>NC_139662.1:16669042-16729042 GCF_951799395.1 Argentina silus
ACTTGAGGCCTTCTGGCCGGGACTGCAGGTACACCTACAGCTCCCGTTGTACACTGCACATTCACTGTAGTTCTGCCCCTCCTACTTGAAGAAGGCGGACGTGTGTGTGTGTGTGTGTGTGTGTGTGTGTGTGTGTGTGTGTGTGTGTGTGTGTGTGTTTCAGAGTTTGCTGGGTGAGCTGGAGAGTGCAACCAGGACCTTCCAGAACTATTATAGTGTGTGGAGGCAGTTTGGAGGTCTGCCAGAGTTCTACAGTATCCCACAAGGCTACACTGTTGACAAGAGAGAGGGGTACCCCCTACGCCCAGGTAACTAACCCCCTACGCCCAGATAACTAACCCTCTACGCCCAGGTAACTAACCCTCTACGCCCAGGTAACTAACCCTCTACACCCAGGTAACTAACCCTCTACGCCCAGTAACTAACTCTCTACACCTGGGTAACTAAGCCTCTAAGCCCAGGTAAGTAACCCCCTACGCCCAGGTAACTAACCCCCTACGCCCGGGTAACTAACCCCCTATGCCCAGATAAATAATGTGTGTGTGTGTGTGTGTGTTGTTCCAGAGCTGTTGGAGAGCGCCATGTACCTGTACAGAGCCACAGGTGACCACACCTACCTGCAGCTAGGCCGAGACGCTGTGGAGTCCATCGAGAAGATCACCAGGGTCCCCTGCGGCTACGCCAGCGTGAGTGTGTGTGTGTGTGTGTGTGTGTGTGTGTGTGTGTGTGTGTGTGTGTGTGTTTAAAGGTAGCGTCTGTTTTTCCTCTCATATGCAGGTTATTTAGAAACTTGAAATAGCCGGGTTATTTGGGTTAAGTTTTTCCTCTAGGATTGTTTGTAGCAGTGGTGGTAAGGGCTAGGGTTAAGGTTTAAGGCTAGGGTTGAGGTTAGGTTTAAGGTTAAGGCTAGGGTAGAGGTTAGGGTTAAGGCTAGGGTTAGGGTTAAGACTAGGGTAAGGGGGTGAAGCTGGGGTCCCATCTAGATTGCCTGTGTTTCTCAGGTGGCCTCGCTTCTCCTTCCTCTCTCCTCTCCTATTTGTTGAGGAAATATTCATCCATGTTCAATTAATGAATATAGGGGAAAAACTGGGGTTCAGATCTACCCACTCATTAATCCTTCTCTCTGTTCTCTCCCTCCTTTCCTCCCTCCTCCCTCCTTTCCTCTCTCCTCCCTCCCCCTCCTACCTACCTCCAGGTGAAGGACATCAGAGACCATAAGCTAGACAACCGTATGGAGTCCTTCTTCCTGGCTGAAACCATTAAGTACCTCTACCTCCTGTTTGATCCTGACAACTTCCTGCACAACACGGGGCAGCAGTGGGAAGAGGGGGGGGCAGGGGGGGACTGTGTTCTAGGGGCGGGGGGGTACATCTTCAACACGGAGGCTCACCCCCTGGACCCTGCAGCCCTGCACTGCTGCAGCCGTAGACATGAAGAGCGCCGCGAGCTGCAGGACATCCTGCTCAACCTATCAGAGCCCCTCGCCTCTCCACAGGACAGCCAACCACAGGAGAAGAACAGTGACACAGAGACACACCCCCTGAACCAATCAGAGACCATCGCCCTGAAGGCTGGGGTCAGGAGGTCAGCCCCGCCCCTCTCCTGCCCCATGCAGCCCTTCAGCGCACGGTTGGCCACCATGGGACAGGTCTTCACAGACACATGACCCCTGACCCTGAACCAGAACCATGACCCCTAACCCTGAACCCTAACCCCCTAGCCCCAGTCCCCCTAGCCCCAGCCCCCTAGCCCCAGTCCCCCTGGCCCCAGTCCCCCTGGCCACAGTCCCCTAGCCCCAGTCCCCCTAGCCCCAGTCCCCCTGGCCCCAGTTCCCCTGGCCCCAGTTCCCCTGGCCCCAGTCCCCCTAGCCCCAGTCCCCTGGCCCCAGTCCCCCTGGCCCCAGTCCCCCTGGCCCCAGTCCCCCTAGCCCCAGCCCCCTAGCCCTGCTGGCCTTGTCTCACCAAATTGAACCTTATCCCAGACTGTCTATGCTGCCCGGTGCAGCTCCATTGAAACAGTTCCTGTGGAGCTCAGTTGGTAAGGCCACTTTTCAAGATTGTGGGTTTGATTCCCAATGATCACATATACTACACATAGTAGTGTCAGTTGCTCATCTCCTCTGAGAAGATAGGGACGTGTCTGTAGTGTACACTGAACCATGACCCTTTTCTAATAAATAAATTATTTCTGAATTGTGGTGTTGTGTGAATTGAAATACATAGTGAAATAAGATTTAAAAAGTAGATGTGTTTTAGCCTTGCTAAAACACATCTAGTAGATGGGAATGGCTATGGTGCTCACAACCCTTCCACAATAACCCTAACCAAAACCATAACCCTAAGCCTTCCACAATAAAACACAGAAACATGATTATTTGTGGAGTGGAAGGTGAGGATTAGGAGGGGGGAGAATTATTTGTCTTTACAAAACATTTGGTATAGAATGTTGGTGTTGCAGGTGAGAGACTGGTAGAGGCATTCTATTCCACAGTATTATGTTGGGCGTGTGTGTGTGTGTGTGTGTGTGTGTGTGTGTGTGTGTGTGTGTGTGTGTGTGTGTGTGTGTGTGTGGACAGGTGCTGGTGTGTCTCCAGGGGTCTGGTGTTTGAGCCAAGGAAGGCTCCAGCCTGCTGCCGTGGCTCCAGAGGCTTAGTCACTGAGCTCCACTGGTATGCTGCTCATTGTCGGGGGGAGGGAGAGGGCTGCTCATTGTTAACAGAGATTTCAAATGAAACACAGCAGTCATCTAGCCCCTAGCCTCTAGCCCCAGCCCCCTAGCTTCTGCCCCCTTGCTTCTAGCTCCAGTCCCCTTGCCCCAACCCCTTAGCCCCAACCCCCTAGCCCCTAGCCCCAGCCTCCTAGCCTCTAGCCCCTAACCTCTAGCCCCAGCCCCCGAGCTTCTGCTCCCTAGCTTCTAGCTTCAGCCCCCTTGCCCCAACCCCCTAGCCCCAACCCCCTAGCCCCAACATCCTAGCCCCAGCCAAGTGCATTGTCTTAAGTCTCTGTGGATATCAAGTTATGATTTAGTTCAGGATATTCATGCACCTGATGTAATATTTGTTTCATTATGTAAAATATGAGTAAAAACCAACAATGCATTGCAAAAAGTCTGCTCTGATCTTCTTCCATTGTATTTTAGTGAGGCTCAGTATCCGTGGTCACCACAACACCTATAGTGGACCAGTAATGGCTATAAGTATGGTTTTATCTCATGCATACCAGAGGACCACCAGAGATCACTAAACTGGACTAAATAATTCCAGGAAGTATATTTTAATTCCTAATTTGCCTTCCACACCACACCACCAAAGCTCAGCCAGGAGAGGACTGGGGCATGCTGGGGCCTCAGCTGGTTTCACACAGTAACAAGAATTATCACCACACCAAATACCTGCTAATGAATGCTTCCCTTGTGCCAATTAAAACATGTTTAGAGCGCATTCCCTAAGCCAAGCTCTGATGCCGTATTGGACGGTTGCAGTGTGAGTGTTCCATCATGTGACAGCAAGTAACACTCTTAACTGTAACCCTAACCCCAATTCTTTTTTTTTAAATTTAAAAATATGTTTTTAGGGCATTTCTGCTTTATTGGGATAGAGACAGTAGAGGTTGACAGGAAGGATGGGTGGGAGAGAGGAGGGGATGACATGCAAGATATGTCGAGGGTCGGAATCGAACCAGGAACCTTGCAATTATGTGGTATGTGTGCTACGCCACTAAGCGCCCCCTAACCCCAATTCTAACCGTGTGTGTGTGTGTGTGTGTGTGTGTGTGTGTGTGTGTGTGTGTGTGTGTGTGTGTGTGTGTGTGTGTGTGTGTGTGTGTGTGTGTGTGTGTGTGTGTGTGTGTGTGTGTGTGTGTGTGTGTGTGTGTGTGTGTGTGTGTGTGTGTGTAATACCGAGTCCCAGGGCTGTAGGGAACAGTGATCCTCTCTCCAGCTGTCCTTCTATGTCCAGAAGGCTGTAGCCAGGCCAGACCAGAACAATGGACTCACAACATTTCAAATTTAGAAAGCAGTCAGCCTCCAGACAGCAGCTATCCTCCCGTAGCCAGTAATTAAGCCTTGTGCAGTAATTAAGCCTCAGTGACTAAGCAAGCAGCAATGTCTCCAGCTGTTCTGTCGGCTGGGTCTGCAGGTCAGCACCCAAGTCATAAATGCCATACATGCCATACATGGAATAAAATGCCATGTCATTTTTACCTTTTTTATAATAGGAGAGTCAATGTCCACTCATATGATTTTTAGAGCTATGCTTCTTCACAACATTGTTAAAAAAGTAGCTGGAAGCTGGCTATTTTGGCTTGGGCTTGTATTTGTTGCTATCAGAGACCAGGTACTTGATTTTAAGTTGTAGAAAATATTTTTTCTCTTATCCCCCATTTGTCTTTTAGTAGTTGTGAACAAGTTGAGACATTTTTAAAGCTGTACCTGCTCTCTCACTCTCTCTCTCTCTCTCTCTCTCTCCACACAACAATGAGGATGAAAGTGTCCAGTCCTTTTTGCCCCTCTGTGTCCTGCTCACATGCATGACTTTCTAGATGATAGAATGATGTCATGCTCTGAGAAACAATCCTGTTGTATAAATAACTGGATTACTGGGTTTGGGAGGACACACACACAAAACACACACACACGCGCACACGCGCACACACACACACACACACACACACACACACACATATATATATACACACACATTGCCTTATATGAGAGTCCAACACACAATACCATTACTGGTTTTGGGAGGAGAGAGACACACACACTGCCTTATGTGAGAGACCAATCACACAGCACCAGCCAATGAACTGCAGAGGAGGAGGTCACATGGGCATTTCTTCCATAGCTCCCTGTGGCCTGACCTTGGGCAGGACAATAAAAGCTGAACTTTTCCTGCAGACAAACACACCCTGCCCTCCAAGGTTAGTACCCAATGATGCATGTGTGTCCCATCTAGCTTACTCTGCATGTGGGAGTAACACCATTCTAAACTAAACTCATCGCCTTGTGAATGTTGGAGTAACAAGTTAGCCATGTTTGTAGTTCAAAGTTGCAGTGTCTTGTTCATTGCAGGTGTTTCCTCTAGAGTTAGCACCATGTCCCGTTTTCTCGAGATGAAAGAGTTTGGTGCCGCCGCCTCCTTCCTCCGTCTGACCAACCTGGAGCAGCTGGCCGCAAGGACCATCGCATTCGATGGTACTATGTTACTATGGTTACTGACCTTGATAATGTCACTATGGTACCTGGCCTTGCTACTGTTACTATGGTTCCTGACCTTGCCACTGTTTCTATGGTTACTGGCCTCAGTACTGTTAACCTAGTTGCTATTTCAACAACTGTCTTTGGAATGCTCCGGACAGCCTGTCTGGGAGTCTTACTGGACATTCTGAAATGCTTCACATGGAAATGGATTAACTCAGCTTAATGACCCAGTGGTAGCTCTGCAGTAACTATTAACTACCCAGGTAGAGGTCCTCGATCAAAATGTTGCATTTCCCTAGCGGCACCAGAACAACCAACTGTAATGTTTTTTTGTAGATTGTTCCAAAATTAAAAGCAGATTTAGCCAATTCGGTGGAGACCCGAGGTACCCCAAAAGATAACCAATCCTGAGAACGAGTTTGGTAACTTATGTTTTTATACTTCAATAACGAGGTGAGGTAAGCCAGGAGTTTATGCAGTAGGGCTTTGTACACAAAAATAAATAAATAAATTATGTAAATGTAAAACAAAAAGGGAGTAATGGTGCATTCTGGACTTTAACAAGGTCCAGCCAACCTTTTGGTAAAGGATGCAATGATGAGTATTAAAACCACTATAACCTGTGATAAAGCGAAGGGCGCTATGATAAATAGCATCCAAAGGTTTAAGAGTAGTGTCTGCTGCACTCAGAATCAAAATGGCACTGAATGGCACTGAATAGTGAGAGCTATTGAACAGCTACAATTGTGAGAAGTTGTGAGCTTGAATCTTTTGTTTTTAGGTTTTGTTAATCCTGATATATAACCACCAAACAAATTCAGTAAATAAGAAGTTGCTTGTCTAGTTAACCCTAGCTCCTGTCGTTTTTCATCCCTACTGTATTCAGAGACAAGGATTATCATGGCCATTGATGGTTTATCCTATAATGATAATAGTAATACTAGATATTGATTATTTCATGTATTCTTTTTGCTCAGGTAAAAAACGAGTGTGGGTCCCAGATGAGACGGAAGCTTACATCGAGGTAGAGGTGCAAGAAATGGACGGGGACAAAGCTACTGTGGAGACTAAGGGTGGGAGGGTAGGTAACCCTGACCCTGACCCTGTATTGTCAAACTTCTCAAAAGGCTTGATATGTCTTTTGTTGAATGTGTTGAACAGATCTGGTGGAATAAGACTGCCCTCTTCACCATGCACGGTATCTCTAGCCCTGTGCTCTCTGTCTTCCTCTCTCTCTCCCTCCCTCCCACACTGCCCCTGTTCTGTCCCTCTCTCCCTCCCTCTCTTCCTCCCTCTGTCCCTCCCGCTCTGCCCCTGTTCTGTCCCTCTCTCCCTCCCACTCCTCCCCTGTTCTGTCCCTCTCTCCCTCCCACTCCTCCCCTGTTCTGTCCCTCCCACTCTCCCTCCCTCTCTCCCTCTCACTCTGCCCCCGTTCTGTCTCTCCCTTCCTACCTCTCTCCCACCCCCTCTCCCTCCCTCTCGCTCTGTAACCCTGCCAGACCCTGGTGGTGAGAGAAGACGACATCCAGCCGATGAATCCTCCCAAGTTTGACATGATTGAAGACATGGCGATGCTGACCTACCTCAACGAGGCCTCGGTCCTCTTCAACCTCAGCCGGCGCTTCAGCATGTGGATGATCTACGTGAGTCATAGTTGCACTAACCCTAACCCCTAACCCCTAACCCCTACCCCCTAACCCTAAACCCTAAACCCTAAACCCTAAAATGTAACCCTAAACCCTTAACCCTGAACCCTTAAAGCTCCAATCCAGTTGGTTTAATTTCAATTTTGTATAATTCCTAAGCATCTAATTAACCAATGTGTGCATTTGTTTAAAAACATAAAAATCCTGACCCTCTTTCTCTTGGAAATACACAGTCTGCCGCTATGGGCATGTTTACATAAGTCATTAATATTCATGCTCCACAGCCCTGATTGGCCGATGGTCACTGCCTCAGCCTTTCACATGAACCAAAAAACCCACATGAAATGATGGTAGCTAGCTAACATAATTGTGTAAAGCCAGCCAGCTACAGATTGTTTAGAATTAATTTTTCAGCACACCTGATGGCACTTGAGCTGCTCATGGTCATGAACACGCCACTATTACTGCTACTCCACCCACCTGAGTGGAGGTGGGTGTCTCTCCCTACAACCCTAACCCTTCCTCTCTCCCTACAGACCTACTCTGGGTTGTTCTGTGTGACAGTGAATCCCTACAAGTGGCTTCCTGTCTACTCAGCTGAAGTGGTTGCTGCCTACAAAGGCAAGAGGCGCACTGAGGCTCCGCCCCATATCTACGCTATCGCTGACAACGCCTACAACGACATGTTACGTAGTAAGTCTCCTCCACCACCAGGCTGTCCACATTACTGTAGCAGCATGTAGGCTAATATCAGAATATCAACCAATGATATCAAGGATCCATGAACTCTAGACATGTTGTACAGGACATCTCCTATAGGCCTAATGACATGTACACAGGTCTAATGACATGTACACAAGGACACGTACACAAGTCTATTTCAAGATTTCATTGTGAAATATTGAAATCAGGAATTCATATACAACATCAGAGAGGAGATCTGAGTATATGTACGTATACGTAGGTATATATAGGTATATTGCAGGTTTATTTAATTTAATTAAATGTTTTATTAATGTTATTGTATTAACTGTTGGATATAAACTAACCATAACCCTGTTTTCTCTGCAGATCGTGAAAATCAGTCCATGCTCATCACGTAAGTCAGTAATGTTGTGTCCTGTTTGTATAAAAGGCTTATCCTTCCTCTACAAATGTTTTTATTTCACACTTATTTTTCTGGTTTTTACATTTTCAAAGAACTTTCTGTTATCACTGTTGTGTTGGCAGCGTTGGCAGTAAGTTACACCACCCCTAGTGGACAGGAGAGTAGTTACACCACCCCAAGTGAAAGGGGGAGTAGTTACACCACCTCTAGTGGACAGGAGAGTAGTTACACCACTCCTAGTTTCACTTTCCTGACTCCTCCTGTCAGAATGTCTATTTTACTACATGAACACTTCTTGCCTCCCAGCGGAGAATCCGGAGCAGGAAAAACCGTCAACACCAAACGTGTGATTCAGTATTTTGCCATGGTGGCAGCCCTGGGTGACGCCAGCAAGAAAGGAGTAAGGCAGATTCACTGCTTTCACCCTCATTCCTTTCACCTTCCCTTTTTCTTTTTTTTTGCCCTTTTTTTTTGACAATTTGTTATGTTCTGTATTTCATGTTTCATGAAATACTGGTTCAGCCATTTGTAAAGTTCTGGCTTGTAGTTCCAGCTTCTCCCCTGTGGTCCTTGTTTTCACTCTACTTCCTGGTTATTTACTTCTTTAACATCTTGAGCCTGTGCTATCCTTTCATCATCTTGCAACTCACTGACATCTCTGTGATCATCTTGTACCCCTGGTTTTGACATCTCTGATCATCTTATACCCCTGGTTTTCCAATCTGGTCTTCCTCTGTTCCTTCTATTTGGGAGTCAATTCCCCCCCATCTTGTGTTTTCCTTGATGATGCTGGCCTCCCAGCTCATCCCCCCCCCTCCCCTCCTCCACTCCCTCTGCCTCTCCGTAACCTGTCGTCGTCGTCCCCCCCCCCCCCCCCCCCAGGGAACCCTAGAGGACCAGGTGATCGAGGCCAACCCCGCCATGGAAGCCTTTGGCAACGCTAAGACACTCAGGAACGACAACTCCTCCCGCTTTGTGAGTCTCTGTCAGTCTCAGCATCTTTCATAAGTGGAGAATCTACAGACAATGTAGATTATTATTATCCTGTTATTATCACCATAGTTGCATTAGCAACAGCATTCTGTTATGTTCCCTGTGACCATGTCTGTCTGTCTGTCTGTCTGTCTGTCTGTCTGTCTGTCTCTCTCTCTCTCTCTTCCTCTCTCTCCCTCTCCCCCTCTCTCCCTCTCTCTCCTCCCATAGGGCAAGTTCATCAGAATACACTTTGGTCCAACGGGGAAACTGGCATCTGCTGATATTGACATCTGTAAGTTGACTGAGATCAAACCTCTGCATATTTCAAACACAAACCCTCTCAGGTGTCTAAACCTCTATATACCCTCCTCTGTGTGTGTGTGTGTGTGTGTGTGTGTGTGTGTGTGGCTGTGGCTGTGGCTGTGGCTGTGGCTGTGGCTGCAGACCTTCTAGAGAAAATCAGAGTGGTGTTTCAGCATCCTGGCGAGAGAAGCTACCACATCTACTACCAGATCTTATCTCACAAGAAACCTGAGCTTCAAGGTATGGAGGAATTGGTGAGGGGATTTACCAGACACGTCAACAGGGACGGGGGGACGGGGGGACGGGGGGATGGGATTCAGTTATCTTGGTTCTGACAGGATGTTGTCTGACTGATGTTCCAGACATGTTGCTGATCACCACCAACCCCTTTGACTATCACTTCTGCTGCCAGGGCGTCACCACAGTGGACAATATGAACGATGGGGACGAACTGCTGGCCTCAGACGTAAGTTACACCTACTGACCCTTACTGGTCACAGATGTCAGTTTCCCTTAAAACACTTTTTTCTTTCATTTACCCCCCCCCCCCCCCCCTTTCTCTCTCCCTCCCTCCCTCCCTCCCTCCCTCAGCATGCTATGGACACTCTAGGCTTCACTCCGGAGGAGAAGTATGGCTGCTATAAGATAGTCGGGGCCATTATGCATTTTGGCAACATGAAGTTCAAGAAAAGGCAGAGGGAGGAGCAGGCGGAACCTGATGGCACTGAGAGTGAGACCCCACTCTCCCTATGTATACCTTATAGATGTATAGATGAATATCTATAGGTGTATATTTTAATATCTATAGATGTATATATGAATATCTATAGGTTTATATATGTATATCTTATAGGTGTATATATCTATATCTATAGGTGTATATATGTGGTTTGCCCTCCAGGTGTATATGTGTATATCATATATCTCTATATATATCCCCAGGTGCAGACAAAGCCTCCTACCTGATGGGGATTAGTTCAGCTGATCTCATCAAAGGGCTGATTCACCCTCGGGTCAAAGTGGGGAATGAGTACATCGTCAAGGGTCAGACCGTCGAACAGGTTGTCTGTCTGTTGTCCGTCTGTCTGTCTGTCGGCAGGTGGGCTGTCTGCCTGGCTGTCTGTATGTATGTCTGTCTGTCTCTGTCAGTCTGTCTGTCTGCAGATAGTCTGTGTTTGTCTGTCTCTGTTTGAAGGTGAGCTGTCTGTCTGTCTGTCTGTCTGTCGGCAGGTGAGCTGTCTCTCTGTATGTAGGTAAGCTGTCTGTCTGTCTGACTGTTGAACTGTAGAACAACAAGGTATAGATCTGTTTTGGTATAGATCTGGTTGAGTATAGATCTGGTTGGGTATAGATCTGTTTGGGTAACTCAATATGGAACCCTGTTTCTAATTGGCTAAACGGACGAACGGACTGTGGAAAGTTCAACTCCTTCAAACTTTTTTTGTCTGTAAAAAAACAGTCAAAACAAAACAGACACGGACAGACCCTTTATTGTCCGTTAACAGATGACTCCCATAGAGAAACCATTGACTCAATCAGTAATTAACGGATAGCATAGTGGTGTGGCCAGGGCCTTAGGAATCACAATAACAGATAATGGAGGAAGGGAAGCTAAATGTTTTATACAGTCAGTCCTAACAGTCCCATGTTGTGTTTGTGCAGGTGAACTACTCTGTGGGAGCACTAGCTAAAGCTACGTATGACCGCATGTTTAAGTGGATGGTCGGTAGGATCAACAAGAGCCTGTACACCGTGCTGCCCAGGCAGTACTTCATCGGGGTGCTGGACATCGCTGGCTTTGAAATCTTCGAGGTACGTCTGATAAAGCCATGGTCACTCCTGCCTGCTTCTCCTCTATGCTATAGAGCCTGCTGATTAACCTCTCATTCTTCTCTCCATCTCTCCCTCTTTCTCCCTCTCTTTCCCTCTCTCCCTCTCTCTGTCTCTATATCCTCCTTCTCTACCTCTCTTTCTGTCCTTATTTTCCCTCTCTCTCTCTCTCTCTCTCTCTCTCTCCCTCTCCATCTCTCTGTGATCCCTCCAGTTCAACAACTTTGAGCAGCTGTGCATCAACTTCACCAATGAGAAGCTGCAGCAGTATTTCAACCACCACATGTTCATCCTGGAGCAGGAGGAGTACAAGAGAGAGGGCATCGACTGGACCTTCATCGACTTTGGCCTGGACCTACAAGCCTGCATAGACCTCATAGAAAGGGTACATGTGTGTGTGTGTATGTGTGTGTTTGTAAAATAGGTATCTGGAGCTAAAGTAACTTTGAGGTTTGAGCGTAAGGAGGGTTTATATGTGTATAATGTGCATTTCTCCTGCAACTCTGTGTGTGTGTGTGTGCGTGCACGTTCATGCGTGTGTGGGTGTGTGTGTGTGTGTGTTTCCTGCAGCCCCTGGGCATCTTGTCTATCATGGAGGAGGAGTGCATGTTTCCGAAGGCAACCGACAGCAGCTTTAAGACCAAGCTGTATGACAACCATCTTGGCAAGTCTCCCAACTTCCTGAAGCCCCGCCATGACAAGAAACGCAAGTTTGAAACCCACTTCGAGCTGGTGCACTATGCTGGGGTGGTAAGTATCACAGTTTGATGAGTCATTTACAGTTCACATGAGTCATTTACAGTTTGGGCTGGTGCACTATGCTGGGGTGGTAAGTATCACAGTTTGATGAGTCATTTACAGTTCACATGAGTCATTTATAGTTCGAGCTGATGCACTATGCTGGGGTGGTAAGTATCACAGTCTGATGAGTCATTTGCATTTGACATTTACATTCAAATAATTGCATTTGTAACATCTTGTCTTCATGACGACATTTAAAGCTGATCAATTGTATATAAAGAAATGAGTGTTGCTGTAACAACAAGGTTCATATTGCTAGATGACTATGATTGGTGGTTCAGGTTCCCTACAACATCACTGGTTGGCTGGACAAGAACAGAGACCCGCTGAATGAGACTGTGGTTGGCTGTTTCCAGAAGTCGTCCAACAAACTCCTGGCCAGCCTGTTTGAGACCTACATCAGCTCTGATACAGGTGACAACTCCTACCAGATTACACTGCAGGTTTGACAAATCCTACCAGAATATACTGCAGGTTTGACACGCCCTACCAGAATATACTGCAGGTTTGACACGCCCTACCAGATTATACTGCAGGTTTGACACGCCCTACCAGATTATACTGCAGGTTTGGGGGTCTAAGACCCATTTTCCGTTTTTCAGAATTCCCCCCCTCTTCCCAATAAACATGAGCTATCAAGTGTAATACATTTTCTTTTTTGGGACAGTTAGGGGATTTAGTCATATAGATTTCATGTGCTTTTATGAAAGTTGAGAAAATAGCATGTGTTACATCAATCATATAAGATACACATCATTTGACATGATCAGATGATCATGTAACCTCCCTAATCTGGAACCACACTAGCTGCCACTGGATTGTATGCTGCTAATATGGATTCAAGGCAATAATAACACCAGTTGATTTCTTCGCTAACCCTAACATTAACTCTACAGTTGATTTCACAGATTGAAAGTGAAACCGCCTTCATGGAGTAATATAATTATTGGCTGCTTTTTTACTTTTCAGCTGCAGACCCAAAGTCAGGAGCCAAAGAGAAGAGGAAAAAAGGAGCCTCATTTCAGACTGTCTCACAGCTTCACAAGGTAGGTAGACAGACAGGTGTCACATCTTCACAAGGTAGGCAGACAGACAGGCCTCACAGCTTCACAAGGTAGGTAGGCAGACAGACAGGTCTCACAGCTTCACAAGGTAGGTAGGCAGACAGACAGGTCTCAGCTTCACAAGGTCAGCAGACAGACAGGTCTCACAGCTAGGGTGTAGGGTTGGGTGTCAAGGGTTAAGATATAGGGTTGTAGGGGTTAGGGGCTCCAGCCTGTAGAGGGGGAAGTAGTTAAGACTTGCAGTGATGTTTAGGTTACTGAACTCATGAACATCACTTTAAGTCTGTGCTATCTCCACTCTCTGATGCCTCCATTAGCCCTGGGTGAGGGTATGGGTGAGGGTGAGGTACATCTCCTAAACCTCTACTTTTCTCTCTCTACTCTACTTTTCTCGCTCTACTCTACTCTACTCTACTCTACCACTCTGTCTGAGCCTGCCTGCCTGTCTGTCTGAGCCTGGCTCTATGTCTGAGCCTGCCTGTGTGTCTGTCTACTCTACTCTACTCTACCCTACTCTACTCTACTCTACTCTACTCTACTCTACTCTACTCTACTCTATTCTACTCTACTCTACCACTCTGTCTGAGCCTGCCTGGCTGTCTGAGCCTGCCTGTCTGTCTGAGCCTGCCTCTATGTCTGAGCCTGCCTCTATGTCTGAGCCTGTGTGTCTGAGCCTGCCTGCCTGCCTGTCTGAGCCAGCCTGTGTGTCTGTCTGAGCCTGCCTGCCTGTGTGTCTGAGTCTGCCTGTCTGAGCCTGCCTGTCTGTTTCTCTGAGCCTGTGTGTCTGAGCCTGCCTGTGTGTCTGAGCCTGCCTGCCTGTCTGTCTGAGCCTGTGTGTCTGAGCCTGCCTGTCTGTCTGTCTGTCTGTCTGTGTGCAGGAAAATCTGAAGAAGTTGATGGCCAACCTCCGCAGCACTCAGCCTCACTTTGTCCGCTGCATCATCCCCAACGAGACCAAGACTCCAGGTAACCCTAATATGACCTAACCCTAACCCCAACGAGGCCAGGACTCCAGGTAACCCTAACCTTAACCCCAACAAGACCAAGACTCCAGGTAACCCTAATATGACCTAACCCTAACCCCAACGAGGCCAGGATTCCAGGTAACCCTAACCTTAACCCCAACATGACCAAGACTCCAGGTAACCCTAATATGACCTAACCCTAACCCCAACGAGGCCAGGACTCCAGGTAACCCTAACAAGACCAAGACTCCAGGTAACACTTGTACACTAGTATTAAAACCCTAGTATCACCTAATCCTTATATGACCTAACCCTAATATGACCTACCCCTAATATTACCAAGCCCAAGCCCTAATATTACCTAGCCCTAACCCTAATGTTACCTAACCCTAACCCTAATATTATCTAACCCTAGGGCTGGGCGGTATGCTTTAGGTATGCAGGTATGGATCCCAGCTGTGATGTGCATTTTGAATGTACCGTCTACACTGGTTTTACTCCTTTCCCCCTAACACGTGCAGAGTGTGTGCAGCCAACAGATTAATCTGTATGTTGTACATGAATATAAAACACACTATGACAACATTGAAATGAACAAAACAAAAGTTCAACTCTTCCCCCCTCTCCTCCTCCTCTCCTCATCCTCTCCTCCCGTCCTCTTCTCAGGGGCCATGGATCCGTTCCAGGTGCTTCACCAGTTGAGGTGTAATGGGGTGCTGGAGGGGATCCGTATCTGCAGGAAAGGATACCCCAACAGGATCCACTATGCAGAGTTTAAACAGCGGTGAGCGCACGCACACACACACACACACACACACACACACACACACACCTGTGTAAGCAGCTCTGTTTCCTGTGCAGCTATCGTATCCTGAACCCTGTTGCGGTCCCAGAGGACTCGTTTGTGGACAGCAGGAAGGCTGTGGAGAAGCTGTTGGGTTCCCTGGACATCGACCACAGCCAGTACAAGTTTGGCATCACCAAGGTGATCTAGAACACAGCCAGTATCACCACAGTGATCTAGAACACCACCAGTACCAGTTTGGCATCACCACGGTGATATAGAACACAGCCGGTACAAGTTTGGCATCACCATGGTGATCTAGAACCCAGCCAGTACCAGTTTGGCATCACCATGGTGATTTAGAACCCAGCCAGTATGAGCCAGTACCAGTTGGATTAGAGGGAGAGGAAGGCCTTGTCTACACTTCTGTCTGTCCCGGCCCTAACCCTAACCCGAATATCATGATCACATACAACTGGACAGGAAAGTAAAAATTGTGGACACAATGTGGGCACTGGAGACCGTTAACGGTCCAGTATGTAACATTTAAGCTTTCTAAATGCTTTCTAAATGGTTTTAATGGCGATGTTTAATAGGTAGGGAAATACCGTAAAAGATACAGTATATTTCATTTACGAAGACGGTTTTGGGCCGGAAAAAGAGTTTTCTAAAATGGAGTGTCTGACCCGACACTCAGTTTGCATATAAACATGTTACTGCCGGGGGTGTTCTAGGGGAGCGGACTCACCAATTTTTGCCTTTCTGTCTCTGGTGATGTTTGGAAATTCAAACTTAATTCCACTGCAGTGGCCAGAGGTGACAGATTTTCAACAAACGTACGTCTTGCTCCTTTAAGAGACGCATTTTAGAACGTTTAATACCAGGTGTGGACACAGGTACTGTGATGGGATTAGGATCTGATTATCATGTTCAGATAACAGAAGTCTGATGTAAGTGTCAAGTGTTGACGAGGCCTAAGGTGTGTGTGTCTGTCTGCTCAGGCCTCTTTCAGGTTGGGCGACTAGGCCTGCTGAACCTTATCCCTCTCCTCTTTCTATCCCTCCCCTCTCCTCCTCTCCTCCCTGTATCCCTCACCTCTTGTCCTCCCTTCCTCCTCCTCCTCCTCCTCCTCCTCTCATCCCCTCCATCCCCTCCTCCTCTCCTTCTGGTAGGTGTTTTTTAAAGCTGGTTTGTTGGGTCTTCTGGAGGACATGCGAGATGAGAGGCTGTCTGAGGTGCTCACCATTCTGCAGGCCATCTGCAGAGGCAAGCTCATGAGGATGGAGCGCCAAAGGATGCTAAAGGAGAAGTAAGACAAGCTAGGTTAGCCTAGCCTAACTAAGACTCCACTGTGTCCAGGACAGGCTAGGTTAGCTCTGGTACTAGAGAGCCAGGCTAGGTTAGCTCTGGTACTAGAGAGCCAGGCTAGGTTAGCTCTGGTGCTAGAGAGCCAGGCTAGGTTAGCTCTGGTACTAGGGAGCCAGGCTAGCTAGGTTAGCTCTGGTACTAGGGAGCCAGGCTAGCTAGGTTAGCTCTGGTACTAGGCAGCCAGTTTAGGTTAGCTCTAGTTCTAGGCAGCCAAGCTAGGTCAGCTCTGGTACTGGGGGCCAGGCTAGGTTAGCTCTGGTACTGGGGGCCAGGCTAGGTTAGCTCTGGTACTGGGGGCCAGGCTAGGTCAGCTCTGGTACTGGGGGCCAGGCTAGGTTAGCTCTGGTACTATGGAGAAAGGTTAGGTTAGCTCTGGTACTAGGGAACCAGGCTTGGCCAAACCCACACCAAACCCACACCAGACCCAGACCAAACCCAGACCAAACCTGGGCTAGGCCAAACCCAATATCTTAGATTGGCACATGTTTGTATTGGTATCTAGTGGTTGGTGTACTGTGTACATCCGCAGTATGTGGCATGCTGGCCATGCTCCCCAATAACTTGAATCCCCTCCCCATGTGTGCAACATTGAATCCCTTCCCCTTGTGTGTAACGTTGAATCCCTTCCCCCTGTGTGTAACGTTGAATCCCTTCCCCCGTGTCCATAGGGAGTCTCTGATGGTGATCCAGTGGAACATCCGGATGTTCTACGCCGTGAAGAACTGGCCTTGGATGATGCTGTTCTTTAAGCTCCGCCCCCTCCTGCGGTGCGCCACAGCAGAAAAGGAGCTGGCCGCCCTGAAGGAGGAGCTGGCCAAGCTGAAGGAGGCACTGGAGAGGTCGGAGGCGAAGCGGAAGGAGATGGAGCAGAACCAGGTGTCCATGGTACAGGAGAAGAACGACCTCTCCCTACAGCTGCAGACAGTGAGTGGCCTGTTACACTGTAATAACACGATAATAACACCTTAGTAACATGATAATGCAGTACAACAACAGTGGGTAGTGTAACTTGTAATAATGACATGTAATACATTGTACAGCACATGGGATCCATAGACAGCAGGTGAAACACTAAAAAATCACATTAGGATCACATTAAGATAAGGATGACTGAGACAGGAGGGTAAAGCCACCACACTATAGATCTATAGAAGTATAGATAGACTCTATGGTCTACAGTTCTGTACTCCAAAGATGCTGACCTCTGACCCCAGGAGCAGGACAACCTTGCGGACGCGGAGGAGCGCTGTGACCAGCTGATCAAGGCCAAGGTGCAGCTGGAGAGTAAGGTGAAGGAGGTGCTGGAGAAGCTGGAGGACGAGGAGGAGGTCACCGCCAGTCTGACTTCCAAGCAACGCAAGCTGGACGACGAGTGTTCTGAGCTGAAGAAGGACCTGGACGACCTCGAGATCACTCTAGCTAAGGTGGAGAAGGAGAGGCACACCACTGAGAATAAGGTATACACCCTCCACCCTACACTCTACACCCTCCACCCTACACCCTCCACCCGCCACCCTATACCTAACCGTAACCCTGGCTCTGGAGGCAGGGCTTGTTGGTCTCATATTGCTGCTGCACTTTCCCTTTTCTCATCAACATAAGCTCTTTACAGGAGTTGTACCATATGTGTGTTGGTGCGTCCCCAAGTTAGGGTTTTGATAAGTGTGTGTGTATGTGCGTGCTTGCGTGCCTGTGTGTGTGTGTGTGTGTGTGTGTATGTGTGTGTCTTCAGATGAAGAACCTGATGTCAGAGATGAGTGTCCTGGATGAGTCCATCCTGGGTCTGAGCAGGGAGAAGGCAGTGCTGCAGGAGGCCCAGCAGCAGGCTCTGACGGACCTGCAGAACCACCAGGGCAAGGTCACCATGTTGAACAAGGCCAAGGCTCGGCTGGAGCAGCAGGTCGACGATGTGAGGATTGTCAGGCTGATGTGGAATATAACTAACTAATGTGATATTCAACCCTATAGTACCTATCTCCTCAGTTCTGTACAGGCCCAGTCAAATCCATGTCTGCAGTATCTAACCTAGTTCTATACATATTTACAGTGGCCCCTAACATTTTATTATTGTGCTTCTGTGATTACCCCCCCCCCCCTCCCAGTTGGAAGGTTCACTGGAGCAGGAGAAGAAGGTGCGTATGGATCTGGAGCGTACCAAGCGTAAGCTGGAGGGGGATCTGAAGCTATCCATGGAGTCAGTCATAGATTTGGAGAACAACAAGCAGCAACTGGAGGAGAAACTGAAGAAGTGAGAATCTGTCATTCTGTTATTGAGTTGTTTCTTTCTGCTACTGAATTGGTTCATTCTGTTATTAAGTTGTTTCTTTCTGTTACTGAGTTGGTTCATTCTGTTTTTGAGTTGTTTCATTCTGTTACTGAGTTGGTTCATCTGTTACTGAGTTGGTTCATTCTGTTACTGTGTTGGTTCATTCTATACTGAGTTGGTTCATTCTGTTACTGAGTTGGCTCATTCTATACTGAGTTGGTTCATTCTATTATTGAGTTGTTTCATTCTGCTATTGAGTTGTTATTGAGTTGTTGGTTTATTTCAAGTTCTCAAATGTATTTGACTTCTCTAACCCCCCTCTACAGGAAGGACCTGGAGATGACTCAGGTCAGCTCTAAGGTAGAAGATGAGCAGGCCCTCGTCATTCAACTCCAGAAGAAAATAAAAGAATTGCAGGTTTGTCTTACAGTTTCCCGCTATTTTCTCTTATGTGGCAAAGTTCTGATTATAAAGTGTTGACTTATAATTATTGACAAATATATAGATAAACCTTACTGTATGATGAGCCTCAGCAACATAGTCTAGTATACAAGTCACATTCTAGAGCTGCTTTCAAATCAGTCTTTCCCACACCATCAGATAGCACGGTAATGGTCAAGGCCAGGGGCAGAGTCAGGGTTAGGTATAAGGTCAGGGGCAGGGTAGGGGTCAGGGGCTAGGGTAAGGGTTAGTTTTAAGGTCAGGGTCAAGGGTCAGCGGCAGGGTAGGGGTCAGGGTCAAGGGCTAGGGTCAGAGTTAGGGTCAGAGTCAGGGGCAGGGGGCAGGATCAGTATCAAGGGCAGGGGCAGGATCAGGGGCTAGAGTCAGGGGCTACAGTCAGGGTCAGGGGCAGTATTAGTATTCTATACAGACAGACATTCAGAGTGCTGTGTTGCCTCCTCTACTTCAGACGCGGATCGAGGAGCTGGAGGAGGGGCTAGAGGCGGAGCGTGTGTGGCGTGCCAAGGCGGAGCGGCAGCACAGCGAGGTGTCCCGGGAGCTGGAGGAGCTCACCGAGCGGCTGGAGGAGGTGGGCGGGGCCTCGGCCGCCCAGATTGCCGTCAACAAGAAGCGTGAGGCGGACTTCCTGAAGATGAGACGTGACTTGGAGGAGGCGGGGCTTCACCACGAGGCCACGGCCGCTGCCCTCAGGAAGAAACATAGCGACAGCGTGGCAGAGCTGGGCGAGCAGATGGACAACCTGCATCGAATCAGAGCCAAGTTGGAGAAGGAGAAGGCGGAGTTTAGGATGGAGGCTGAAGATCTGGCGTCAAACCTGGAGCAGCTGTCTAAGAACAAGGTCTGTCTACCCATACCCTAACCCTAACCCTAACCCATTCCCTAACAACTAGGTCTGTGACCAGTCCAGTTTGCATGGAGCAGATCCCAGGAGAGAGAGAGAAAGACATTGAAACAACGTATCAAAAAGCTCCAGTGGAGAACATTGAAACTGTAGCTTAGGTTACCACTGCCACTTCGGACAACAGTGTAGCTTCTCAAAGAGGAGACACAAGCTCCACTTTCCCAGGCCTACTGTGAGTAGACAGACATGATATATGTATAATACTTTTGAGTAATGTTTTTAAATGAAATGCGGGACATTTCCATGTGGTTGCGGGACAAAGGGCCAAAATGCAGGACTGTCCCGCACAATTTGACCTCAATGTGAGGTCAGGCTTAGTAACCATAGTAACCCCAGAGGTCAGGCTTAGAACCATCCTAATCCTACACTACCCAGAGGTCAGGCTTGTTGTAGGTGGATGAGGAGGTAAATAGTTGCCATGGTTGCTGCTGCAGGTTGCCACGGAGAAGCTGTGTCGTGTTTATGAAGACCAGATGAATGAGTCCCGAGCTAAAGCAGACGAGCTGCAGAGACAGCTCAATGATGTCATCACTCAGCGCACTCGTGCAGTCACAGAGAGTGGTATGGGGCTCACCTCTCTCTCTCTAACTCTTTTTCTCTCCGTCTCTCTCTTTCTCTCTCTCTCTCTCGTTCTTTTGTTCAATTCAATTCATTTCAATGCAAATGGATTTATTGGCACTTTCTGTGTCTGTCTCTCTCTCTCTCTCTCTCTCTCTCTCTCTCTCTCTCGCTCTTGCTCTCTCTCTCTCTCTCTCTGTAGCTGAGTATCATCGTCGGTTGGAGGAGCGGGAGGCTGTGATTGGTCAGCTCCAGCGGACTAAGATGACTTTTAGCCAGAACACGGAGGAACTGAAGAAACAGCTGGAGGAGGAGAGCAAGGTGTGACGTCACACTCCAGCAATCAATCATAAAGCCACATACAGCCATATATATATGTGTCTCTGTCATAACTGTCAAACACTCACCCTGACCATGAGACACCCCACAACATGATGACAATGGTCTGTGTGTGTGTGTGTGTGTGTGTGTGTGTGTGTGTGTGTGTGTGTGGTGTCCAGGGGAAGCTGTCCCTGGCCCATGCCCTGCAGGTGTCCAGGCATGAGTGTGAGCTGCTGAGGGAGCAGTATGAGGGGGAGCAGGAGGCCCAGGCGGAGCTGCAGAGAGCTCTGTCTAAGGCCAACGCCGAGGTGGCTCAGTGGAGGATCAAATACGAGACAGACGCCATCCAGAGGACTGAGGAGCTGGAGAACACCAAGTAAGCCTGCAGTTCTCTGCATGTGTCTCAACCTGTGTTTGTGTGTGTGTGTGTGTGTGTGTGTGTGTGTGTGTGTGTGTGTGTGTGTGTGTGTGTGTGTGTGTGTGTGTGTGTATCTGACTCTTCACTACATGCATGTTCTCACTGTGTCTGTTTGTCTATCTCTCAACAACACTGAGCTTTTATTCTAACCAACCCCTTAAACCTGTGTGTGTGTGTGTGTGTGTGTGTGTGTGATGTTGGCAGGAAGAAGCTGGTGGTTCGTCTGCAGTGTTCTGAGGAGGCGGTGGAGGCGTGCCAGGCGAGGTGCTTGTCCCTGGAGAAGACCAAGCTGCGCCTGCAGACGGAGGTGGAGGATCTGATGGTGGAGCTGGAGCGCTCCAACACTGCAGCCACAGCACTTGACCGGAAACAACGCACCTTTGACAAGGTGAGTCAACCATCATATGTCTGTGTGTAAACAGGTGATGAGTAACTCTAGACTATCAGGTATGAATCACTCTTGCTGGATGGCTGAGGAGCTGGTTAGGGTCAGGGGTCAGAGTTAACTAAGTGATGTTGCAGGTGTTGTCAGAGTGGAGGCAGCGGTACGAGAGCTGTCAGGTGGATCTAGAGGGGTCCCAGAGAGAGTCTCGCAGCCTGAGCACGGAGCTCTTCAAGCTAAAGAACTACTACGAAGAGGCCCTGGACCACCTGGAAACCCTCAAACAGGAGAATAAGAACCTGCAAGGTACATGCCACTGCTCCAAATACTATAATACCATTATACTGCTCCAAAAACTACCATAATACTGCTCCAAATACTACCATAATATTGCTCCAAATACTGTCAATACTGCTCCAAATTCCATAATATCATTATACTATTATACTGCTCCAAATACTACCATTATACTGCTCCAAATACTACCATTATACTGCTGCTAACCCTAAACCATTATACCCTGGCTAACTAACATACCAACTAATTCTGGAACATGTTATTGGTGTCTAAACTCAACTGTCAATTAATGTGCATTTTCCCTGTCAAATAAATTACATGATCCAGAGTGTTGTAACCAGTATTGTGACTGTGTTTCCCTCAGAGGAAGTGGCTGATCTAGTTGAGCAGATCAGCCAGGAGGGGAAGACCATCCATGAGCTGGAGACGGTGAAGAAGGTTCTGGGTATGGAGAAGAGTGACATCAAGGCAGCACTGGAGGAAGCTGAGGTGAGACATCCCCTGTAGGCCCCATACCCAGAGGAGGCGGCCGTGTTGGCTTAGGGGAGGCGGCCATTTTGGCCACAGGGGAGGAGGAGGCCACATTGGTTCAGGGGAGGAGGAAGCCATGTTGCCTCAGGGGAGGAGACGGCCATGTTGGCTCAGGGGAGGCGGCCCATTTGAATGTTGCTGTGTTGTAGGGCACCCTGGAGCATGAGGAGAGCAAGATGCTGCAAGTTCAGTTGGAGCTGACCCAGATCAAGACTGATGTCGACAGGAAGATGGCAGAGAAGGATGAGGAGATAGACAATCTCCGGTAACAACTAAGACCCACAAAGCAATCACACTACTACATGGTGCCAACACCAACCTATTTTCTCTAAGCAACCTGGGTGCCCAACCCTACCCCTACCTCTATGTGTGTGGCCCCTGTCCCAGCTACAGGCCCTGTATATCTAGCCCCAGCCCCCTGGTTAGGGGTTATACCCTGCTGTGTGTTGTGTCTCTGCAGCCGGAACCAGCAGCGTTCCCTGGAGACCCTGCAGACGAGCCTGGAGTCGGAGGTCAGAGGTCGTAATGAGGCGGTGCGAATGAGGAAGAAGATGGAGGGTGACTTGAATGAGATGGAAGTCCAGCTGAGCCAGGCCTCCCGCCAGGCAGCAGAGGCACACAGATTACTGCAGCACCTGCAGGGACAGATCAAGGCCAGTTACACACACACCAACTCTAACCCTAACCCTAACCCTGACTCTAACCCTAACTGCACCACTGAGCAGATATAATATAGATCTGACAAACCACAGACAGCACTTTATTAACTCACCCTGTCCCTTTATTAACTCACCCTAACCCTTTATTAGGAAAAACCTCATCTGAACAAAGTAATGACAGGATCAGTGATAACCACTACCATCTGATTGGTTCACAGGGTCAGTGATAGTTAATCACTACCATCTGATTGGTCCACAGGGTCAGTGATAGTTAACCACTACCATCTGATTGGTCCACAGGGTCAGTGATAGTTAACCACAACCATCTAATTGGTCCACAGAGTCTGTGACAGTTAACCACTGTTGTCTGATTGGTCCACAGGTGCATCAGTTGGAGCTGGGTGAGCGTGTGCAGCAGAACGTGGAGCTGCAGGAGCAGGTGAGGCTGACGGAGCGTCGTATCACTCTGCTGCTGGCCGAGGGGGAGGAGCTACGCTGCCTTTTAGAGCAGACAGAGCACGGCCGCAGGGTGGCTGAACATGAGCTACTGGAGGCCACGGAGAGACTCAATCTACTGCATACCCAGGTACCCTACCTAACCCTAACTCTAACCCTAACCCTATTGCATACCCAGGTACCTGATCCTACCTAACCCTAACCCTAACCCTATTGCATACCCAGGTACCTGATCCTACTTATCCTTAACCCTACTGCATACCCAGGTACCTTATCTGACCCTACTTAACCCTAGCCCTAGATTATAACTCTAACTAGACCCTAACCCTAGCCCTAGATTATAACCCTGCCTAGACCCTAACCCTAGCCCTAGATTATAACCCTGCCTAGACCCTAACCCTAGATAATAACCCTAACTAGACCCTAGCCCTAGATTATACTGTAACCCTAACTAGACCCTAATCCTAGCCCTAGATTACAATTGTGCCTCAACCCTAATCCTAACCCTAGATTATAACCCTGCCTAGACCCTAACCTTAGATTTTAACCCTAACTAGACCATAACCCTAGATGCTAGGTTATTCTGTAGTTGTAATGCTCTCCCGGTTATTGTTCCAGAATTCAGGCCTGGTCAACCATAAGAAGAAGCTGGAGAGTGATGTGTCTCTTCTGGCTGGGGAGGTCGATGAGGCTGGAGAGGAGAGTCGCAATGCTGCTGAGAAAGCCAAGAAGGCAATCACTGATGTGAGTCACCATACCATCATACCTAGCCCTAACCACAACCCTAACCCTAGCCCTAACCACAACCCTATTCCCTGTCCTGTGAATATGTCCTGTGAATACCAGGATTACCGCCGAAGCCAAAAGTCTTATTTAGATGTTTAGGCTATAATACCATATACATTACAATAACGATTTGTGACATTAACAGTTTCTCATGCAAAAATTATTTAAAAGCTTGTTTTGGCCCACAGAAAAGGTTACTCAAAGGTCTTTGCATTATTGAACAAGAGCAACTAGTGCTGCTTATAAAATGAAATTGCGCCTTTCAACAATGTACAAACAGTATCTTCTTAAGACAAACTGAAAGAACAGTCCTCAAACTAGACACTTGGCAAGTTTGAGGACTTTCAAGTGAAATTGCTTTTCCTTTCAGTTAAAGTTAGATAGTTGATAGTTCACTCAAATTACAAAATCACATATTTGGGTGATATAGCTGTGGTTAATGTGAGCCTGTCTGTGTGTCCAGGCAGCCATGCTAGCGGAGGAGCTGAAGAAGGAGCAGGACAGCAGCACTCACCTGGAGAGAATGAAGAGGAACATGGAGATGACCATCAAGGACCTGCAGCAGCACCTGGCCGAGGCAGAGCAGGTGGCGCTGAAGGGTGGCAAGAAGCAGGTCCAGCAGCTGGAGATCAGGGTGAGGAGTGTTACCATAACGACCCTAACAACCCTAGCCATCCTCTGACCCCATCCCTCTACAGTTTTTCTCGATTGTTTGAGCACTTTTCTGGAAACAGTATTCAACTTTTCAAGCAGTTAACATTTGCCAGAACACCACATTTCTTTTGCAAAATGCACTATACAGTAACTCTCAACTTGAATACATGTCATAAAAGCAAATTAGTGCATCAAAACAGTATCCTTTGTCATCAAATTATAATTAATTAAAAGTTAATTTCCCTTTAACATGTGCCCTCTAACCCCATCCCTTTAACATGCCCTCTGACCCCATCCCTTTAACGTGTGCCCTCTGACCCCCAGATGAGGGTGCTGGAGACTGAGCTGCTTTGTGAACAAAAGAAGAGTGAGGAGTACCAGAAGGGCATCCACAGATACGAGAGGAGGATCAAAGAACTCTCTTACCAGGTGTGTGTAGTGTGTGTGTGTGTGTGTGTGTGTGTGTATGTGTGTATGTGTGTGTATGTATGTAGTGTGTGTTCTGATCTGTAGTGTCTAGTGTGTAGTGTGTTCTGATCTGGAGTGTGTCGTGTGTGTTCTGATCTGGAGTGTGTAGTGTGTTCTGATCTGTAGTGTGTAGTGTGTTCTGATCTGGAGTGTGTAGTGTGTGTTCTGATCTGGAGTGTGTAGTGTGTTCTGATCTGGAGTGTGTTGTGTGTCTGTAGACGGAGGAAGACAGAAAGACTCTGCTGAGGATGCAAGAGCTGGTAGAGAAGCTGCAAACCAAGGTGAAGAGCTACAAGAGGCAGGCGGAGGCGGCGGTGAGTATCCATGTTCTCTTCAGACTCACACTCTACTGTCTATACATCACAATAGTACACCATAGTTCTTTAACTAGAGTAGCCTTAGTATTTCCCATGTAGCATGTAGGTATACTGAGCTACCTGCATTTCCCTCTGTGTCCACTAGGAGGAGCAGGTGAATGGTAACATGGGCAAGTACAGGAAGATGCAGCATGAGCTGGACGATGCAGAGGAGAGGGCCGACGTGGCTGAAAGTCAGGTCAACAAGCTGCGGATTCGAACCCGCGACCACAAGGGCAAGGTGAGATCAAACATGTCACATGTATGTATGTATGTATGTCTGTCTGTCTGTCTGTCTGTCTATCTATGGGTTAGGGTGAGGGTTAGCTAGCTCTGCTCTCTGTTTCCAAAGCCTTCAACCTCTTTTGTCTTTTTCTAGATTGCAGAATGAAGAGTAAAAGTCGCCAGTGCTCCTGTGCCAAACGCAAAGCCTTCAGAAGAGTGAATTGTGTTTGTGTATGTGCGCGTGTGTATTTGTTTGACAGGAGTGTGTGTTCAAATAGCTTGAGTTTGTGTAAGTTTGTATCAAAATCATGTTATGAAAGCGCCTTGAATGGTGTAAACTGTCATTTGACACATTACCTGTTATCGGTCAATAAGAATAAACTCTCTTCCTAATCAGTAAGAATAAACTACATGGCCTACTTCAATGTGGTCATGAGTTGAAACATTTTAATAAAAAATACTTTTTCTTCTTGTTATTTTTCACATGGTTAGGGTTAGAAGGTAAGGGTGATGGCTTCGGGTTAGAAGGTGAGAGTGAAACCTGTTTATGAGATGATGAGAAGGTAATTGTTTTTATTTATACAGGGGAGATCTTACTGAGACCTGAGTCTATTTTAAAGAAGAGCCCCGTAAGAAAGCCATCAACCTGCAGCTTACTTTGGTCAGTCAGGAACATGCAGCCTAGGGGGTGGGTGAACACCAAGGGGGGTCCTGGAAGGGAGGCATATGTTCAGACATCAGGTACTGCAGACATTACATACTGTAGACAACATGAGCTACTAACCTTAACCTGAAGTACCTGGCGTCTGCAGTACTTGACGAATGGAAATGGAATGCATAATCAACCTGATGGAAAGAAACCATTTCATTGGGCAGCAAGGATACAGGTGTTTCAGACACAGAATCCAGGCAGAAACATACAGTTTGTTGGAGTGACTGAATTTGAGGTGACACATTGTTTGTATAAACAAACATAATCATCATATAATCAAACATATTTATTCTCTCAAAAATTGTTTATTTCAAGATCTGCAAATTTGACCTCAAAAACTTTCCATATACAAGTGAGGTGAGCTCTCTGTAGTCTCTATGTGCATAATCACATTGTTTGACAATAAAAAGTTGTATGAAATGAAAAATGGACATTTAGCAGCAGGTAAAAAACAAACAAATATTACAACGCCCAGACAAGATCACCAAGGCATGAGCACTTCTGTAATTACCTTAACCCATAACATTATTACACTACATACTTCTGGTGTAGTAAATATACAAATCCAAACTGGTTACTAACGCTCAATGGCCAGGTGCTTATTTGTACCTCTCCCCCAACATCTCTCTGTTAGAGCACTTCAGCTATGAGAGGCCATGGTTCCAGCCGCCTACACATTATCATTACACAATTACAAACAACAAAAGAAAACAGACAAAACGTACAAGTTAGAGCTTCTGCTATCTTTCAAAGACAGAGGGGGATGTGAACTGTTGCCAACTGTTCCTGTTGTGTACTGTATGTTGCGAAGTGGTCCGTGTGTGACGAGCAACTTTGCCTGTGACCTGGAGTCTCGTTGGCTTTAGCTCAGCAGGCTTTCTGTGGGACCTCAGAAAACTAGGGTTCAAACCAAGTCAGTCACACGATGCATCACATGAATAAACGTAGAACCAGTCCAGCAGACAAAGGCTCAGGGTCACTATGTGGATAGCTCTTAACATTTTTACCTGGAAAAATTCCCCTCTGTCCTTCACATAGGAGCCTAATTTAGGCTTCACAAACTCCACACTGTATGCAGCTATAAATCATAACTCCCACTCTCTCAATGTGGCAAAGCAGTGGCTCAGAAAACCCCCCAAAAACAAATCAGAAATCAACATAGTGCTCGAGAAAAAATACTTATGAGTTACTTTTCAGGCATATAAACCCACCATTTACATTTGTTGTCTCAAAGTGTCTATAAATGTGGGTACTATCTGTTAAATGTTTTACATCATGAAAACTGTCATTTTTAAAATACAGCCATATACAGTTTGCACAATCAATTAAGTCCTCTCATATATGCAACATGAAAAAATGTATTCATCATATTTATATATAATATGTTTTTACATTATCATCCAGTCGCTGACTGATTATAAATAGGAGAAGGGAAGTGTGGGTTGTCCATGTCATTTCCAGTTTTACTTGGGGTCCTCAATAGTGCCCTTGCTGAGGTCCGTCATTTTGGGGTATTTTACTTTCTTCTGGTCCAGCTCATTCTGAGCCCACAAGAGCAGCTTGAGTAGCTTGGCGAGTTTGGGCGTCGACTCTCTGTTCTCGTAGTCCAGCACAGCTTGGTTCACCTCACTCCACACCTGAAGGTTCATCAACAAGTGCAAATTAGTCACACAGAAACTAACCTCGGCTCCCAGTCTTCCTTATCACCTTGTTCAGAAAGGCTTGAGAAGTTCCAGGCAGAAAGTGCGACATAGAGGAGTGGAGACCATGGCAACGCAAGACTACACAGAAACAGACACAAAGAGCATCCGCTTCACCAGCCTAGATATCGCCTGGCCCTGCATGCACACATGCATACTCTTATGTATTGGGATACTGGTGTTGGGCACATAGAGAATGGGCACGCACACATTGGTATATAGTGAGCGCACACCTAGTGTTATGGAGATCACTCAGGCACTTGACGTCATGGCTGCTGTATGTTAGCACTGTGCATAGATAGATAGATCGATAGATAGATAGGTACTTTATTGATCCCTGAGGGGAAATTATGGCGTTACAGCAGCTCACATCACAAACAACAACAAAATAAAGTGAGCATAGCTGAAGTAAACAACCTAGAACCTACCTGATGCCTCCTAATCATTGCCATGCCAACATATTCCTCCCAGGAGCTGTCTTTGTCATCAATGAACTCCTCAATCTTCCCAAATAAAGCCATGATAGCACTGATTCCCAGTACACTTTACACAAGCGTGATGAGGGAAACAAACCCACGACCTGCTCCGGGATATTGGATCTTCCCATTCGTAAGTCCGAATCCGCTTCGTGCAGCAGCCATGGCGGCAGGTGACTGAGTGATCTCTATAACACCAGGTGCTCCCATTCTATATGTGCCCAAGACCAGCATCCCAACACATAACATACTCAAACCAGATCAGATACATCTTATGAGAACTCTCTAATTGCTGTTCAACAACATTTTAGCTGTAAATTTTGAAAAGTAAGCATTCGTATGTGATTGACCAAGTATTGAAAACAAATCGTCAGCACAACTGTAAACTTTGTTAGCCCAATGAGCTTAAGCTTAGGCTGCTGACAAGTATTCAGGTCTCAGGCAAGGTTCTCTCTCTATCTATCTATCTCTGACACACACACACACACACACCTTCTGTCGCTGCATCATGTTGAGCAGGTCTCCGAAAGGCGACTCCTCTGGATTGTCGAAGGCCAGCAGAGCCAGCGTCCTCTCCATTTCCGTCAAGCACTCCCGACTCTCCTCCCCCTGCTCTGCCAGCTGCGTCTGGGCAAACTCCAGCGCAGACTCCGTCTCCCGCAGTCTGATTAACTCAATCAAGTGCTGCTGCTGCAAAAGGGGAATGACGGGGGATGGGAAAACACATGAAGAGGAATGAGGACAAAGACGTTGTAGCAATTGATTTGGACAAGGCAATGCACAATAGGGTAGCCTAACCATACCTGCAGGTGGAAATACAGGTAGCGGTTTGTATCAAGCAACTCTGGGTGCAAGCTATTGATGAGTGCGATGGCCTCCTGGATCTGTCCCTTCAGGATCATCTCTCTGATCTTTATCCTCTCATCCAGAGAGTCCAGGTCCACACTGGGCTCGATCCCAGATTCCATACGGAACTTCTCTGCAGCCTCCTTAAAGCCCTCTAAACAAACACAGAAGATCAGGGGGACAGTTAAAAATACAGTGAAGGCTTTTTCCATTAATATAGCCTACTGACTATTATTATCATCATGTCGCAGGATCAATAATGTGCTGTCAAACATATGCTACACTTCACTGAGAGCGCTTCATATTGGCACCCACTACCAAGTGGATGTAGATAGCTGCCTAACGACATACCTGTCACCAGGTAATTCATAATGAGTCGATTCATGTCAGCCCTCTGTATGTGCACGTTATTTAGCTTGTCCATCCATTCGTCTTTCGTGATGTCTTCGGGCTTTTCCGCGTAACTCATCATTGGGATCCTGTTTGAAGTTTGAAGAAAGAAAACTTGTTAAACATAAACAGGTCAACAACCCCATGGCATGACATGAATGCAAACTAGCAGGCGTGTTCGCTGGAATATACAGAAACGAGCTGGGTATTGTCCGTTCTGAATCTACTACTGCCAAGGTCTGAACCGAATGATTATTCTGGCCTCGCATCAACAACAGCAGCACAGCAGAGTTGTGTTGTGCTAGCCAGCTGACTAGCTTAGCTAGCAAGCTACCACTCACCGTGTAATTGTAAAATCAATAAGATCAATTTGTTAAAGGAGTGAATTATTGGCTAAATTAAACCGTAATATACGTTAATGACTCCAATGTTCATAGCTAACTACTGTAAAATTAAATACTGAAGCTGTTTAGTTTCCGAGTTTAGCTATATTACGCGTAGTTGCTTCAACCTCTCGTCTCGCGACAAGACAAACGCGCAGATTCAAAGCTATTCGATTGGTCAGGGGAATGATGTCAGGGTTGCCAGGGAACAGTTGCAGCCACTGATGATTGGATGGATTTTCTTTTTCACCAGCTATAGAAATTGCAATACAATATTTCAGACTATGTACACTTTTAGAAAAAAAAGGTTCCAAAAGGGTTCTTCGGCTTTGGCAGAACCAGATAATTTGGCAGAACTCTCTTGTGCTACAAGAAATTATTTTTCTCCCAAATCTGATTATACACATTGGTCACTAATTTCATAAAGTATATAATCCTAGTCTCGTGAAGCCATACCTCCTTGAATAAACTGGATGGAATGGCTTGAAATGAACTGGACGGAGCAATGGGAGAATGTGCTCGCAATTTCATTGGATGTTACATTCCAATAACCCTCCCCCCACATGCCCATAGAATGGTTGTTTGTTGTTATCTGTCCAACCGAGTAAGGCTATTTTTGCAGAGATTTGTAGCGACTTTCTGCAAAGGACACATATGATAACCCTGTGTGTCCCATTGAAGAAGCTACAAAAATGATCGTCTTATTATCCAAATCCTACCATGTGGGTGACATGCACTGTCGGTCCTTGCATCTAGAGCGTTATCTGTGAATTTCAGAGGGGTTACATTTCCCCTGCCCCATCAGCTGTTTACTAAAACAAGTAGCCGGTCCTCGATTTGCTGAAAAACTAATCCAGATTGTGCCTTCCAGGGTTTTTACAATAGAAGATGATCTAATGTTAAAGGGACACTCCCTCAAATCAATGCCGCTAGAGTCTATGTCCCATGCTATTGGTTGTGTCTAGTGTTATATCTCAACCCCTAAATAGTAAAGATTGCCCGAATAAGATCAGGAAATTAAACAGTGCCAATCTAACAGATGGATCTACACAACTGATGACATGGGACGTGGACATTAGACTACATTTGAGGCCTGAAAGCATCTGACAACATTTTATTTTGCAGTGAAAGCATCTGACAATATTTTATTTTGCAGTAGTTGTAGTTCCTTCAAATTACAAAATGTGATCATGACATACATCTTGCCACCAAAAATTATCAACTTAATACAGACCTATCTTTTCAGAGGGGAACTGCAATTTGACAGAGAATTGCTGACAGATAGGCCTGCCCGGGTGTTTCATAATTAACCTATGAAAGGTTGAATAACTTTACACATCTCATGTTATGACTTCATTGCATAATAATGTATCATAATTGCATACATTGCCTACCGTTCTTCTGTTCTTCATCCCTATCAATGAGTTTCAGTATGCGCTTCGTGCTGGGGGTGGTCGGGGGCGGGGCGAAAATACTGCTGCAGCTGTCGATGGTTGTGGTGGTGGGTGCGCGCGGTTCCTTGGGATGCAACCATAATTAGGTACCGTTTATTATATCCCGGATTATTCCTATACTCTGCGTATCAAAGCCGACTGGAAGGTGAGCGTTCTCGTGCATTTGGATTGGTTATGTTTCTAGAAATATTTTCCCTCGCCCTTGAAAATTACTGCTGACTTTAGCGATCTAGTCTTGTCTTGCATCAAGAACAGGCCAACAAGCAAACCAACATGGATGCTGTGCGCTGAAACAGTGATGTTGGTGATGCAGCCAGAGATTAAGGCTCCAAGCATCGTATTTGCAGATTTAAAATAATACAGAAAGGAAAACATTATTATATAATAAACACATTTCTTGGATCATTATGTCTAATAGGGTGTAGGTGTACTTGCCATTTATTTGATGTACGACAAAGCCAGAGTTTTTTGACAAATGCCAACGTCGAAATAGCCTAGGCCTAGTAAAAATGAGTCATTTGGTCAGTTTGTGACATACTAGTTTTACTGGGCGTTGAGGAGAATAGGGTATTTTAAGACTAGTGCGCCGTTTAGTGTCTATGAATCTTACCCCTGTACATTATTGCATGCCTGGATGTCAATAAGGCCCCAAGACCTCTTGATTATAAATGACAGTATTTTTACCGATATATTTATATATAAAATTTCCGGGTTTTTTTCAAATGACATACTCTGATGCAGAGAATCGGGGATAATGATTCCAGCCTATGAAGCATTTTTGCTTCACCACTGAAGCATTTTTGCTTCACCACTGCAGGAGGCACAGTTTACTCGCTGATGCCACAGGCCCAAGTGTATCCCTACACTACAACAGCAGCAGCTTGGTTTTTTGATGAATTCCCACAGATCTCTTTGATTAGATAGTGCAGCAATTTAGGCTAAAGTTGCTGTTGTTCACTTTGTGAACCTTTTTCACATACAGTCCACTGTGTGAGCATGACAACATACAAACCTTACTTGTTATGAATGTTTTATTGCTAAATTTAGGACAATTCAGTTCTAGATAGAAACTGAGGAGAGCTCATGAATCTGAGACTTGGTTGTCTAATCTCAGATCTATTGTCACAGAGAGGGCAGCTAGACTTATTTTCACTTCTCTTTATATCGCTGATTTGCCATGGGACTGCTATCCTCTTACGATGTGTCTTTCATTGATGGTGAGCGATGAGATGCTCATCCTCTTCACCAGTCAACTCTCACTGAGGTGGACTTTAAGCAGCAGCTGATATATTGATGATGACAGAAACCAAACACTTTCATTTTGACGTTCAAGGGCATATTTTGTTTTCAGGGCAGAGCTGTAGGCCTATATGATATGTGGAAATAGGGACATGGCTTCATTCAATACACAGGGTGCTATATATATGCTGCATAATGATGCACTATTACATACCGGTAACTGTATATTGTTTTCCTTTTCCTTGTGTTCAGATTGTGAAGGACGTGAGGCATTATGGCGGAACAGCAGAGGCAGCGCTCCCTGTCCACCTCTGGTGAATCACTCTACCTTGTGCTGGGCATTGACAAGCTGGCCACTACTGACGATATCAAGAAATCCTACAGGTGAGTCAGACAGACCCTGACACTTACTCTCTGCTAATAATTGTCAATATTCATAGACGATGACTGCATAATATTACATCCAGCAATAGACATGCAATTGCTTTATGTAGATAACCATTTTTTTGTGGGGTTTTTTTTGTTGCTTTTTGTTGTCCCACTTATAGATGTAGTTTTAATTAGTTTTTCCTGTGAAGTGCATTGTGTTGCATCCCTGTTTGAAATGTGCTGTATAAATAAAATTAGATTTTATTATTATTTTAAGTGTCTTGTAAACAATTGGTACTGCACATTCTAATGATCACTCCCATGTGCCTCTGGTCTCAGAAAACTGGCACTGAAGTTCCACCCTGATAAGAACCCAGACAACCCTGAGGCGGCGGACAAGTTTAAGGAGATCAACAACGCCAATGCCATCCTGAGTGACGGAACCAAGCGCAACATCTACGACAAGTACGGCTCCCTGGGGCTGTATGTGGCCGAGCAGTTTGGAGAGGAAAACGTGAACACATACTTTGTCTTGTCCAGCTGGTGGGCCAAGGTAAGAGGGCGATTGGGGAAGATAAAGCTCCTTTAAGAAAAAGAAAACTGTGCCTGTGTGATGTTGACAGTGTTGCCCTTAACGCTGTTGTTTTCTTTTTTCGTCTCTCTTGTCGTCCTGTACTCTCTTGATACTTATACTCTCATGCTGTCCTCTCTCTTTCAGGCGTTGTTTGTCTTCTGTGGTCTTGCCACTGGCTGCTACTTCTGCTGTTGCCTGTGTTGCTGCTGTAACTGCTGCTGTGGGAAGTGTAAACCTCGGCCCCATGAGGGCCAGGAGCCTGACTTCTATGTTTCCCCGGAGGACCTGGAAGCACAACTGCAGTCCGATGAGAGAGGTAAGACCGGCTTGACACACTACTAGTCATTGCATGGTCAGTTTCATGTTAATGCTATGAAATCAGTCCCAAGTCATCAAGTGGTGTAGGATCCAACTCTGGCCATGTGGATGTAGGTGTCTGTGTGTCTATCTGACTGTCTTTTTGTCTCTCTGACAGAGGCTGGTGGTGATCCCATCGTGCTGCAGCCATCTGCAACAGAGACCACCCAGCTGACGTCGGACGGTCATCATTCTACCTACCGAACCGATACGGGCTTCGACTCGGGCTTCGACACAGGCTTCAACTAATCCCTTCCCTGTCCTGGGCTGTGGCCCCGCCTGCTTCCCTGCTCCACCTTAACAAGACGAACGAGAGGGGTAATCTGTTTCAACTACAAAAAGGAGAGCCAGCTGCTGAAGAGGAGAGGGAAGAGTGAGCGCGGTCCAGAAACGGAACTGTTGAAGACAACCCCCCTTCTCACCCTTACCCAAGAGTGGTCTACTCCCACCTCCATTTCGGAAAAAAAGAAAGAAAACGTTTGCTTCACTTTCGTTTTTTCTTTGGTATATATTTGGCCTTTGACCCCCCCCCCCCACAATCCACCAACCCATAGTCCCTTCTCCACATTTCTTGTCATGGTGTAGCATGCACTGTTTAAAACCAGTCATTGTCTTTATTTTGTTTTCTTCTCTTAATGTGACATATGTTTTGGTTGAGAACTTCATACTGTAGATGCATATGTATGTGCAATATGTGTGTGTGTGTGTGAGTGTGGTTCACTTGGGGTACAGTTTACTTGATGTTTTTTGCTTGTCGGATAAGAGAGAGGCTTTAAGGCTCAGGGAGGTATTGGATAGTGAGGTGTGCTTTGTGTATTGTCTTTGCTGCACTGTGCCGTTATTAAACATCCCAAAACAGAGCTGTGGAACCAGTCATTACAAAAAGCTCTGTTTTGCATTGCCATCGGTGGATGCCGTACTGTTGTTCTAACCTTCAGCTACTTAAACGGTCAAGGCCATAGCTATTGACTCCTATTTACTGTCCTGTTTTCATACAGTACATGACAGGGAGGGGGCGGGCAGATAAGATGCATTTTACGACAGCAATTTCCTAACTTTTGCTGATAGTTTTTCTTAGCTGTTGGTGGCTTCTTCCTCTTTATTTGACCTGGCTTGGTTTGGTCTGTACTTGTGCACCGGAGGTATTGCTTTGCCCCTGCCCCTCAAACCTGAATTGAATGCTTGCAATGCTTTCCCAGGACTCCCTCCCTGCATTGAAATACTGGGTATTATGACTTGTATCAGTCGATAAATCATAAACAGTATATCGCTTTACACATGTAGTGTGTAGTCAATAGCCGTATATGTTGTACAGTTTTACTTGCCACTGTGCCACCAACAGTTGCATTTGATTGGTGGGATATGCGTTCCCAGACATTTTTGAGCAACACCTCACTTTGAAAGTACTGCTGTATGCGATGTTCAGTCAATGATGGTATCTCTAGCTCATATTTTTCATTCAGTTGTGGTATAACGTTTGTGGTATTTGTCAATTCAGCAGCTTAAATTACATATTACTGTGAAATACCAGTGGTCTCACAGACAAAGGCAACAGACGCATAAAGGGTAACCCTTAACTTGATGTACCGTATTCTATCAACTATGAATATATATAGCTTAACTTTTTTTCATCCAAAATCAAAGAATATCTCCTGTTGCTCATCTGAGAATATCTCTGAAGTTGGTTGAAACAGGCAAAAATGTTCAATCTGCAGTTCTAGTTTAATATAGTGACACCACAGCTTTGTGGAGATTGAAGGACATGTACTGTAGGCCCTCAGCATATTTGAGTGGATGTTCTTAATAAATCCATTAATCTTGTAGGTTTTACCAGTGATTTCTTTCATGTGTCAAGTGCAACCCTTCACTGTATAAGCCAAGGACCTTGACCCGATCCCAGTTTAGAGGGTGACATCTTTTTCATTCTGAGCCGTCTTAATCTATGTGTACTGTAATGTGTGAAGGAAAATAATCATGTTACCATTTTCATATTTTTCTTTTGTATGTATGTACAGTATGTATGTGTGTGTGAAGGGAAAAATTGTTAGCATTTGAAGAATATTTTATCATCACCTTGTTTGTTATAGTTGTATCCAAGGAAGTTCTGAAGAGTGTTGTATTTGACCAACATTGTGTTGTTTTACCATGAATATTGGTATATTATTAGCTATTAGTTTCATCAGTGGGCTAGCACTACAGGCAGCTCTTATGTTTTTTTGTAACAACTGAATATGCATCCTGTGCAATGAATTCATAACTTGCCATAATCAGTCATGATCTTCATGATCTCTGTGGTCCTTTTACAGTGTTTCCTGTACCCTCCTGAAAAAAATATATAGATATACCTGTTATGGCTTCTTCATTGAGATGTTGGAAAATGCTAATTGTTCTGAGTTGAATGCAATGTGTGTTCAAAAAAACAGTACTGGATCAATGATCAGGAAATGGCTCATAAAAATGTACTGATACAGACAACATAGTATATAGTGTAATGATAGTGATATAGTAATTTGATGCATTTTAAATTAATTTGTCTCATTTTGTCATGTTTTTATTGAGCGGCTATAATTTTAAATGGTCTGTTGTTTTGATGTGGCCATTAAATTTTGCAACGCATGGTTTAATGGTAGAGGTCTCATGTACATACACTTAAATATGATGTATAAATATTGACCTTTATGTTGTAGCATGGTAATCGTGTGTCTGAAAGAAAACAAAGTGGGTCATTGATCTGATTTGCTGTTGTTAAATAAATGTTCCTGAACATTTAATGTTGTCTTCCAGTTATTCATGTCATATGTACAATATGCTGCAATGTGATATTCAAGTGTTTTCATACTCATGTAAATATGGAATGAATTACATAGCCTACAAGTGTAGCCCAAGAGGGAGCTCTTAATAAATATAGATGTATGAATAGGTATGTCGAGGGGAGTGTGGAGTGCCGAATTATCTCTGTAGTTGATTCATTGATTTAATGTGGTTATTTTCTATCACTACGGTATATTCTGCCGGTAGATGGAGACATAGTCCAGGCTCTTTCTTCAGTCATTCAGTAGTCTGTAGGCTACCTTCATCTTACACAGGTGCGGACGGTCGGTGTTTCAGATTTAAATGATTTAGTTACACTTAGTAAATGCAGAGAACATGGAATTTGGTCATTGATTAGCCATTTCAACAAAACACGATCTCTGATAAACCTGTATCAAAAGACAACTGTTCTACACTAGGGACACGCCCCCGGCCCCCATCAATTCAGCAACATTCACGTGCGGGATTTATTAACACGGGGGTATTTAATTATAAGTTTCTACATGACACGTTCTTTACTTTACACAAACCAATTGTCCAAAGAGAACCCAATATTGTGTCGCCCCTCTGAAAATGTGGGAAGTGTCTGCACATTGCAAGTGTCTGAATTTGAGGACTGTGGGATCTGACAGGACTCCTGCTGGAGAGTAGCCTACAGTAGTAGTAGTAGTAGTAGAGCTAACGTTAGCTAGCTAGCTAGGTTTACGAACACGGAGAAGTCTTGCCAGGTGAGGTTTTGTGTGCCGAACATGAACAGGCAAGGTAAGATTTTTCTCGGTTAAATTGCTTGATGTGTGACTGATATGTGACTGATAACATACTCGGAATTACTTGTTGGTCAGATAAAATAATTCCAAATGGACAATAGTATATGGTTTGCCTCCAGTCAGTATGTAAACAACCAACGCTAGTGCAGGTAGTCATGGGATCAGCACCAAGGCCAGCGCAAGCGAGGATAGACGCTGGGTTGAAATTTGTGTGTCGTGTGCCACAGACCCCCTACTGTAGACCTACGCCTACATGTAGACTTTATGTGCTATTGATATCATAACATAGACACATTTGAGTAATTAGAGCTCACATGTGTAATGCGTTATACTGTGCTCAATTCATTGTAGGACTTATGAGCCTGTATGAATGAAACTTGAAACAATGAATCGACCGCGTAGTACTTTTGTCCTCACCGTCTCTTCACTTGCGCTGTCCTTGGTACTAATTATATGGCTACATGTAGCGTTGGCTGTTTACACCAATATCAATCTGGATTTGGGAGTCAGACATGTAATGTGTTCCTTTCAAAGGTTTTGGTGCGGACTCAACCAATATTTCGATGGGAATACCACGAAATGGAGGCCTTCCTTCTGGTCTAACAGAGGAGGAAATGGATGATCTACAGGGGGAGCTAACAAAGGTATTGTTTCCTCTGTCAATCCACCATTTGCTCTTATCCCATTCTTGATGTTTCAAAACTCAATGTTCAGGTTTTTTAATATGTTTACGATGAATGATGAATATCAGTATTATATCCTACCCCATTAAGTTAATATGTTGTTTAAAACTGAATCTGCACAGTCCCTGAAGTCATACTCTCATTTCAACTCCACCATTGTCATCTTCTAATCGTTTTATGAAACCTCTTCAAACTCATCCAATCACCAACCTTTCTCTATTTTTTTTCGACCTGTATTTCAGGTGGAGGATGAAATACAGACTTTGCGGCAAGTTCTCTTTGCCAAAGAGAAATATGCAATGGATATCAGGGGGCAACTGGGTATGGGCCCGTTCAGTGATCTTAAACAGAATCTGGCCAAAGGCTGGCAGGATGTCCAAACCTCCTCCCCGTAAGTGTATCCTTTCAGATCTCCTTTTTCTGTGTAAGGTCACATGTTTAGGGAAAACATTTGGTTAGCCTGGTGCTGTGATGGTTACATAACCATGAAAAGCACAGTCATTAATTTCATGCTCTCTCCAAGATGTGGTATTGAATGATAATCTGTGTGTGTGTGTGTGTGTGTGTGTGTGTGTGTGTGTGTGTGTGTGTGTGTGTGTGTGTGTGTGTGTGTGTGTGTGTGTTTGCAGTTATCTTACAGCTTCAGCCACTTTGAAGGACATCAGCCGCTCTAATGCGTGAGTGGTAGTCATGATATCTGTTATAGCCTGAATTTGATTGAAGTGAGGTCTCCCAAAAGTTGTACTGCATATTCACATGTCTAGGAATGAGCTCTCTTCTTAGGGAACAGCTGATGGGATTTTGAGGTCAAGCACGATCAGTGTCCTCTTAATAGCCTGACTTAGCACGGGTAGCTGCACACGGGGGGGGGGGGGGGGGGGGGGCTGTTATTGTGTGTCGTGCGTCAACTCCACTGCATTTGTCCTGACTCCTGCCCAGAGCCCAGCAGGAGCACTATGACGATGGATCAGAGATCTCCATCTGTTTGTTCAGAACCTGTGTGGAAGGACCCTTAAAAGTGTAGTATGAAGATGTGGAATGATTGAGTAGACCCACGAGCCAGCATGGTGTTATAGTGACTTTGAAAAGGGTGTAGTTGGTGTTTTTGCGCATTGGCCAGGTAACATAGAGGTTGAGGAGAACGCCTCTTATTCTGTCAGTAAAAAAAGAGAAAAACTTTACCATCTTCTGTGATAACTTCAACAGCTCATACTGATAAATACTCAAAATGATCTTTCCTGTCTCTTGAACTTACTCTCCTTCTCTGTCTGTAGGTATAAGAGGACACAAGAGACTCTTTCTCAGGCAGGCCAAGTGACCACTGCTACCCTGTCTTCAGTGGGTGTGGCCATCACCAGGAGACTAGGAGAGATGAGGTTGGTCCCCTCGGACATTACAATGAGCCGGTCCTCTGATTTCTATCTCCCCTGCTCTATACCCCTCATCCCCGCCTACAGTCCACTGTCCCTTTCATCCTCCCTTTCTCCACCTCCACCACTCATCTTCCTATCCATCAACTCCTACACTGTATCCCGGCTATCTATCTCTATGACCACCCTACAGATGCATTACCTTAATCCCCTAACCATCCATCTTTTTAATCTATTCAGCTCTTTATCCTCAGAGCAACCCCACACGGTTTGTTTACGTAATCACAGGGAGACAACAACAACTCTAATCCAATCATGCTAGTACCTCTAAGTTGAGCAACACTAGTTGATTATTTATTGCCTACCCCACCGTTCCCTGTATTCTTTGAAGTGCAGCCTGTGTACAGGGTAGCTGGTATGATGTCTTTCTGCTTGACCCTCATGTCTGTCTTTCCTTTAATGATGCCCCCTGACTGAACAGAGCTCTGCCTCTCCCAAGCCCACCACGGTAAGCAAGGACCGAGTGCCTCCAGGCTAATACACCACATCATCTCACCTCTGACATTTTGTTGGATTTTGTTATTATATGTGTTTTCAAGGACTGTGCATAGCTTTTCTGCTGCATCAGAGTGAGGCAGGAGACAAATAACGATCTTGCCACAAATAATAAATTCTCCAGATGATCAACATAACTTATATTATTTCTAGTCATCTTTGAACTAGCTGTCTGAAAGAGAGAACTAGTACCCAAGATAATAAGTCCCTGTTGATGTGTTAATAGTCTTGTGTAGCCATACCTCCAAATCACATTGTTCTCACCCCTCCTTTGGACGGAGCGATGGGAGGACGAGCTCGCAATTTCATTGGATGTTCATTCCAAGAACCCTCCCCCACATGCCCGTAGAATGTTTTTGTTGTTGTTGTGTATGTCGTCTTTCCACCCCTCTGTAGCTACTTTCTGCAAAGTTCTGAACAAGGTTAATGTGTTAATGACCTTCCTGTTTCTGCAATCACTGATTAAGCTGTTAGTGATCCTACAATGTGTTGCTCTTGCGTCTCCTGCTGCCTGTAATGCTCTTACACACATCTCTCCTTCTCTCCCCACAGCCCTTCCTTGAGCCACTCCATAAGTGTTCCTGGTATGAGGTAAAACACTGGGAATGCTTGTTTCTGTTGTCATTGAAGTCCTGCTCTTACCCATGTGATCAGTTACAATGACAGATATGATGGGGGATTCCCAAACTGGATTTCTCTGTAGATTACTACTGCCAGATTTTCGTGGGAAAAGTGTGTTTTCTAGTCTAGTTCTATGGTTTGTGACTTGCAGGTTGAATATTATCCCAGAAAATTAATGTTAATCAATGGTGCAGGAAATGTACTGTTCATCATTGTGTGAGGCATTTGACCTGAAATTATACCTTGAGTGATAATGATGATTAAGATGCTTTATCTTCATGTCTTCTTCTAGACCTTCCAATACATTCAAGTCCTTTGAAGACATGGTAGGGAGCATGAAGGTGAGTTTGTAAGAAAACAAAACAGAACATATTACCATTCTAAGAATTCTAAACGAGGTTTAAGTGAATAAATCATTCTCCTCTCTAATGTCTCTCTCACACAGGACAAGATGGCGGGCAGTCGAGTGAACGGGTTTGACAGAAGCCCATCTCAAGATGGACCCTTTTAACATACCATACCTCGTCTTTCCTCCATAATCTGTAATGTCACTAAACATTCTTGCTCTCTTAAACTTTATGACCACTATACCATCAGACAGTTGAAATTGCATAGGTGGGTGATGAATATATGTTTTGCTAGTTCCATACTTACTACTACATTGTGCATGTGGAGAAATAGGCAGTTGGGGAGGGTTGGGAGCAAAAATTTAACAAAAGTAATAACACTACGGTATTAGATGTAATACTGTAAATTGACAGCGCATCAAACTAACTACGATTTTCAATTACTTAAAAGATGAAAGTCAGTAATGTGGTTATTCATATTGTCCTATTACTTTGTGGCGGGTGGGATTTATCACAATGTACAGTAATGTATTTTTGTACTTTGAGAGAGAGTTTTCAATTAAAGCCTATTGTATGGGGTCTGGCTGTTTTCTTATTTTGGGGTGCCGCCATCAGAGTCATCTTATTAGGAGGACAGTTTGATTTGTTAACCATACTGTAGATAGATGACATAAGGGTTAGCTAGATAAGAGATAGATGAGAGAAGGTTAGATAGAGAGTTGGTTGGTTGAGTGGTTGAGAGTGGTTTCAGTGGGGTAGAACTGTTATCCAAGGGAGTGCTCTCAATATGCTATGATTCACACTTCATCTGAGGGAAATGCCACGGAATGATTAAACCCCACAGAGTGTGTTTGGCTAAATAGGTGGAGAATATTATTAAACTCCTGAGCAAGTGGATCAATACACTGAGTAATCCACACTACATTTAAAAGATCTATACGACATTACAGTGATATGTTATGCAAATCTCCAAATGAAAAACATTGAAAATCAAAAGTGTGACTATCGTTCCTGTGTGTCTAATGACTTTTACATTTTTTACATTTTACATTTATGGCATTTAGCAGACGCCTTTATCCAAAGCGATGTACAACAAATAAATGTGTTTAAGTAAGTGAATCAACTATCCAACAGTCAACATAAGACAAAATTATTTATTTTATCACAACAGGGGCAGAGTAGAAGGGGTGTGGTGATGTGCGTTTAGAAGAAGCCCAGGTAAGAAGGGATGAGGGTGAGAGAGCAGGAGAGGAATAGTGGGGAGGGAAAAGATGTAGGAGTCGGGTGTGAGAATCACAGGGAGGCTGGTGAGGAGGTCTGTGGGCGTTCTTTTTGCTGTTTGAGTGTCTCACACACTACGTGCACACCACACACTACGATAACCAAACACACATAACTGCTGCACTTTCAGCTCAATGTACCACTGAGCTGAGGATCGAAGACAGATGCTTTACTATTCGTATCTAGGTTGTTGGTGGACAGGCTGTGTTGGGAAAAGTATCCTCTAAGTCCATGAGGAAATCTGGCTCACTTATCAGATGCATATATTCATTATTTTTTCATGATTGCATGAGCTAAACTGGAATTTGAAACGTTACTATGGCAACTGAAACATTAAGAATATCAAATATTGATGCCAAAATGCAACAGGAGTCGCAGCGCTCTCCCTTTGTGTACAGTTCTGTCTGTGTCCTCATTATTTTGTGGCACTGTGTGTTTGGAAATAGTTTTGTTTTCATGATGCCATAGTAGAGAGAATGTGACCCATAGCCTGGCCATCCATGTTGACATTAACAACCACATATTCAGTGCGATTCAGTCAGTAATCGAATGATCAGTTTGCATCACCATACTGTACCAATCATAACATTTTTTAATTGTTCTGTTTGGGAAAAATTTAAGACGTATGATTTTTGCATAGATTAGTTATATAATATACGCTGCTTGTATCTAGTGTATTTACACATGGGACAGTTGAGGTGGTCCTCAGTTGATTAGATTCTAAGTCTAGTCAATTCTCACAAGTCTATAATTTTTTGATCAAATATGTGAAAGTGTTGTACAATGATCCAGATAACCTGTGTAAGGAGCAATTGATCACTTTAAATAGAATATAATTAATGTAAATAGAATGTAAATAGAATGCAGTGGTCACAAGGTTTTGCTTCCCACACACAAGCACATGACTAAATCACTGTCTCACCAAAATCCGTCTACAGAAACACTGGGGACCTAAAATGCCACGAAACTTCTTACAGTTGTAAACAAATAACAATATAATTCAGTCTCCTCACTGCCATAGGGAAACAGACTGGCATAATGATAATTTCGACAAAAGATAACATTCTCACTGTAGGTTAAGCAAAAGTAGGACGTCATTTTATAGTCTTGAATTGTGAAATAGACCATTAGACCGTAGCTAAATTCCTTAAAAACAAAAATTAAATGATCATAACGTTTTCCAAAACTCTTGTTCCCTGACCGGGAATCGAACCCGGGCCGCGGCGGTGAGAGCGCCGAATCCTAACCACTAGACCACCAGGGAAGGATACACTCGATTCGAAATATACTCTTTATAAAAGGAATAATAACATTTAAAAGAAATAAAGCCATCAATATAACATCTTTAATATAACACAATATTTATACCATCCAATATTTGCTTTGAAAAATCACAACATTGGCCGTGAATTGGTCGCTTCATGTGGCACAAGTGCAACTATCTCTCTTGTTGTTTACAGAGGGTGCGACAGCTGCCGCGGATCCCAGTTGACGTATCTCTGGCAATGGCAAGCATGTTTTGTTCCTTCAATCTGCTTGGAAACAGTTGCAGACGTGACCAATCTCCGCCCCTGAGCAGCGTCAGACTCATAAGTATAAAACTACTACTTGTCGAGCTTCAGTACAACTGGATTGAAGGCGCTAGAGAGACTAGAAGGGTCCCAACCGACATTTTACCGAGAGGTAAGGCTTTCTTGATTGCGCTTTATGTCCAATTTAGTGAACGAATTGTAAATATCCAAATAGGTCTCTTTCATAGTTACTTTTAATTTAAAACTGCTGTTGACTAATGATTGGCAAGTGAAGATCGACAAGTAAAGATTGACAGGTCAATATTGTTTTTGATTAATGCACAGATATGAGACAATATGACATTGGATCTATAAACCATCTCTTTGTCCTCAGCTTTTTTACATTGTGAATATCACCATTAAGGATACAAGAGAAGCATCACAGATAATTTTCTATTATTAGTTGGATTGTTGTTAGGTAAGCAAAGGAATGTGACCGCGCTAACATTCAGTCTCTGCATCTACATTTGGACTGGATATGGGCTGTTTATCATGCACTTGACATGACTGCTGTTAATTTACATGTATTGTTGCATGTAATGTCTTGTATACAGTTCACACACACACACACACACACACACACACACACACACACACTTTGATGTGTTCTGTCTATGTTGAGCAGAGTATTAGGTCGTGCTTAAAATCCCCAGCCATCTGGAGTTTGCACTTAGTGTATTCAGCCCTGTCTGGACCTAGAATTTATACAGTGACAATGTACTATATGGCTACATGTAACATAGGCCTATAGTTATGGCTGCTCTGTAAACATTCAGCCAATGGACATTTACAGGAGTATGGTTGATAGATGTGTGTGGTTTCTAGATTTGGCCGGTTTGATAATGTGGATAAGTGGCTCAGCAACACCTTAGATGTCTCGCCACAGTGTTAAGCACTGTCACCATCACGCTGCCAGCATGTGCACTCGGCTCTCAGTTTCCTGGCTGAGCGCCCTGCGTTGGGTTAGGGTTAGGGTTAGGGTTACACACACACACAAGTCTAGGTCAGTTATTTGGGTCTGTGGTAACTGGACTCCCTGCATGGCTTCTGGGGAGTGCCACCCCCAGCACCCCTTCAGACTGAGAGGGGTCTAGAAGCATGGGGAAACATTTCCATGAACCTTGCACATACTTTAGCGATGCATTTTCTGTGAATGCTTTTAGTAGCCTACATCCTGGTAATCCAGAAGCTGTTTTCTGCCTGTTGCATTTCTTTCTCTCTCTCTGGCTGAAATGAAACGTGACAAATCCTCTGGCACATCTCCTGCAAGTAGGCTTTTGCACAGCTTATTGTCTTTAGGGAGGATGCTGTACATGAGATCTAGCAGTATCCCTGTATGATTTGTCTCATTCCAGTATCACTGGCCTCTGCTTGCAAACTCTTGCAAACTGTTCCTGTGCCTCAACACACACACACACACACACACACACACACACACACACACACACACATTATAACCCATGCTTCCCTTCTCTCCTTCTCCTTCCCCAGGTTTACCATCTTTCATCTTTGAGCGCTTTTACAGTCAAGGTTGGAGAAAATGGCAGCGATTCCATCGACCGGCTCCCTCATCGCCACCCATGATTACTATAGAAGTGAGTCAATGGTCCACATGCATGCATGCCTCACTGCACTGTCAGGTCGGGAGGTAAAAGCTGTCAGACATTACTCTGGATCAATATAGTTTTTTTTTCTCTTGTATGTGGATCTCTGGCCATATTTACCCCTCCCTATTGGAAGTCTGTATGTAATGCAGCCCTATTGGGTCCTGGATGTTGTTCAAAGTTCTATATTGATCGTTCTTTACTGGATGCTTGTCTGTTTTCCAGGGCGCATAGGCTCCACCTCCAGCAACAGCTCTTGCGGCAGTGCTGAGTACACAGGGGAGGTCATTCCACACCACCCAGGTAAGAGGATGATCAGGAATACCTTACTTTAAGAGAGGGTGATAAGGTTTTCATTTGAAACCTGTCATCTATTAGATCTCTCTGTAACTGGGTTTGTTTGACCAGAACTCCCTCTGTTCTCCTCAGGTCTGCCCAGACAGGACTCCGGTCACTGGTGGTCCTCCTTCTTCTTCGCCCAGAAACAGAACCAGCCCGGCGTGCAAAATGTTTCTGAAATCCAGCAGAAGTGAGTCACCGCAAACCTACAAACCTGTATGAAACCCACAAACCTGTATGAGTCAAATCAAGGAGTACATTTTCACGCTCACTTTCAAAAGTGAACAATATTATCTTTGCTTATCTACTGGACTATTATGACATTCATGCAATGTAAACAGTTAGCTGCTGCTCTGTGCCTGGTTATAACAGCAGTATTCCTCTCTCCCCCGCAGGACTGGGACATACAGTGTAACCAATGGTCAGGTGACGTGTATCGCCAGGGAGATGGTTCTGAAGAGGCAGCTCAGTGAAACCAGTGAGTCTATGAAGTTGGAGCCACAGACCCCTCCACCAACGTCGTCACCAACCGTGTCCTAACTCCCACCCCCTCGCCACCCCAAACCCAGAGTGTAGTCTGGGAGACGGAATCTGCCGAGGCTCCTTTTTATACCTTTAGAGATGGAGGCTGTATTTCCTCCTGTGTTTATATACTGTAGCTACTTTTTTTTAATTAATGACCAAAAAAGTTAAAAAATATATAAATATAAAAATTCCCAGTGTTTTCTCTACCATGATGCTTTATCCTGTTGTTGAATAAACAAAGTGCTTTGCAGCCAATACTTGTACATGTGTTCCACTGTGTTTATTCAAGTCATAAATACGTAATTATTCAAATTCAGTGTACACTGCCCTCCATAAGTATTGGAAAGAGGAAGCATGTTGTCTTCTTTTAAACAATTACTTTTAAACAATTTCTCAAAAAGTAGAGATTCTCACCTTTAATTCAATGTTTCCTTTTTTCAGATTGGTTTCACCATTTGGAAATTGCAACCCTTTTTGTACATAGTCCCCCTATTTCAGGGCACCAAATGTCTTGGAAAATTGGCTTGACAGGTGTTTCTGGAGTGTCAGGTGTGTTCCGTCACATCATTTGCGCAGGCATAAGAGATAGTAGTAATTGTTTGATTTCATATCCAAACTGTTGGAGTATAGAGCTAAAAGAAGACAAAATGCTTCCTCTTTCCAATACTTATGGAGGGGACTGTATGTCACTAAATATTTTTGGGCTCCAAGAAGGCCTTGCTTATTGCTTATGATCTATGCTTATGCTATTAGATATATAGTGTTCAGGGCTTTTTTGATTTCCCCTCGATTCAGATTCAAGATTCAAGATACAAGACTTCATTGCCATGCCAATCTGGTTGGGATTTGCTTCAGTGCAGCACACATGTAAAAACAGGGACAATTCCACTCAATAACATCCATACATATTTACTTAGAAAGGGTTAAAACATGTGATAGAAAAATACGATACACAATAAAAAATAAACAAATAGGTGTTATCCAGGCCAGTCCATACAGTGACAGTGCTAAAGAGCAGCCTGAGGGCTGAGTTGGGTTCATGGAGTGTACAGCTGTTATGGAAGCGTTGATTTGCTCTGAGGCATTGTGACTCAACTAAGGTTAACTGCAATATCATACACAACTACATTGGTAAGCAGTGGCTCCTCAGAGTCCCCCACCTGTCTTTATGTAATCAGTTCATGCGACACATCCTCAGATCCTCAGTGGCATGTTTGTTCACGTCAATGCTGATGAGTACATTGTCTGTTTCATGTCTCCAGAGAGATGATGCACTTGCTAAATGGAATTAAGCTGGCTACGGTATGATTAGCAACAGCTACTTACGAGAGACGTTGGCTAATAGATCTTACGTAATAGGCTACCTAGCCTGTTCTGGTCAAACAATGTAGGTCAAACACCTGTAGAAAACATTTGCTTGGCTATGGAGTCATTTCCATTGTATTCAATATAATCTCTGGACAAATAAGTAAATGGCAGCACATTGGTTGAGTCAGCACCCAGTTATATCAACAAGGTCACATTAAAAAAAGCACATTGTAGGGTCACTAAAACTAGCCAGAGTTTTTCATTCCACTTGTGCCCTATATTAAAGAAGTGTATGACAGGTCGAGGAGTTTTTCCTGCCCACGTGACCTGATCAGGTAAAACTGGAATATCTAGTTATATGCCATCACTCGAGCCAGAGTTTTCTTGGTCAGGTCACATGACACAGAAAAAACCCTAGCCTAACACATGAAGCAGGCCAGGCTGTAGAACCAGTTTGTGAGAGGAGGTCACGTGTAAGCAGCCAAGCCAGGGAATTACTGCTGGCAAGAACAACAAAGGACAAACAACCTCCATACAGATAGTACTGGAGCTGGAGCTGGAGCTGATAGGCAAACTGGTTGCTGTCAGTTGTTTTCATGAACACTGACCAGAGTCAACATCCAAGATTAGGTGTATAGTCTACGAAGATATGTATAGATATAGTCTACGAAGTCTGGCTCAGAGCTATATTATAGTTACAGTTATATGTTTGATAAACTCTGTATGTTATGTATAGCACCAGTTTGTTGTTACATACACAACAAAGTCACAGTGAAATGTTTCTGAAAGCGTAGAGGGTCAGAAAAGAACTTAGCAAGTAATGACAGGAAGTTTCTTAAGTCCTAGCAAGTGATTGTGCTGCTGGGCGCTGGCTTCAGGAATAGTATCTTGAGAATCATTGCAAAGTAAACACAGACTTTTAAATGACTACTTACCTATCGTAAATAACACTACAATGAATACAATAAACAGAACAAGCCATAATTATGCTCTGTCTTGAGATGCACATTTACATTCCAATCTTTATCCACAATACATTCCAAAACCTTTTCAGTACAATCAAAACAAGAATCAGCACAAAATCTTTTGAAATCCAGAACCGGTTTAGAGTACCATTTCAATGTGACATTTACAAACTATGTAACTAAATACCGAAGCCTCAATCATCTGTAACACAAACACCTTACCCCATCTTCATTTTTCTAACCCTTACCCTATTTTTCCACCACGTCCACTCCCAGCCTTGCTATTCCTGTCCATAGCATGAGTGAGCCTCTTGGAACTAAAAATTCCCTGTTCTCTAAATCAGGCACACTCAGTCAGCTCACAGATATGGAAATCTCCCATCAAGCAGGCTCTAAATAGCATGCTCTGTTACTGGTATTCCATTTTTATCTCCTCTGTGAGGTCACCCTGATCAATGTTTTTGAGGTCACCCTGTTCTGTGTTGTGTGAGAGGCAGAGGAAGGGAGAGAGAGAGAGAGAAAGACACATGTAGAGATGGATATCTAACAAAAACAACATTGTGCATATAGTAGTTACATCTGCACTCTTAGAAAAAAGGGTTTCAAAGGGGTTCTTCGGCTGTCCCTGTGGGAGAACCCTTTAAAGAACCATTATGGGTTCCATGTAGAACCCTTTTGGGTTCCATTCAGAACCTTCTGTGGAAGCGAGTTCCTTCTTTTTCCAAAGTATGTATCAGCACTTTTTCCAAGAGTGTATCAGTTGATATCTGATTCTGTATCCACTGATGCTGCTTCCTCTCTCTGGGTGGCTGGTCAGGTCACCCCCTAGAGTAGAGAAGCGGGCTGTGAAGGGGGCCTTACGGTGTGGCATAACATGGCCTCGTTTCACTAGCTCAGCGTGACCGACTGTCACCCGTACCACCGATGAGGACTATGTGACTGTCTTTACAGTGTTGTCTTTACACTCTGGCTGACTTTACAGTGTTGTCTTTACACTCTGGCTGTCTTTACAGTGTTGTCTTTACACTCTGGCTGTCTTTAGTACAATGTATAACCCGGCTGAGAGATATTGAGCCAGTAAACAGTACAACAGATCTGAGGATATTAAGAAACTTTCACTGCACTTGAAGAGGGAGGGAGGCACTGTGAAGACAGAGATATTTGGTTAAACAGCAGAGAAGCAGACAGAAGGAACTATCCATAGAAGATTAAACGAAAGTAAAATAAAGCTTAAAAGAGGGAATATAGGACACTGTGGTAAAGTCTAGATGGGGACAATCTCTGTGAGAAAATGTTTCAGCTTTGTTTTTTTATCGCCCACTGAAAGAAAACAGGTGCACAACTTGAGTCAATTTGGCTCCTACGTGAAGTGGGTGAAAGTGCAATTTGAAATGGAGTTGAGAGTGTGCGGTCAGGGTGAACTAGGCCGGTCTGTTGAAATGTCCCAACCTCATGTCACCCATTTCTTTGAATGGGGTTCAGGTGTCATGAATGTGAACTTTTCTTTTTTTAATCCTTGACCTTACTGGTCATTTCATTGGGGTTGGAACCTTGTGTGGAAATGGTGGCAGTAGTTCCGATGCCTCACTGGGGTCTCAGAGGTATAAGGGGAATCTGGGGCAAACCAACCAGCAGTGTGGGTGGCATGTGGCCAAGGGTGCCAAGTTCAGTATTCTGCATGTCAGGGCAATGAATGACACTCTTAGCAGGACTATTTTTGATCAGCACGCAGGGGGAGCGTGAACACAGCGGGATCGCAGTGAGTGTGTGCATGTGTCTCAGTGAGATTAAGTCACCCTTGCTCATGGTTGATCATCTTCATAATGGTTTGAATATAGGCCTGTTTTTCCTGGTCAGGTCACGTAGGTCTAGTCAGGAAAAACTCAGGGCCGTAGTCATGCGATATCAAGCTATGCTCTACCACTCTGGTGACCTCAAGAGGTTTCTGTCAAACTCTGGAGCATTAAGACATACAGGTATGAACTCTGGAGCATTAAGACATACAGGTATTATATTATTTTTTGTTACTCTGTGCCATTGCTGTTTGAGGTCTGAGACCTAGTGCATGTGGTAGGGCCCGGGGTTTTTCTTGGTCAGGGCATATAGTCACAATAAACTTCTGGCCCTAGAGAGATGAATCAAGCTAGTGCTGTGAAAGGTACCCGGGTAAATTTCCACATACAGACTCACTGATTGTGAAACAGCCATTGGCTTTTGAGCCCAGCCAAAAAACGTCCACCTCACATAACCCGGTGTCTCATAGTCTAACCCCCATAATGCCCTAAAACCTCAACCTGCCCTTTAAGTTTGATCCCTGCTTGGTAGGATAAAGAGACCTGTGGGTTGAGGGTGACACAGCGGGGTAAAAACATTGATGCTAATTTTAGCTTTATGAAAAAGAACGCACAGTATTTTGGAAGGTTTGCACCTGAAAGTAAACACTGTTATTGACCCTGGGAGAAAAAAAAGAGTAAACAAAAGTATGTTACATGGTCTTTCTTGCCAAACTCACGGGGCTCTGCTCTGCTGTGTCTGTAGGACTTCATAATAAACAACCCTACACAGATTAGTTACTTTTACTGGTTCATTCCTACACATTGTTATGGTCCTTGTGTCGCTCAGTTGGTAGAGCATGGTGCTAGCATGCTTAGGTTGTGGGTTATGTTCCCACTGGAACCATATAAACAAAACATATATGCAGCCACTCACTGTGCTGTAAGTCACTTTGGATAAAAGCGTCTGCTAAATGGCATACATATATACACTATAACAGATTGATCTCATGCCTTTAGTCAATTTCACTGTTCACTGTTACCCATAGACCCTGGTGGCTGGTTTGTTAGTGGTGAAGTCTTGCTTGAATATGTATTATCAATGGCCGGACTAGATGCTTTCAGTCTCTCCACTGCTGCTTTCAATGTCTCTGCTGCTCTCTTGTGGGCTAACTTTGTCACTCACGATGTCAGCCTGCAGTTTTTTATGTAAACATATCAACACCTACCCACACAGTACACTGAGATTTGTGCAGATGAGGAGATCAGATAGGTAAGGAAGCAGTTTTAGCACTTATCCACTATGCATAGTACATTGAAAAGAAAACAAGTAGCCAAGTCGTCGGTTTGATAGCTCATCGCACTGTTTTATTCAGTTACTGACGTCTCTGGAGGAGAAGAGAGCCTTGCAATGCTGCTGTTGGTAAACCAACATTTTTTTACCATAGCGTTGACGTTACACTGAAAAAGCGCTATTTCAAAACAAACACAAGTCCCTCATTAGTGATATGTAAGAGGCAGAGATTATCCCGCCTGGGCGGGTTGCATGAAACCAACAAATTAAACTGTCTCTGCCTTTTTCTTTTGTCTTTTACTCATTTCACATATATCAATAAATATTTATACCTATAAACACTTTCAAAAAAATCTAAATATTCAGTCACATGTACTGGAAAAAGCTCCACTTTTAAATCACAATGATAAATGTACAAAACGATGATAAACATTTCATATAAATGTCATGGTATTAGGTAGAGACTTTCCTGTCACGTCAGTAAAGATCGATGGTTAAAAAATAAACTCAGAGATTCAGCATTTCCTGAGGTTCTTGTGTTCCCCTATGAAGACCAGGAGAGGGGAATGGCTTTTACATCACTGTGGAGCTATTACAACAGGTCAAAGAGTACCGAGCAACCAGGGAATGTCAGCATATAGAATCATCACGATTTGGAACTGGAGTCTTTCCTGACCATGAGATCTGACCGGGAAAAAATCCTGGCCCCAATCATGATCAGTGCCACTATATGTTTCAACTACATACCGCAGCCTATATGCTATTACTCTGTGTGCTTTTACGCTTCAGACATTTTGAGAGTCTTAACGAAATGCTTGTTTCTCAAGTGATTGATTGAAATCATTGTGTTACTCCTTAAGCTTAGGTAGGGCTATTCATTGTGCACTTTAAACTGGCATGAAGCTCCCTCTCAAGAATCCCTTACCAGCCATGACCCGAGGCCAGTCTGGTTGTCTAGCCCCACTCTGACCATGTGAATGTCATTCGACCACATTTCAAAAGCAGTCACATCTGCATTTGATGCAATGCACGCGCACACACGCACACACGCACACACACACACACACACACACGCACACACACACACACACACACACACACACACATATATATGAGCAAATGTACAGTACACAGGTGTGGGTAAAGGGTGAGAAAATAACACAGACAAAAAATTAAAAAAGTATTTTGTACACATGTATCTGTACATGTAAACATCACACTTTCACTGAGTCCAAAAAACCAGAAGAAATCAAATACAAAGCTTCACATCTGTATACAGTACAATCCCCCGCGCAGAGCTGCAGTCTCTGGCCAGCGCAGGAGAAATTACAAAATAAAATCATATAAATAACAGTAGTAAGTAATACGAAATACCACCAAATGATAAGTTAAAACAGGCAAGGGCTGAAACCATGTTGATTTTTCTGAAACAGTGCTGTGCTCACAGAAAGATCTAAGGTTTTTTATACCCCTTTACAGTTATACATTTATCTGACCACTTTAGCAATCCACAAGCTACCAAGGGCTTTTTTTTTATCAAACATCTATACATTACATTGTCCTGTCAATACAAAGAGAAATCCCACTGGCCATCGGAAAAAATATGGGTCCACAAATGGTTGTCTTTGATTGGTCACAGTAACTTCAGCACGCACATACGATGTATCTCGTGGACACGTGGAGCAAAAGTAGGCATTGGTGTGAAATGGGACTGATTAGACCCAGGAACAATAAGACAGCAGTCAAGGGTATGGGCCAGAGTCCTGATGGGAGACAGCAGACAAGGAACAAGTGGAGAAGATGAGGAAGACATTTAAGAGTATTGGGACAGAGCCAAGTTCATTGATAAAGTCTACCCAAAGTAGTCTATCCAAATCAACACGTTACCTCTATTCAAATGTGTGAAAATGATTGAGGCCCAATGTTTTCTTGAAAATACCAGATAATACTAACATATGTGGTGGAAAAATGGATGGCAATTCATTTAGATTGACATGTACTGTATGTAGGGCTGAGGCTACTTTACAAAAAACTTGATCAAAAGCAGCACTTTACTGCTCATTAATCTGATTATAGTTTTAGTCTTAATTTCTAAAATAATACCATTTTCAGATTTTTGCTTGAAGGCTGTCATGTATAACACAACATTGTATATTTCAGGAGTGCTTGTGTGTTCCCGTCAAACTATGCAGGATATTATAAGTTGTTATCATTGTGGACAAAAATCAACATGTAAACTGAAAGAGATATCCAAAATCAGCAGCGAAGCTACACCAATCAGCTTTTCTTATACATGGCATCACAGCACCCAATAGTCAAGCATGTGTAGCTTGTCACACAAAAACATATTTTTTTCTCCATGTCATTAAGCTATGTGTCAACAACTTTGCGCACACGCATGTACCGTGTTACTTCATCCTGAGCTGTAAAGTGCTTGCAATAGATTTTTTACATTTGAAATATGATAAAGCGAGTCCAATTATGTTAATGGTGACAGTAAATAAATGACCAATTATTTAATGCACATGTAACCTTAAACATAGACTGACCTGTTTTTGTGTTGTGCTGACATCAATAATCTATCACAAATGACACATACAGTCATACATTCCTCTTAGGTCTGCCTTCTCTGACAGATCTGTAAGGTGCTGACCGGGTTGGATCATTTTCAGTGTTTGGAATGTTTTGTGTTTACAGAGCAAACTCTTTTCAATGGCGATGTTGTACAAAAAAGCTTTAAAAGGCCCACTCCACTAACACAACCGATAGAAACTAAATAACCAACTAAACTGCTAACACCAACAACAACGAAAGAGGGGAAATCAAACCCTACAACACACATCTACACAACGGATTAGTGCTGAGTGCTCCGCTGACTCGCCTGTGGAAGTGTCTGTAGAGAGAATGTGCTCTGGTTCTGTCTACTACGGTATGCCTACTCTGTGCTGCCCTCAGACATACACACACACACACACACACACACGCACACACACGCACGTGCGCACGCACGCACGCACACACACACACACACACACACACACACACCACGCCATAGCAGGGAATTATGAGTAAACTGTGATTCAATCACACATTTTTTCAAGATTGTCTTTTGCTTCTTTTTTTAAAACAGTGTGTTTCATGTCATTGTAATTTCTGTTGATGAGAAATGCAAAGGCGAGTAAGAGTGTGTGACGGGTTGAGGTTGAAGGGGGGGAGGAGGATAATGTCGAAAGACCTCTCTCTGAAGCAGGCAAGCAGCCTTTTACACTGATGCTAATGCATACACCATATAACCTGATTATATGTAATGGCTGAACTGGATATACGCTTCATGGCGTGCATGAAACAGCAATGTGCCCATCTGACGAACAAAAGACACAAAAAACTCTTTACAACTGAACTATTCGATTACCTAGGCGCCAAAGGGCATAATCCTGCCGTACAGGTCCGTAGACCCCAAGTCTCATGTTATCCTTTATCAGATCCCCCTGTCCTATTCACATCTGGCTGATTGGTCCCAATCAATGAAAGTGCCTCAGTTATGAGGTTAGAGATAAAGAGCAGCGTTCACAACAAACAACAACAACAACTACAACAACAACTCAGTAATTAGCTACAATGCTGCATGGGATATTGTGGGTTTTTCGTCTTTCTCCCATTTTTACAAACCGACATCTTTACTCCTCACAGAACGTCTTGCTGAGGCTGTGGGGTGTTGGTTCTGTAGATGTACACCTGTATGTGCTTTGGCCAATAGGGAACAGAAGCAGATATCGCCCTATCAACAGATTCCTTATGATCGCAAAAGCAAAATACGTAAACAGGCTTTAGAGCAGAACTAGCTGGAGTTCTGAGCCAGATGTGACATCCGCCTTCTGCCCCCAATGTTAATGAACGTTAAGAGTCGGCAAAGGCACAAACAGATCTGACGGCCAATAAGACTGCGGCCTCTGTGACACGTTTTACAGGTTATAAACATAATGTCACTGACAGTATGAGGAGGAGGTAGGGCTCTCACAATAAGAGCCATCATTAGTATGAGAACAATGGCTTGAGTTGCCAAGTGAGTTGCCCGCCATTACTGATTATCTTCTATAATGCACCTTGCCACACTTTGCCCAGTAGCAGGCAACTGGCCTTGACCCGAAGCCAAAGCATGATAGCGACGATCTCTTTTTCTACTCAATTAGGTTCAACAGCACCTCTTTCTTCAACCTCTGTTTGCCGACACAAGCCTCTGACCTCACAGTTCAGAAAACAAAATTGAAGTCCGTGAAAGGAAGTGAACCTAACATCTAAACACCAAGAGACACCAATGGAAAATTACTGTTCGGTGTCACCTGATGTAGGAGTGAGCAAAACTAGTTGTCTATCCGTTGATTGGTCCTCCTACACATAAATGCTCTCTCTCTCTCCCCCTATCTCTCTCCCTCTCTCTCTCCCTCTCCCTCTCTCTCTCCCTCTCTCTCTCCCTCTCCCTCTCCTTCTCCCTCTCCCTCTCCCTGTCCCTCTCCCTCTCTCTCTCTCTCCCCTCCCTCTGACAGATGACAACTCCTCTGAGAGTGGCAGTGGCAATGTGCTGCCAGCCCTGACTCCCCCCCCCCCCCCCCGGAGCTAGCACTGGCTGGCGGTGGGAACCCCCCAGATGGTGCGATGGTAGCCCCCCCCCCCCCCCCCCCCCCCCCCCCATGGAGGTGACTGAGGGCGGAGTTTTGTCAAGGGAATGGAAAATGATAACTGGGCTTAGATTAGTATGCATGTGTGCAGTGCTGTATATGGATATCTCTGCTCATTCTGCTCCTGTGATATGGCTAAATGTATAATTAGGTACCACACATGTACCTTATGTACTGATCAATTGTGTGCAGCAGTGTCACTCTCGTATCTGTGTGTTTGCGTTTCTGTATGATTTGGTGTCTGTCCAAGTATGTGTGACTGAGAGTGATACAGACTGGACAGGCTGGGAGAAGGTCTTGGCACGGTTTTGGCCTGGTTCGGCCCTGGCCTGGCCTGGCCTGGCCTGGTCTGGTCTGACTCAGTTCTGCTGCAGGATCAGGTTCTCCAGCTCGTCTGCCGAGCGGAGCAGGAAGGCTGCTGACTCCCGGTAGCCGGCGATGAGCTGCCGCACGGCAGTGACCTCCGGGGGGCTGAGCTGGGCCGATGCCCCACCACCGCCCTGACCATGACTGTTGGAGCTGGAGGAGGAGGTGGAGTTGGGAGCCACGGACTTCATACTGAGATCAGTGGGACCTGGAGAGAGGATGGAGCATATCTTTGATTATCCCATTCGATTAGATTAGATGCAACTTTATTGTCCATCCAGGGATGGACATTGTCTTCTACACACAATAACAGGAAACAGAAAATCATCAGCATCATCATAAAGATATTAGGTAACTCTTTATTTTATAGCCTTGTTTCAGCTGGTATTTACCCAATATTTACTAGGGTATACATACAATAAACATGGCCAGGAGTTTTTCCTGACCAAAACACCTGACCCAAAAACTCAGGGTCCTGTCATGGTGTGAAAAGCTAAAAGCTAAAAAGCCGAAGCTAAAAGCTAATGACCATTAGTCTGTGTGGCACCAGTGGTCTGTAGGTTGCTGTTGAGTGCCCCGTAACCATGGAAACTGTAGTTGAGGCCTCCGTTGGTGTACAGTTTGTCCTGGGAGTAAGCTGAGGCGGCCAGGGTGAAGCCTGAGGGGGCCACTGAGGCTGGGTCCCTGGAACTGGACTTGTCAGCAGTAGCAGATTCCTCCTAGGGAACATAATAGTGTACATCGTTAAAGGTAACAGGTCGTTCTGGGCATTACTACAAGCTATGGCCATCTACATACTGGACCTTTAATTGTTATGATCTATGTTCATGATGTCTTTTTATATCGCTGTATGTGTATATAAAAGCCCTGAAAAGGTCTCAACAAGGGACTATAAAGTTTTATTGAATTTGTATTTGTATGCTGCAAATACTGTACAAATCACCAGTGATGTTCCTTGTGTTTCTCTCACTCACTCAGAACATGCATTGATTCATACAAACACAATTCTGAGACACACACACTCTCTCTCTAATGCATGAATGCACTCTGAGAAACACTCATGAAAAAACACACCCACACCCACACCCACACACACACACACACACACACACACACACACACTCCCAGGAGGACACTCACAGGGGCTTGATAGACATCTAGCCGCATCCTCTTGGCAGCGTTGCGTGTTTCGCTCTCACACGCGGCGGCGAGGATATTCTCAGCCATGGCGGAGGTGAGGTGTGGGGGCGTGGGCCGCGTCTGACAACACGTAGAGGAACAAGTGTTGAGCACTGACTCATAGAAGGTTGTGCTTCAAGAACATTAAGTGGTGCGTAACATGTGTTCATGTATATCACTTGTAAATTGGTGGAACTGATATTTCTAGCCCCCTTACAAATCTTAGCCCTCCCCGTCTCTGCAATCAATCCCCTTCATGAGACCGTATCATCTACTATATATGATATGCGGGAGGCGGAAGAGGGGAGCAGAGGAGGCTGGTGGAGGTAGAAATCGGAGGACGGGCTAATTGTAATGCAAGGAATGGAATGCGGATTCATTCCATTCCGTGCATTACAATGAGCCCGTCCTCCGATTTCTGCCTCCACCAGCCTCCCCTGTAGTGGAGGATATGGAGGTGTTAGAGGCGGGGCCAGCTGTCTACCTCAAAGCCACTTTTCTTCATGCGGCGGCAGGACTTGAGGTAGGTGCGGAGTCGTTTGCGCGAGCGTTCCTGGAACTCGGGGAACTGACGGCTGCAGGACTCGATGATGGCCTGGATCTTCTCCTTGGGCTGCTTGGAGATGGGGACCATACGGTCGAGGTTCTCATCTACAAACAGACGCACAAACATCTGACAGATAGAGAGGGGGGAGGGGGGAGGGTGTAGAGTAGAGAGAGAAAGGAGGAGAGCAGAGTAGAGTAGAGACAGAGAGAGAGAGAGAGAGAGAGAGAGAGTGGGGTGTAGGGTAGGGAAGACAAGAGTGTAGGATAGGGGAAGAAAGAGGGGGAGGTGTAAAAAGCAAAAAGAGGAGAGGGGGTGTAGAGAGGAAGAGCATGAGAAACAGAGGACAAAGAAGGGGTAGATGGGAGACGAGCAAAGAAATAGTGATTATTGTTCATATTCAAAATGAGGTTTACCTCCCAATGTTTTTTCATTTTTCATATTCCAAACATGACTTCTCCCAGGTCTATCTAATCTAAGAGGCATGCTGTCATTCTGACACTTCAATTCAATATTCAGTGTTCTATCCACACTGGATTTCTCTGTTAGAATCTGGGTTGCATTCAAGAAAACAATGGCGTGCAATATTTCAGAATGTGCTGTTTCTGTTTTATGAAGCGATGGGTACCAGTGAACTCAACCTGTCATCTCTGTAATATCGATGCGTATCGATGCAGATCTCAATACGCTATTAAAGTGGGTACATCACAAACAGGCGTTACTATTGATAACAAAAGTTAATTCCGCACGGTTGCTAAATAACAGTAACATATGTGGACTGTTTCGCCCCAAAGTAAACTACGTTTGTCAGCAAAATGACTGAGGTAATTTACTGTACCTGTATTCACCGTCAATTATTTATCAACCTGACACTGTTTCCCTAGCAACGGTCACGCTGAAGCCTGTCTCCAAAAATAATAAGTGTAATTTTGTTTACATTCTGCAGTTTATGACGTATTGGACTTTGATATTGATATTGATAGCATAAGACTTCAATTCAACCCTATCTTCGATGAAAGTTTAAATGGGACTTACATTGAAGGCTTTCAGCCTCTCGGGGTCCATGCCCTCGGCGTCTGTGATCTTGTCACTATCGTCATGGTCGTCGTGGTCATCATCATCATCGTCGATGATCTGCG
>NC_139662.1:16731542-16784042 GCF_951799395.1 Argentina silus
TGGGAGCAGAAGGGGAAGAAAAAAAAAATCTCCCTGTTAAATAATGTGTGTCTTGAAGCCACTGCTATTTTTAACTTTTAAAGTAGAGACCACAAACATGCTCACTCTAGCGTAACACAAACACATGAGTGGACCAGGGGGGGTAGTTTACCAGAGTTTGAGCAGAGGGCAGAGGAAACACAACACACACTCACACACGCACACACGCACGCATGCACACTACAGCTATTCAACGGTGGTGCTGAACTTTGGGATAGTAGTGGGATAGTAGTGAATGAGATATCCCCTAGCTGGCACTAGCTACTGTATCAGCTCTCCCAACAGGTATACAACTTAAGAATCACTTCAGTGAAGCATTTGAATATCACTGCATGGGGCCCAGACTGTTTCCTGAACACCTCACATGGTGTGTGCTGTGTGCTGTGTGTGTGCTATTGTTTATGAATATACAGTACTTGCAAAGACAAGGGCCGAAAGCCTCTGAATAAAACCTCTGCATATCATGAATGTATGACAACATACAGTGCCCTCCATAAGTATTGGAAAGAGGAAGAATTGTGTCTTCTTTTAGCTCTATACTCCAACAGTTTGGATTTTAGTCAGATTGGTTTCACCATTTAGAAATTACAACCCTTTTTATACATAGTCTTACTACTTCAGGGCACCAAAAGTATTGGAAAATTGGCTTAACAGGTGTTTCTAGTTAGTCAGGGGTGTTCCGTCACATCATCTGTGCAGGCATAAGAGAGCTGTCAATGTCTAGTATTGATTCTAGGCTTTGCATTTGCCTTGAGTCTGCTACTGGTGTCTATCAACATGAGGACCAAAGAGATGTCAATGAAAGTCAAGGAAACCATTAGTAGGCTGAAATACCAGAAACATAGCCAAAACCGTAGGCTTGCCAAAATCAACAGTTTGGAACATTGTTAAAAATAATAATAAAAAAAGCTCTTCTGAGCTCAGCAATCACAAATGGGCTGGTATGCCAAGGAAGACTTCTACTGTGGATGACCGAAGAACGCTCACCATAATTAAGAAAAACCCAAAACAACTGTCCCACAGATCAGGAACACTCTGCAGGAGGCAGCCGTGAATGTGTCAGAGACTATCATCCGCAGAATACGTCACCAGCCGAACTACAGAGGCTTCACTGCACGGTGCAAACCACTAGTCATCCTCAAAAAGGATGGTCAGGTTACAGTGTGCTAAAAAGCACCTAAAAAGGATGCAGAGGTCTGGAAAACTGTCTTGTGGACAGATAAGACGAATATTATCATGTACCAGAGTGATTGCAAGAGGACAGTTTGGAGAAAAAAAGGATCTGCCCAAGATTTACAGCATCGGTGTTATGGTTTGGGCATGTATAGCTGCCACAAGAACTGGCTAACTTAATTGATGATGTTACTGCTAACAGCAGTGTATTCTGAAGTGTACAGAAACATCTTGTCTGCTCAAGTCCAAATTGGCGCTTCATCATACCCCAAAACATACTGCCATAGAAACTAGGTGTTTTTCAATGCCAAAAAAGACTGACCGGCCAAGTCAATCTTCAGATTCAAATCCAACTGAACATGCATTTATTTCCTGAAATAGAGCATCACTAGAATATACCCAGCATCTGGTGGGGTCAATAGGTCACAGACTTCAGGCTGTTATTGCATGTAAAGGATTGTCTTCAAAATATTAAACATGAGCACTTTATTTTATTATATATGTTTTTTTCCAATATTTTTATAGCCCTGAAATAGGGGAATTGTTTAAAAAACGTTTCTTTCTGAGTGGTGAACCCAATCTGAAAAAACCTCTGCAATTAATTAAAGCTGAGAATCTCTACTTTGACCCCATAGTAATTACTGTGTAATTAGCAGTAACTGTTGGAGTATAGAGCTAAAAGAAGACAAAATGCTTCCTGTTTCCAATACTTCTGGAAGGCACTGTACATAGTCATACAACAGAGCCGTGCACATTCCATACACATAAGCACACAAACTGGCCTGTCCTCCTGAGGATATGCACCCCTTTGTGGAGGACTGAAGCACTTGGTACATGGCTCTATTAGGTACCAAGTGATGCATGTCGTAATAGAGCGAAAGAGGGAGGGAGGGAGAGAGAGAGAGAGCAAGAAGGATAGGGTAGAGGAACAGAGATGTGGGAACAGAGATGGGGGATGTAGAGGAACTGATAGTGGCCAGCAATGGCTGGCAATAAGCAGCATAGGAACACTGTACTCATATATTGATTGTATACTGTAGATGCCAAATGGATGTTTCTGTAACAAGATGCTGTAATAAAAATCGGCCAATAGAATATAAACTGAAAACAAGAAAGGAAACGAATAAAAGAAGAAGAAAGAAAAAACGTAATAAAGTTATCAAATCAAGTCACCTGATATAAAAAATGTAAAAAAATAAATAATAATAATAATAATGGGGCGTAACTGATTAAGTTATTTGCAAGCGCAATAGACTAACATAATTTATGTTAACCCTGAAAACCTGCGAAACCAATAAAGTAAACAACGTGTCCAATCAAAGATTTAATCTTGTAACATGAGGTGTTGTCATTTAAAAAGAATGTCGCAAACCCTTTAATTCGAAACGGGACAGCAAACGATGATTGGGCTAAGTCTGCACAAATATTAAAGCCTTTTAAAACCTCGGCGTCAATAGTAGGCTACTGAAATACTTTAAATGTATAAACAAAACAAAACCTTTCCGTAGAGAAAGAGAGAGAGATGGTGGTTAAAGCGCAGAAAATATGGCTTAGGCCTACCTTAAAAGGTCGTGCTCTTCCTGTCAATAATGAACGTGTATTGTTTACGCTCTCTTCCTCGACACTGTTGTCCGCCCGGTAATTTCGCTCACATTCTACCAGCGCACGAGTGTATTGCTGCCAGTACTCGAAAATGAGGCGGAGCTTTGTCGCTTATGTCACTAGTACGTACAGTATAGGTCTATAATAAACCTTTACACTGTTGTGATGCCTACAGTCAAATACGGTCTCTAGTTAGTAATTCTGTCTCCTCCCTTTACATTACCCCTGCTTTGTTTGGTCAAATAGATTGTTGACTATAGCCTATTGTAGCCTATTGCCCATCAATTAAACCAGAGTACGATGCAAGGACTGTACACTATACACAAGCACGCACGCACCCACCCATGCACCCCCCCCCCCCCCCCCCCCCCCCCCCCCCACACACACACACACACACACACACACACACACACAAACACAAACACACACACACACACACACTTACCCTTTCATTTGCAGTCATGCACTGTAGTTTCATCTGTTTCAAGTAGGTGGCAGTAAGAGGCATGTTGTAGTCGATGAGGTCCGGTACCAGTGAGGTTGGTCGATCATTTTCTGCAGAGAGCAATAGCCATACAGTACTGTGAGAGAATTGTCTGGGGAACACTCACATTAATCAAGGTATGGCATATGAAAGCTTCTCATTTGTAGGTCGTTGAGCATAGGGAAGCAAGTGCTTGATAAAACACGGGACGTATATATTCAAGGGCCATAATGTCTATTGGTTTTCTTTCATGGCATTTATTACTGACTAGTGTCTACTTATCTCATGCACCAGATCTGGGTCTGAATCATTAACTGATTATAATGCAATAATGACAACCAATAGACAAAGCATCCCTAGAGTCAAAGCCTGCTGATCTAGACCTTAGTTCTGAAACCAAACAATGTGTATGGGAAGCCTCTGCGTTCCCCATCGTGGCCACTAGAGGGACGCTATGATCATGTTTGGAACTCATTCACAGAGTGGGATGATCTTTGCTTCTAGGAACCTCTTGAGTCTTTGTTACATCATTTTTGCTTAATGATGGCCCCGGCAGGCTGCCACTTCAGAAATATCCTAAAATGCCTGAAAAGCACATGAGGAGACCTAAGATAGATTTGGATAACACAGACATTTGACATTCAGTGGAGTGTGAACCATGTGTGACTAACAGTAGCCATATGTAAGGGTTTATCATACAGAGATGAAGTTGCCCTGTCCTATTTGGCAGTTATGGGAACTTTGACTGTATTATAATTGATGTATATGTTAATAATATTGTCTTAATAATGGCATAGTGAAAATCATTCATAATTCATAATTATACGCATGTTATAGTCACATATCAGAGCACCCTCCTAGAAACAGATATACTGTGCCCTGTGTAAGTAATGGGACTGTGCCCTGTGTAAGTAATGGGACAGTGAAGCATTTTTTTTTCCTCCTTTGGCTCTGTACTCAAAACGTTACTATGAGGTTAAAGTAGAGATTATCAGCTTGTATTTGATGGTATTTGTGAACATATTGGTTTCACCATTTAGAAATGACAACATTTATAAATAGTCCCCCTATTTCAGGGCACCAAAAGTAATGGGACAATTGGCTTCACAGGGGCTTCTGGTTAGTCAGGTGTGTTCCGTCACATCATTTGTGCAGTCATACAAGAGATGTCTAGTAAAATGTGTAGTATTTGTTCTAGGCTTTGTGTTTGCCTTTGTAGTCTGCAATTGGTGTCTGTCAACATGAGGACCAAAGAGGTGTCAATGAAAATCAAGGAAGCCATTAGTACGCTGAAAAATCATTGAAAAATACATCAGAACACAGCCAAAACCTTAGGCTTGCCAAAATCAACAGTTTGAAATTTTCATCATCTTGTCTGCTCGAGTACAAGCACATACCTCCAAATTCATTAGATGGTGCATTCTGCCATAGCAAATAGGGAGTTTTTCAGGGCCAAAAAGTAGAAAGTTCTTGACTGTTCAATCTTCAGATTTAAATCCAATTGAACAAGATTTTAGGCAAAAAGACCGCAAAACAAATAAATGAAGATGACTGCAGTACAGGCCTGGCAGAGCATCACCAGAGAAGATACCCAGCGTCTGGTGGGGTCAATGGGTTGCAGATTTCAGCTAGTTATTGCATGCAAAGGACTGCTGACCAAATACTAAACAGGAATACTTAATTTGGACATTATATGCATCTGTCCCATTACTTTGGTGCAGAGAAATAGGGGGACTATGAATAGAAAGTGCTGTCATTTCGAAACGATGAAGCCAATATGTACACAAATACTATCAAATAAAAGCTATATTGTTTAATTTCCAATTGCAAACTTTTGGAATATAGAGCCAAAAGAAGAAAAATTGCTTCACTGTCCCATTACCTATGCAAGGCACTGTACATGTAAGGGGCCCATGCCTAAATAAGGTTTAATCAATAAACTCATAACATAGACACATGAAGGGTTGCCAGACTGATTGGAGTACCTTTGAACTCTGCAGTGCTGGGGTTGATGTGCATTCTCTTCTGACACTCTCCACAGCTCATCAGGAAGCGTGTCACCGCCTCTCTGGGCAGGAAGGCGTACGTCTCTGCTATCTGTGCCACAGGAGAGGGCAAAGGTCACAGGTCAGAGGTCAGACAGGTCATAGAGGACGACAGGCTATCAAAGCTATAGGGTTGGTTATTACTTTTAGGGGCAGGGGTTTTTCCTGAACCTGTGACCTGACCAGGAACAACTCCAGACCGTGGTAATAGGCTATATTGGTTATAACTAGGGCCTGGAGTTGTTCCTGGTCAAGACAAATGGCTAGCACCTTGTGATCATGTGACTGTAATGCTGTGTTATCTGCGGTTGGCATGGTTAGGATTTACCATACAAGGTTCACTGTCATGTCTGCCGTGGCCCTGATTCTGTCTGTTACCTTATAACCTTCCCCTTCCAACTTCTCTTTCATCCTGTTCCTGCTCAGAACTGATGCTCCTTCTCCTCCTCTCGCAGATGCAGCTGACTCAAATCTACCCCCCCCCCCCCCCTCTCTCTCTCTCTAGCTCTTCTCTGTTTATCTCGGCCTCTGTGTCCCCCCTGGCGCTTTTCGGCTAACAACACGACCTTCACGTGACCATAGCAAGGCAGCAGGGGTGTCCGGCTCTCCCCCCTTCTCCCCCCTCCTCCACCCTCCTTCCCCTGTCCCCCCGAGGCAGCGGAGAGGGAAAGGCCACCCAGAGGAGTCTGCATGGTCCCAGAAGGTTCCGTTTTATGCTCCTGGCCTGATGGCGGTATGCCTTCTCAAAAGGGTATGTGCTATGAGACGTGACAGGACCTCTCTACAGGGCATGGGGCGAGAGGAGAGGCTGTGTTTCTGGTGGCTCTCTGGTCCCCAGGGTGTGTTACAGCCATGCCCCCCCCTCATACACACACACACACAAGCCCAAAAAACCTCACTCTCATTTTACAACTCAGACTTTATCCCGAATGCAGTGTGAGCGAATACAGTGTACCTCACCTGCAGAGTCCGACCGCGAAAACACAATTTTTAGGCCTGCAGTGGACATTTTTTAACACAAGCTCACTGATGGGTGGTCTTGGCAGGATATCTTTTAGCACACATCCATAATGAAAAAAGACAGACACCATGATCTATGGTAAAGCCTACATCTAGAAGTTACTGTTGATGTGGTTCATGCACTATATACCTTTTATCCCCAGTTACAGGTGGTTGATGGTTGCCTTGGTAACCGTTGATGCTGGGAATAAGTAACAGCCACGCTAGTAACCATATGTCTATGCTACGTGTCTATGCTATTATATTATAGTTAATATGGTATATTGATTGAAGTTGATTGATTGATTGATTGATTGACTGAGTGAATGCTGGAAATAGGTCTCACGTACCGCTTTGTAGGTCTTCTTCTGGCCGGCATGTTTAGGCGCTCTACCGGGATCGGCGCCCATCTCCACATGCATGGCGTAGATGATGTCGAAGAAATCCTCCACTACTGCAACGCGCTTCAGGGACGAGCTGTCCTGGGCCGAGCCGCCGTCTGAACACTAGAAACACAGAGAGACTCAAATTCAGTCCCCTGTCTGAGGACTACAGACTGGATGAGCATTGGGCATGTGTTTGTATCTATTATCTATTGAAAACATTTCCAAATGTTACAAATATCTTCCTGACCATGTTGACTTGACCAGGGAAAACTCTGGGCCTAAGTCATATCCAAGTTAAAGAGCCCCATGGTTTTTCCTGGTACGGTCATGTGGGTTGGTGAGTGTGGAGGGCCCGGGGGCGATTGTGCAGTGCCTGGTCCATCTGGTGTTTCAAAAAACAACTATCCAGATTAGTGTAACTGCTGGAGTTCGAACAGGGGATGTCCAAGACAACACCCTCCTCCTATGAGGGCTATATCTGGGCTTAGAAGTCCAGAGAGCGTGATTCCAAATCACCTCCGCTACATTAGCACCCCCTTCAATCGTGTCTATATGACACACAGTATGAGTTGATCCTGGGGGGGGGGGTGGCTGGGGCTTGGATGAGCAAGGCACCACCTCTTCTCTGTAGGGTTTAAAAATAACACCACCCCTACTGTACAATACCAACAGTCCCTCCCTCCTACCGCCACCCCGCTTCATGTACCCATGACCCCGTCGCCATAGAAACTGCCACCGATCTCTCTCTCTCTCTCGGACAGGTGTGCGTGGCAGAGGGGTCATGTGACACACAGCGGAACTCGAATTGCTACGACAACGGCCTCGCTCTATAATAACCACATGGGGCCATAATAGCCACATTTCTTTTACTTGTTCACCGTCACTGGTCTCTCTTTCTCTCTCTTTCTCTTTCTCTCTTTCTCTCTCTCTGTCTCTCTCTCTCTCTCCCATTTCATCCCCCAACATTTTTTTCATTCTTATTATTATATTATTATTATAATATTACTTAGTACTGATTTAGTCTCGTATTCATTTTCAATCCTACATGTTGTTTTTGGCCCTCTTACTGGGGTGGTTTGTATGATATAATCTAAGGTATGAGCATAGACATGTGAACTAATTGCCATAGGTGGCACTGGCTCAGCCCTGAAAGTGAGGGCAGTGGAACAAAGGAATGCCATTTTTGGCATTGAACTGAATCCCTTGTAAGTAATACGACTGTTTGCTCCTACAGCTTTGGTTTGTGACCAACGTTGACATTTGTCAGCTGGTGTGTTGTAGCTGGGGGAGTGTCCTTCCTTATTAGAGAAGGAGGGAGCAGGAGAGAAATAGTTACCCTGTGGCATCCCAGTGGAATATTCTTCCTTTCCTCTCCTCTCTGACATTTCTATCCTGCTCCTTGCAATCTGACATTTCTTATTTTTTCCCTTCCTCCTCCAACTGTGGTCCCTCCCTCATCTCCTGCCTCTCTTCTTGCCTCTCTCTACCTCTCTCTGTCCCGTCCCCCCCCCCCCCCCCCCCCCGTCCCCCCTCTCTTCCTTGCTCCCGCTCTCCCAAGTGCGAGGTAATGATCGTTGCCATGGCAACTAAAACCAGCTCACAGAGCGGGTTTGTTTTAATCCGGCCCTCTCTCTCTCTCTCTCTCTCCCCTCCTCTAGCCACTCTCTCCCTGTCAGCATGGTCCCCGTGTAATGATAACAATGAAATAATAATAACAATCCTCCTCCTCCTCCTCCTCATCATCATTGTCCTCACGATCATAATTTCTCCCACAAGGTATCATCCACTAATATCATCATCATCATCATCAACATCACCATCAACATCATCATCATCATCATCATCATCATCATCATTCGGGACAATAGTGTGAGTTCCATTCAGACAGGATTTAAGTCATCTCTAGAGGACATGCACCTATTTTCCTCTACAGCTTCCATCTGGGGCAAGACTGAGCAGAGTAGAATAGAATTGTCCACCCTTACAGCAGAGGGGGCTGGTGGAGGTGGAAATCAGGGGAACTGAATGAACTTGTGTTTGATACCATTCCTTACCATTCCTCCATTCCTGTGCATTACAAAAAGCCCGTCCTCCGATTTCTACCTCCACCTCCCCTACCTTACAGTATTTACAAAATGCCAATATTCCGGGCAAGGAGAAACCTTTGTTGATGTTTTCTCCACTATTTTCAACATACATGTAGCACTTAATGGGCTGGTTTACAGTACACAGATTAAGCCTAGTTCTAGACTAAAAAGTATCTTCAAAGGAGATTTTCCATTGAAGGTGTGATTTTGTCCAGGACTAGGCTTAATCTGTGTCCTGGAAAACCGGCCCATTAAGTATGTACTCAAGGACCATTCTGGTTATACTCATACTTATACATTATACTCTAAACCAGGAATCAAACCAGGGATTTGACAAACAAACTGGCACGGTTGGGTTAGCCATTGTTAGCCATTAGCCGTTGGGTTAGCCATTGTTAGCTATTTGCTGTTGGGTTAGCCATTGTTAGCCATTAGCCATTGGGTTAGCCATTGCCCTGTGCCAGTGCTGCAGATGAATTTCACTGACCAAGATTGTTGTTCTTACACTGACCAAGATTGTTGTTCTTGTTGTTCTTATATTGCCCCTTTTTTCTGGGATGCATGTCTGTCTATGAGTGAATCACGGGGCAGCCAAGACTGCAGCTCCCCTTGCCAGGAATCAACTCTGAGTCAGTCCAGCCAGCCAACCATTTGGCCAAAGGATTTGGATCCCTCCGCACAGTTGTAGATTGCCAGATAAACACTCCACTTGCCATACAACTCAAGGGGTAGTGTATATATGTGTGCGTGTGTGTGTGTGCGTGTGTGTGTGTTTGCGTGCATGCATGTATGTCTGTGTGTGTGTGTGTGTGTGTGTGTGTGTGTGTGTGTGTGTGTGTATGTGTGTGTGTGTGTGTGTGTGTGTGTTTGCGTGCGTGCGTGCGTGCGCGTGTGTGTGTGTGTGTGTGTGTGTGTGTGTGTGTGTGTGTGTGTGCGCTTGTATTTCAAAGCTGTATATGTGTACTCAGTACAGCACAGAAGGTGTAACCAAACCAATGCATCTCGGAGGAGAGCAGAACAGCTGTTGAACGGCTGTGTAGATATCGGGTCTCATCAGCATCACACCGTCTTACAGGAGGGGAAGGAGACATGTCAGCATCCGTAATCACCATCACCACGTAAACCTATCAACACAAAACTCCTTCCCTCTCTCTCTCTCTCTCTCTCTCTCTCTCTCTCTCTCTCTCTCTCTCTCTCTCTCTCTCCCTCTCCATTCCCTTTCTCCTTCTCTCCATCTTTCTAATCCCATAGGACTTTGCTCTCCCCAGCCACAGCACACACCACCCCCCATTCCTTCCTCTTTTTCTCCCTGTCCCGCTCCAAACAGCTCTGTTGCTAGGAGACTGGAGGGGTTGAGTCGGCCACCCCCACCCCCCCTGGCAGTCACACACACACACACACACACACACACACACACACGCGCGCGTGCACACACATGCACGCACCCATGCACACGCACGCACACACACACACATACACACGCACGCACGCACGCACACACACACACACACACACACACTAGCAGAGTCGCTAAAGGGGAGAGCAGAGCAGTCCTGCACAGGGGGGGGGGCAGCTGGGTCACACAGCCAGGCCAGCGGAGAGAGAGAGAGAGAGAGAGAGAGAGAGAAGACCTAACAAACATCTCGCATGGAAAGGGCAAATCACCCTCAACGGAGTAGGGATGTGGGGAACACTGTAATACAACAGCCACAAGAACATTATTAGAGCATCGACGCTATGCAATAAAGAACCTAATTTCTTTTCAACAGAACATCTGTGGTCAGAACATCTGTGGTTGCATGAACACTATCCTTTTTAAACCCTGCTAGCTTTTGCAAGATGGATGTAGTCATATGCAGCAGGTCATGGCTGTCCAGGGAGGCTGGTGGAGGTAGAAACCGGAGGACGGGTTCATTGTAATGCATGGAATGGAATGGTATAACGTGTGTGATGGTACCATTCTTCATTGTAATGCATGGAGGCCGTCCTCCGATTTCTGCATCCACCAGCCTCCCCTGTTGTAGTCATATGCAGCACATATGTTTTGGGTGGCAGAGAGATGCTGTATTCTCCCAGGGATGAGGGGGGTGGGAGTGTATTGCCGCTGTGTCAACAACGTTCATGACTGATTATGTCATTGCAGATGTAACAACAGGTCACCTTTTAAAGATCCCCTCCTGGTAAAGCCATCAGATGAGTAATGGAGGCATGAATGAGAAAGCCCTCATGTCCTCAGTGTGTGTGTGTGTGTGTGTCTGTGTCTGTGTGTGTGTGTGTGTGTGGCATAACTTCTTGGCACAGCCAGCACAACTTATTTTTCGAGGAACAATAGGAAACTGGACACACGTGCTGTGGGCTTTGGAGTTTGGTCGGACTGACCGGAACTCAATGACCTATGCAACCGGATTGGAGTGGAGCTAAAATGGACACACATTAACCCACAAATGGAACCATCTGTGTCTTCATCTGATGCAGTGGTCACAGACCCCTGTGTTGTTGTGGAGGCTACGGTCACCCACGATGGAACATCCCAGGAGCTACAGCATACATCATCAAGGACAACTCTTCTCAGTATAAGACAGAAGCTGCTAGTGCAACATTGGACTGGCCTGAGGTTGCAGGGCAAACTTGCTGCTCTTGACTTTGTTGACAATTCTGCTTCACATTCTATGTACCAAAACGCTGCCATGGGCGAGGACATACTGGTCTTTACTGTTAACGCGAGGCTAGAGGTTCTGCCAACTAAGTACAGCCTCACACTCTGGTGTCCTGCCGGTCATGAGCCTGTTTGTGTTATGCACCCCAATGTACATCAAATGGAGTCACATATCACTAATGGCTGCCATGCATACAAAGGCCTTTACATTTCAGGCATGACTGCATTGTCAACCGAATCGCTAGTGAAGATAGACAGCCGTCACCAGCAACAGTTAAATTCAAAAGCATTCCTGTTATGGTGTTATGGTAAGTTGGTTCAAGTATGGTGTTATGGTAAGTTGGTGTTATGGTAAGTTGGCGAGGTATTTTCTAATGTGCCAAATACACCTGACATTGTGGTTGCTGATATTTGGCAGCCTTGGTGCATTACCTAACAGTACGTAGCCTGCAAATTGCAGGCCTTCCAAAGAAAAAAGCCAAGCAGCTGGCAAGATATTGTCAGTTGTTGCGGGAAGCTTAGCTGTGTGGTGAAGACGGTGTTACCTGTATCCATGACTATCTGTATGACCTTTGTTATATGTTGGGTTCTTTGATGTAATGCTTCACTGTGAACCCAAATAAAGTATTCAAATGTGTGTGTGGGACTGGGATGGTCTACTAGGGTGACAGAACATAATTTCCTTGCCCTTCTTTCTTTCATTCCCACCCTCTGTTGTCCCTGTCTCCTCCCTCCTTTCTTCCTCTCCTCTCTCCCTCAGTTCATAAACCCCTTCATTAAATCCACATTAGGTCTGCTGCGCCCCCCCCCCCCCTCTATGCCCCCCTCCTCCCTCTCTCTCTCTCCCATTATGATCATTAAATGATAGAGCATGTGACATTCCCAACACCCTACTCAGGCCCGACAGAGAGCCAGTCCCTCCAGCTTTCCAGACCAATGCTCGTTCATGATCCTGGACCAGTTCCTAACCTCATAACATCTTTATCTAGTACACACACTTAATGTACTATTATAATGTATAATGTACTGATACAGTCCTTTTACCATCTTTATGTTATTACTACAGTACATATTCTCCATTTCTGTCATACTGCCCTAGTTAGTTCAATGTCGGTCTTGCAACCGCATCAAAAATGACAGTATCAGTGTATTAGTGTGTGTGTGTGTGTGTGTGTGTGTGTGTGTATGTATCTAGAGCAGAGCTCAGACTCACTACCACACGGGGGGGGGGGCCCCCAGGCCAGTTAAAAATGGTGTTAATTTTTCCTCCTATGGGAGCAAAGAACTGTCTCTCCATGGCAACAGAGGGGAGGGGAGTAAAAACAGAGCAGCTCCATCAACGACCCCCTCTTTGCACGGATACACACACACACACACACACACACACACACACACACACACACACACACACACTCACACTCACACTCACACTCACACACACACACACACACACACACACACACACACACACACACACACACACAGCTTTGAGATGAGTCATAAACATATCAAAGGCTAGAAACACATTGAGTTAAACTATTTACGACATATGGCCTTCATTCACAAAAATAAAGTGAGGTGGGTTCCATTGTCAGTGCGTATGTGTGAGTGTATATGTGGGCATGTGCCAGTATGAGACACCTACATCCAAAGCACTAAGACGTCCAGTGCAAAAAAATCCATCTTAAACAAACAAAAAAGGATGGAGGTAGTTTTTCCCAAATACAAAGAAAGGTTTTGCATGAATGAGTAGTTGGGAAAGGTGGGTTTGGTTTGGGTATTTAGCATTTGGTTTCTTACCCATGTGCAGCAACAACGAGGAGAAGCAGAAAGAATGAGAGAGGAAAGGGAGGGAGGAAGGGGGGACAAAACAGCAGGATTATGCTGGAAATGCGCCATGCAAAACTGTTAGCATTAATGCAAATGTTGTTGAATGAAAGGAGCACTCTTCTTTTGACTCTGTGCCCTTCCAGAGGAGGGGTGCTCCCAGGGGACAGGTGAACTAATTAATCAGATAATAATGACGATGTTCCTCCTCCATTTTGATGGCGGAACACAAACATTTGGTGCTTAATCTTCATTCCCTCTGCGTTTGAACAAAACCAGTAACGCGGGCAAGCGCCTCACCCTTTTTGGTTGTCGTGAGTGGCTCAATGACATGACTGGATTACAGTTTCCCCAGTTGAAATGGTCATAGTATTGTAGATTTGCTTATTATAGACACATACAGGTATATGCTATTATCTACAGAAACAATTAAAGCAACTTCCTACAAAGGTACAAGAACAATGTTAAAGTGCCTGATCCCCAACCATTTCATAGAATGCAAATTAACTCCTGCAAATTAATAATTGACACAAAACAAAATAATTTGCATCATGACTGTTATATTCGGAGAAAAACAATTAACCCCTGCAATGACTGCACATCCTGCAACTATGGTACACACGTCCTATACTGTGCTGCACTGTGTGTGTATGTGTGTGTGTGTGTGTGTGTGTGTGTGTGTGTGTGTGTGTGTGTGTGTGTGTACGCACGTGCACGTGCACACTGTGAAAGGCCCACCAAAACCTGATTGTGAGAGACGGCTTGAAGAGATATTTACAGGTTTCTGTTGGCATGGCAACACAAAGCAACCGCTCTCATCCGTTAAAATGTTTCAGTGCCGTGTTCGGAGCGACCAGAGGAAAAATCCACATAACATCTGCCTTTGAAATGGAGGTATGTGATTGTAGAGTTTCTATCTGATGATCCCTTTATAATCTGACTCTTCTCATAATGACGAGCTAATGAGAATGGGTCAATATGACTGGATGGACAGTAAGGTGAGGATGTATGACAATGTTGAACATGACCATGGTGGAACTGTGCAGTGTCTGCAGTGCACCTCGGTGTCTTCCCTTTCTGGGCTTCTATCTTCCTCCGCCTGTCTCTGCTCTAATCAGGACATAATGAGAGCTAAACGAGGTTGCATCCCCACACTGAGGGCTGCTGGATTCTCTAAGCACACAACAGGCTCCAAGACGTTCAGAAGGAGGTTGAGACAAAACAGACAGGGATATTACACATAGACAGAGAGGGAACATCTACCTCATCTCGTAACGGTTTGAAATGAAGTCCACACTAGGCCTATACAAAACTGCTATTTAGGCGATGTCTCTCTACTTCCTTAGGACAAACTAGGAATGCCCTGTATGCTTCTCTGTGCTTACCCCAAAGGAGGAAACCTCTTCTGTCTGCCTATCACCTACCATCCCACCCACCCATCCCCAACCGACCCCCCCCCATCTTTTACCCTGCTGCTGGCCCCACACGGAAACTTGGCACACCCAATGAGCAGCTGCAGAGGGGCCTCCGATGCACACGATCCCAAGACACGGCTCCCGCCCTGCAGCAGGGGGGTAATGGGTATTGTGTGTGTGTGTGTGTGTGTGTGTTTGGGTGTGTTTATTGAGGGTATTGTGTGTGTGTGTTTGGGTGTGTTTATTGAGGCAGGTTGGAGAGCAGGTTCAGGGGGTATGTTTTGCTGAAATCAATCTCTGTGTCTTGTGTGAATTCATTTTGGTGGCAAATTGGCCTGCAGTGGAGAGCGCAAGCAAGAGAGAGATTAAAGGGGAGAGAGAGAGAGAGAGAGAGAGAGAGAGAGAGAGAGAGAGAGAGACTGTGACAGTGATAGTGAGCTGATCTGTTGACTGATAACACATGGCTGTTAAAATGACTGATACATACCACTGGATCACACACACACACACGCACACACACACACACACACACACACACACACACACACACACACGAAATCTCACACACACACACACACACACACACAAACACACAAAATCTCACACACACACACACACACACACACACACCTTTATTGTATCTAATTACACTTTGATTTCATTCATTGGCATTCCACTTCCCACTTGGTTCTGTAATTACTAACTGCATTGTGTTTGCTTTTGTTCTTTTAATTGTTGTCGAGTTTTGCCCAGGTGTGGGCTGGTCCGAGGGAGGGTCTCCATCTGTCTCTCCTTATTATCAAGACTGAGCAGAGAGAGCTCTTATTCTCTATCTGCTAGAGCTGTAAATCCCCTGTACTCCTCTCACATACTGGGAGGCTGGTGGAAGTACAAATCGGAGGACTGAATTTGTACCTCCACCAGCCTCCCCTCATTCAGTTCTCAGTCATGCATGCAGTATGAAACCTGCCCTGGCTCCAATCTTGTATTCAATAGATCACGTTCATTTGACAGACTTGGCCCTCACAAAGAGACTTCAGCTCAGCCATTTCTGAGGTGTGCCTAGTACATAAATCTGTGTCAAGAAGGCTGTGGCCCGCAAGGGATGTAAGATTGATATAGTGTCAAAAAAACTGGGGCATTTTCAGAGCTCATAATGATATAACAAAATAAAAATGAAAGTGTGGATTATTAATACCTGTGGGCAATAAATGTTGATGGTCGGAAATCTATAACATCATTTATAACCAGCACAAAATGTAAGGTTCTCAGGATCATTACACTTCAACGTCCAAAAGGCATTCAAAGTGGAGCAAAATAAACAAAATCTCTCAAGACAAGCTGCACCTGCCAAGTACCCTGGGATATTGCCAATAGGTTTGGCAGAGTTTGGTGAACAGCATTTAGCCTTAAATTCATAGGCTGTGCATTAACAGGTAAAACATTTCTGAGGAAGGATCAATAGTTCAATCAAATAATCCACATATCATCTGATATTGGAGTGTGTTATTGTAATTCAAGCCTATTGTTCACTAATCTAGGTGGACCTGGAGAGTCTGTCCCAGTCCCAGCACCATTTGTGGGGGGGTTGGTGTGATTCCCTGAAGGCTTTATCTAAAATGGTGGCTGTCTCTTGACTGGCACTGCCTGTGTACACAATGGTATCCTGAGCCTACCAGGGGTGCAAGCTCACCTCCGGACAGTCACTGCAAACAATTACTGTATCAGACATCCATCCATCCATCTACATCTCAGTGTAGCCTATCAACCACATATATAATTCACACATGTATAATAACATTATCACATAGGTTATAGCTTATGACATAAAATAGTTTAAATGGCAAACAAAAATAATGTGCATTGCATGGTGAAATCCCAAGCTGCGTAGAGTTTTAACTTTGATAGAGGGAGTGTGCCGCTGTACCCTATATGATGCTGAGTGTACTCTACTCTTTTGTTCCCGCTGGAGACTCTCATGTAAGGACCAATACGCTCGGGGACGATCCTCATGTCATGTCAAACATTGTTATAAATGTTCAAATAGGCTAAAATAAATTGCCTATTGTTTGCCATGCGTCAAAAGCGGTTAAAATGCGGGGAAGTAGGCTAATAAAAAGGTATGCAGTATGGATTACACACAGGTAGGGTTACCAAAGCAACGAGTGCCTGTGAACCGATCCGCATTTATCCTGCACAGGACAATGCAAAAAGATCCACATTTGATCTGCCCGGATTGCAACACAGGCTTCATATGACATTTTATAAACAAATCATTTTGTTGATTTTGTTTTGTTGAATTCAAAATTGTTAAAGACATTAGACAACAAAAAATAATGCATGAGCGAATTTGTCGTGCCCGAGGCTGGATGTTGCGCTGGGCAAGCCCTCCGAAATCGGGTTTTGGGGACGTATTACACGTAGGCTACGAAAGGTGAACATGACGAAGTATTTTAATATCTTTCAACCCCCCCCCCCCCCCCCTCCCCATCCTCCAAGGACCACATCAAGCACCCCGGCATCCCCCACATTTTGGCATGCCGCTGGCACTCAATACACGCGCGCGCGCACACACAAACACGCACGCACGCACGCACACGCACACACACACACTTGATTGTCCTACATGTCAGCATGCCTGTTTTGACATAGTTGTCAATGGACAATTAGCCTCGCGCACGGTAGTATACGGTAGCTCCGTTGACAGGACGTCAACCTAGTCATTCGCCAGACGACTAGGCTGTAGCGTGATACCTTTACTACTCTGGTGATTTTGCCTCTTGGCACCGGCGTTGCTATGGCAGCAAGCGATGGGAGTGGGACTGCTCTGTCCAGTGGAGGCGAGTCGTACAAACTAGACCTTTGATGCAGATGAGGGACACAACCAAACGCTGAAAAAGTTGAAATTGCATACAGGTGTGTGTGTGTGGTGAAATCGAATAATGGGTTTATCTGATGGGACGTCTCACTCTCTTTAAACACACACACACACACACACACACACACACACACACACACACACACACTCACACACACAAACAGACTTTACCGTTGACTTGACCGGGACATATAGCACGGGCTTCCCTGATGCTCCTTTCTTGTGCTCCCCCAAAATGTTGCTCCCGACCTGAAACCCTTTCGACTTCACCCAAAATTTGAATTTGGCATTGATGTGGCTATTGTCGACGTACATGCCGTCCGACTCGTCGTTTTGCAACAGTGTCTGCATGATTTTGTTATATTTTCTTCGGGTGACGGTCTTTGTTTTACCCGAGTCTCCGTAAGTCCGGAGACACCAGTCCTGAAATTCGCTAAACATCTCCGCCTCCAACACGACGGGACTTCGGCTCCTTTTCGTCACATCCATGCAGGATTTTTTTGTTGCCATAGCGCTCGCCCTTTTCACCGTTTGGCTTTTTTAAATAATAAAAATAGCTACTAAGAGATGCAAATGTCCCCCTCCTCTCCCCCGTCCCGCGTCGAGGAGGTTTGTTTCGCGACGTTGGGATGGCTTTCTCCCTCTACTGTCAGCAGGAAAAAGGCGTAAGGAACTGATTCGGCAGCCGCACACCTGTTTGCAGAGACGCTTTGCCTGCTGTCCCGAACCGCAACAGCAAAATGTCACTTGCTCACATCATCCGCTGAGGAACTGAAAGAGGGGGTTGTCCTACAGAGCGGGTATCTCCCACCTGTGCGTAAACGGTCTCTTGACTGGAGGCTGAGAGGAAAAAACCCACAGTGCTCGCCAAACAACAAAGAACACGGGGCGAAACATGCAAACAACGTTTAACTGGGTTGCTATCGACCTACTTTTTTGACAGCCTACACAATTTTCGGAGCCTCAGGTGAAAAGCTTAAGATTCTCTCACAATTACTTCGGTCTTAGCCATATCTGTGGATCAGAATCAGTCACGCGCCACCTGAGATCGTTTCCCTGCTTCCCACCTGTTTGAATGGGACCTGCGCGTGCACCACCCCGAACCGCCTCGAACGAGAAACCGCTCCTGCCGAAATTCTCTGGTCAAAGGAACAATAGCCTATTTTATTAGTTCACATGTAGGCTAGGCCTAATATAGAAGTAAAGGGGAAATAAGAATGCGAATACAAGCCATCAATTGAGGGAATTATGTCCAATAAACGCTGGCTGTGTATGGTTCTTCATGGATTATCGTCAAATAACCTAGAACATAGCCCTGTGAATTTAGTGGCCGCCAGAAATATTTTTTCAATGTGGGAGATTGGCTTGTAGGCTTTAATTTCCTGAAATAAATTAAACATTTAACATTAATCTCGGCCCACAAGTCTAACATTTAGCTAGCTATGCCTATGCTTTTTCACTATTCTAAACGTTTGGACAAAAAGGTAAGGATAGAAACTCAAATGAGATGGGCCTTACACGGGCAAATGATCTGCCTTCTGCTTTGTTCCACCCATGTCGGCATTGACCCTAATAAGAACCCATGGGGTTCAAAATAATGTGATAGCCTATGTCCGACCTGAGTTGATAATTTCCTCTCCTCCTGCCTCTGTAGCCTACATTTCTCCACTGATTTTTTTGTCTGCCCTGGGTTCTCTGTATGTTCTGTGTGCCTGTGTGCGCGAGAGTTCTCATGGCCTCTGAGTAAGGACCATGCTGGGACCGCTGGTGGTGACTGCTGCTGTTGCCATGACAGCAGCGCAGCAGAGACTGGCTGTGCAGAGGGTGAGTGGGATGCCCCATCCTCATCTCCATCCTGATACACACAACAGAATTCTGGACAATAGCCCCACCCCTCCTCGTCAACCTCCTCACACTGAATAATGAACAGCTCTCACATTTAATCAATAGGACTTAAATAAACTAGATGTGTGAAGGTGCATGTGTGTGTGTTTGTGCATGCGTTCATGTGTGTGTGTGTGTGTGTGTGTGTGTGTGTGTGTGTGTGTGTGTGTACTGCAATTCAAATACAGATAATTAATTTGTGGTTCCATAAAAAAACATTATACACACGCCTTGGGTAACCCACTAGCTCATCGCGAATGCAGGGCAGTCCTGCCAAAAAGATATGAAATGAGACCAAATGATGAAACCAAAAGAAATATGCTTGTGTGTGTTGGTCTGGGTCATTGAGACATGCACGTTTCCTAAGAGAACACACACACACACACACACACACACACACACACACACACACACACACACACACACACACACACACACACACACATCACATAACACCATATAAAGCTGTGACTGTGGTGATCTATAACCTGGGTCAGCATGCCTTCACCATCCAATTCCACATCTGATAAGGTTCAGCTGGTGGGCCGGGAGGGGGTGTCACGCCTTCTCACTCCTAATGAGGCAATAGAGCTGTAATTACCCTCACCATCCCCCACTACCATGGTTCTCCCCTGCAGGGGTGGACATCTCTCGTCCTGAAGGGTCGTGACTGTGGTGTGTGCAGCCTATAGCACTAACATCAAATATTTACACCACAAAAAGGTCTTAAATCTCCCATTTAGGACAATTATTTATGTTACCCAGGACTGTGAGTGTTAGGCTATATAAAAAAAGCCTTAGACCACCACCAGCCTTCACCACCAGTTGCCCATCCCTGATTTATTTGAATCCCAATGAAATCTCAACGAAGCAAGTTCCCACTCCATACCATACTACTGTATACTTCAATGGTGTCTAATGGAGTATTTCAACCACGTTTCGTCCTTATGTTTCTTCTACAGTGTGTGTATGACTCACCTGTTTAAAGGGGCAATCTGGGATTGGTACATCCATTTTTGGACTTTGAAATTATTGATATATAGCCATTGATTATTGAAGAATGTAACTCATGAGTTTAGTTCAACTGTCTTACCCAGTCAGAACCCAAAATGTGAGCTTGGCTTACTCCATTGTTTGTAAAGAATGTAATTGTAAACAAACACTGTATCGCTTCAAAACATGGTTAAAATGTATTTATTTGAGAGTGGTTACATTTCTCCAGGCCCATCCCTCAGCTTTTTACCAAATAAAGTGGCCCCCTCCTGGGAGCCAACCTGAGACAGTAGTAGGCCTATGACCAGTGCACTCAGCTCGGTGTGGGTGGCAGACAGATCAGGAGAAACAGTGTGTCTGTGTGTGTCTGTGTGTGTGTGTGTGGGGGGGGGAGAGAGACTGACAGACAGGAGGAGGCAGAAGGACAGACAGAAATAGAGGAGAGAGTGAGTAAAGGAAAGAGAGAAAGAGGGGGAGGGAGGGACTGACACATGGAGCGTTAGACTGAATGAGTGTATGAAAAGCAGTGGAGGTAATGAGGGGGAGTGATGCTGAATCAGTCTCAGTAAGGATGACAAGTTAACCCTCCACAGCAGCAGCACTGATCCTCTCCATGTGATACTCTCTGAGGGACAATCTGATTACTGCTGCCCCCTGGAGGTGATTATTTTAAACTGCCCCATTGCCTGACCTGTCCTGTCTACACAGTTCCACATAAGTTTCTACCATATCAAGTTTCTACCATATATACCTTTCACTGAATCTTGCTTTTAATTTCACAAAATCTTCCTGTCAGCAAGAAATGTAAAAAAAAAAAATGTAGATGTGAAAGGGAGTGAGAGGACAACATGTGTGCTATGAGGTTGTAGTAATTCATGTATTTCGTTGTGTGTTTGTGTCTTTTTCTGCTATTCTGCTTGATTCAGCCATGAAAGCCTATGGCCCAGCTGAAGTCAGATATTTGATGGTGGTATGGTGGAGGGGGATGGTTGGAACATGAACACACACTGACAGCCTTATGGGACTGTGAGGCAGAGGGGTTAGGTCGGGAGGCCGGGGTGGCTAGGGGCCATCGGGACAGCGAAGCCAAGAAGGCAGCCAGGGAAGAGACAGAATGGGCACGGTCGCCATGGAAACACAAGCGGCCCAGGCGAATCACAGCAACTGGTAACTAAGTAACAGGAAACGACAGAGGCCTGGTTCACCAGGGAAGGGTGGGGGCAGGGGGGGGGGGGAGTATGGCTGCTGTCCGATCCTCTACCCTTCTCCCTGAAGTGTGCACTCGTTCACTACCCCTCATGGACTGGATTAGCATTGGATTAGCGTAAGCATGGGGCTGGAGGGAGCTGGAGGAGCTCCTCCACCATATTTGTTACACCAGACCATTCCTTTTAAATCCATTAGGGGGAGTACACACTTGATGGAGAGGGGGATAGACTGACTGCAGCCACAGAAAGGAAGTGCCTGTATACCAAGGGAGGCTGGTGGAGGTAGAAATCGGAGGACAGACTCATTGCAATGCATGGAACGGAATAAGGCATTTCTGCCTCCACAAGCCTCCCCTGCTGTATACCCTTAAATGTTTTATCAAGTGATCATTTTGGACTTAAAAACTCTAACAGGATTTGCCTACATACCTATGTGTTATTGCATCCCACCCTCTACCTACCTCATGCCAGCTATGTATGAACTCCACTAGTCTGAGTGCCCTGGGCTTATTGGCTCTCTGGTGTGTTAAATCAACTCCAAACTGTTCTGCTCGATAGCAGAGAGAGAAGGGCCTCTCAGCCTCTGCCTGGCTTTACAGAGGAAGCTACAGTTGGAAACCACATGGCAATAATCCTCAGGAAGCACTTTGCAGAGAGAGAACTGAGGTAAGCAAAGCAACAGGTGTCATGGAAACAGTACTGCCGCAATCTGCCTGCTCCCATGAGTTGGAAGAGCTTCTCTTTTTATAGGTAATAAACCACCCCCACACACAAGCAAATATGTCATTCCACAGTTTTATTTAACCAGCAAACACACATATTTGCAGAGATTGGTTGTGAATCGTTTTTTCAAATTCATGATTAGGAATTATAACACAGCCAGACATAGCTTAGCAATATTTATCAGTGCAAAAAACAACACCTGCTCACCACTGTTGGCTGCTCCCCAGTGCTCATTATTGCATAGAGTATATGCAAGAAGCTATTCATGTTCTATGTTCTGTAAACATCCTATGTTTAGTCTTAATGGATTTGAAAAAAACATTTAGTGTTGCAATCAACGTTCAGAGAGATAACTACAACTGCAACTGAGTTGAAAAATCATACAAAAACTGTGAGTCTGAGGGTCTTAACCATAAGTTAGAGACAATAGGTGGCACTGTCCAACAAGTTTTAAATCGATGTGTGTGTGTGTGTGTGTGTGTGTGTGTGTGTGTGTGTGTGTGCGTATGTGCGTGTGTGTGCGCGTGTGCGTGTGTGTGCGTGTGTGTGTGTGTGAGTGAGTGAGCATGCGCTGCATTTTTTCTTTTACTCAATTAAAGTTGCATTGGGAACAGTATGGTTGTCATGGTAACTGAGGGTCAGAGCCAGAGGTGCACATTAGGTTGGGCTGCTCTCAGCTGCTGCAACTACTGGCTATATCTGTGTGGTAACGCTGTTTGTGTTTTTAGTCAATAGTCAATTGTCTTTTTTTAAATAGTCATTCAGTAATTGCTTTATTACTGCATAGTTATGGAGTTATTGTATCATGCAGGTGGATATAGAGACTGCTCCTTACTCTTTTGCGTACAGAGAGGGGCAGGTATTGGCTCAAGTCCAGTGCTCCCCCCATCACAATCCCTATGCTGCCCCTCCACCCTTTTCAGCCAAGTCCAGACCTACGCACTCACACTGCTGCTATGAAGGGTAATGTACAACATGTTTCAATCAGTAAATGAAATCAATAAAAAAGTGTAAGGCTTGTATCAATAGTTAATATATCAGTAATAACCATTAATGGTAACCTATAAACACTGGATTGATCAAATAACATTTTAAGATGGTTAACATTTGAAGTTGGGTTTGAATCATAGCATATTTTATGCTAACCATGTCTCTATGTCAGTTTTAAACAGTCTTATCCCTCACTGTGCTGTAGGCCAAGACAATTTTATTGCACGGTTTATTTAACTAACTTTATAACAGAGCACTTCTTTTTTTATATGGTGGAAGATGGGGGTGGGGGAACATGTGATTTGAAACCCAGTTTAAGTAAAGTTTAGCTGTGGATTTAGATGTTTCTGTTCTCTTCTCACTTTCGCTCTGTGGTTAAGACCCTAAAGAGGGCCCTCTAAAGAGGAAGCCCATTTATTCTACACAAAGGCAAAGTGTGTGTGTGACTCAACCCATATGCAATGGAGGACCTTTATCTTTGACATAACATCTGGTAAAAATGATTGGTTGAATCAAGATAAGAAGCCCTGATTCCTGTTGGTCAAGAAATAATCCCCTGCTCAACTTGTACAACACGTCAAGTTTTACACATAGAACAAATAAAATCACCAACCTCAATACCTGAGTTCACTTCCTATGTGGAAACAGAAGTTTGCCCCCCCCAGAAGACTTCAAAATGTTGTCATATTGTCATGTGTTAGGGGTTCATTACATTTTCCCAGGGAACAAATGTACCCTTTCTCTCCTCTATGCAGCCTTGAACATACACTGTGTTTGTCCCCATCTGCTTGTGTTATATGCTTTAGGGAACTGAACGCACAGTCACATGGGACTATTCCCTTCACTGTATTCTCCTGGTTGTGGGAGACTATTAAAATAGATTATTCATCGAGGGTTGAGTGGTTAGGGTTATGGGTCAGAGTTACGTTGTGGACAACGGCAATGTCCAAATAGGTTAAGGTTAGGATGCAGGCAATGGATTTGGTTAAGGTTTAAGTTTCAACCCAGGTCAGGTAGTCCCAGGGCAAAGGTTAGGGTTAGGGTTGGGGTTGGAACTAGGGCTAAGGCTGGAGCTAGGGTCAGGGATGGAGCTAGGGTGAGGTTTGGAGTTAGGGCTACGGTTAACCCTAACCCTAACCCTTATCCTAGTTGAAAGAACATTAAATGAAAAACATGGTTCTTCTTTTGCTGCAATAAAGACAGAATGTGTCAATTCATGTCCTAAAGAAAAACAACATTTACAGTGTGAACCTGCATTTCAATTTGAACATGATCCCTTGTTGAGTTACACTGGAAACACACAATCTGTAGTATCTGTAATTTATTAATTTGGGGCCTAACTCTGTATTTTATGTTCACAGCCACATGAGTCTGTCTGCCCTGTCAATCACACAGGCCAGGACACAAACACTTCATATCCACCTACTACTACCCCTTAATCCAGCACCCTGATTGGTTGTGACATGCGTAGAGTGACCCCCCATGGCCACACTGACATCCACTGTGGCTCGGACATGTGACATGTCTGATCGTACCTGACAGGCTCTATCCTTTTAGCATTATCCCCCCTCCCCGAACCCTCTGACCTCTGCTTCTGTTTTCTCTCCTTTCAGACTCTCTGTCCCTTTCTTTCTCACCAACTACTATTCTCTCCAACCATACCCCACATTTAACTGATGTCTTGGAAGAAGTTAGTACTTATACTACTCAGCTCTGTTTAGATTGGCTTTTTTGTATTTTTATTTTATTTTATTTTACCATTTTAAAACCCAACCACACAAAATAAAAAATAAAAAAAGAACATAATACATGTACATGAATAAAATCATTGAGGATAATACACAACAAAGTTTAGGACTTATTTCCATTGTGGTCCTCTTACAACAAGATGGCTCTGCAAGATTGGCTACAAGGTTGTACCCAGTATGGCAGGGAAAGATATTCATTACTGCAGTTACATTGTTTCATCTAAGTGATTGCATCAAACACACTCAATAAACCCTATCTTTCTATATCAACAGGAGAGGTCCTACACGTTATACTCATTTCTGTGATTACAATACATGTTATTGTCACAGACCACACACCAATTATCCTGATTCAGTGGGATACTCATTGCTTATTCAGACTTTTACCTGGATCATTCCCTTGTGACCTAACACAATAATGCTGCAAATCAACTGTGTTTGGGGGCCATATGTTTGTGTCTGAGTTAATCATTTACAACAATGCTTAAACCATGTCACTTTGAGTGAATAATTCTCATCATAATGTCATTAAGAATACTGACTATAAGTAAAACTACTATGTGTAGAGTAGGCATTCATTTGCCCTGTTAGGTGAGCCCCATGTCTAATTTTGATAAATATGAGCCAGGGTCCACCTTCTGAACATTACACAGACACTGCATTTTCACGATGTATTGATTATTGTGGCACAGCTCTAACTCTGAGTGGCCTCTAAAGAAGGGTATCGCAACCAAACACACCTTAATGTCCAGGTTCGTCTGTGCTTTAAGGTGCAAGGAAAAGTACAAGATCTCATAGCAGTTTGTCGTCTTCGTGATGCACTGCTCCACTCCCTCTTTAGACGGTTGGTGGAATTCATGGTTCTAAGTCTTTGTCTGCTCCCTATTTCTCACTGATTCAGCACAGACCACTGGAATGTCTGGGTGACCTTTCAACCCTGTAGACAAAACAGATGTCAAGGGCCCAATAAAATAATTTCACCTTTCGTTTCTCTGTCCAGTTCTTTACTCTTGTTTGCACAGATATAATCTGTTGAACCATTTCCACAGAGGGTTCTTGTTCATATACAAGTTATGAAACTGAGTCACTGGTTGTGTGTGAAGTGAACCTTCACCCCAGCCCTTCTTACCCCCCCCCCCCACATGGGAGGATAGGTTGACGGTGAAGAGATTGTCAGACAAACAAAGCCTACATTGACCACTGTGACCCTGGCTTAGGGGCTTCCACTAAGCTAAAAAACGATGGAAGCTGGTGCCCCTAGGATAAAGTATCACTATACTGGCACCTAAACAGTCATCTCATGACTGGACAACTTTGATATAGAACTAAATTATACTGAAAACATTTTTTTTCATGAACTCACTGAGATGCATTGTTGTAGATAAGGTTACAGCTGTACGTTATAACAACGTATGAGGAGCGTTTGAGAAGTGTTTTCAGGATGAAAAAAGTGTGATCACACTATTGTATGAATGCAGCATGACACACTGTTGTAAATAATCAAGATCCTAGCCTTTTACCAAAAGAAAGAACGTAGCCTTCTGTACCCGCAATCAAAAATGGCAAGAGAACTGGGCACAATTCAGTGCTGAGAACAGCCTTTTACAAATGTCCATGGACATATACAGTGCCCTGCGTAAGTAATGGCACAGTGAAGCATTCTTTCTTCTTTTGGCTCTACACTCCAAAAGTTTGGATTTGAAATCAAACAATTACCGTGAGGTAATTTGAGGGTGAAGTAGAGCTTCTCAGCTTTTAGTTGAGGGTATTTGTGTACATATTGGTTTCACCATTTAGAAATGACAACACTTTATATACATAGTCCCCCTATTTCAGCACACCAAAAGTAATGGGACAATTGGCTTTGACAGGTTTTTGGTAAGTCAGGTGTGTTCCGTCACATCATTTGTGCAGGCATCCTTTTGTGTCAATCAGTCCAACAGGTCTACACTTATTTGAATGATTTTTATTTCAGAGATGACTTAGAGATCTATCTTTTTGTTTTACTTCTCTATAGGTCCGTTGTAATGTATACATTAGTGTATAGGCCTGCATAATCATTAAGCACACTATTATTATGCTTATATGCTACAGTATCACAAACACATAATTAACATGCCGATATTACATATTGCCAAACACAATTTGGTTTAACTTGAAATTAATATCCAGATTCAAGGCTTTATGAACCCTTCATAAGCGCTTTATTCACAGTAGTCGACATCATTTACCAATCATTTAACTGTTACATATTAGACCGCTGTTTCACCATGAGATTTCGAACCGTCCAAGTGCGTTCTCGCGGGTCAACGCAGCGCACGCACCGCCATCTTCCTGACACTGTAATTTCCATGACTGGGCTTCCATTTTGACCGTATACCTTCAAACATTGTATAGAAACGGAAAGCCATGTTGTTAATGATTTATCGGCCTATCGCCTACAAATATCCGCTGAGCCTTTTGGCTACATTGTTGAAGGTGTGAAATGTTACATTGTACCGCGCAAAATGTTAGAATGTTACACTCTGAGCTTGTTAGACAGTATCAAATATCACCGAGTGGATGTGTTACATCTGCCTCGATAAGTATGGCGTAAGCTATTCCGATTCAATGTGTATGCATTTAGTAGACCACTCTCTGACTGTAAGCATAAGCCTAAATCACGACCAAAAAGAACTAATAGCGCGCAATAACCCTAACCCTAACCCTAACCCTGATAGGCCAGTTTGTGTTGTGTTATTTATTTAGGCCTTTATTCATTTGGGCTCGGAAATGTATTGTTGCTTTTATGCGACTACCTCAGACATATGTTTCTGTATATAGCTAATATAGGCTATAGGTTAATATCTTTAGTTTGCGAGGTCGCTGGTGGCAATCGCGATTTACACCTAGGGATATCTCCAATCAAATGGTTGTGTGAAACAGTTTAACCGATTAAAAAATTCAAGCCTATCGAATCGTCGATTAATTCGCCATCGGCATGAATATAAATGAATTAAGTTAAATAATGTACAGTTATTCAAGTGGGCCTTGACTTTTTCTTTATTAGGAATGTTCTAGCTACCGTCGGACATTGACTGAGAGACATCCCCCTTTTCGTACAGTCCTCCAATCCCGAACAAGTATACCCATGTTGCGTAGACATCAAGTATTGGTTATTGAGTCGAGGTTCAGAAACCGGGTGGCAGTGTCTACCCCGTGGATGGGACAACGAAGGTAAGTGACTCACGATTCATATTTTAAAGACACGGGTTATCTGTAGGCATCAACCTCAGTTGCGCCACTCTTGGTGACGTTATGGTTACGCGTATCTTTTAAAATAATTGTTAATTTAATAGCCAATAAGATAAGAAGCCTAATGTAGACACAACAGCCGAATGTAGACACAAAAGCACAAAGACAGGTTTACACAAAGACGGCAATAGTTAGGAACATCAACACCGGCATGGTCACTTCTTTCTTTTCCATTTGATAACCATTCCATTGTTGCCTAATTTTTTTATGCCAAAGAACAGTTTTTAGTTTGTGGGAATTAGATGGCTTAGCAAAGCTATTTATTAACAACATCCATAGTGTTATTTTATCTGCAGTGGTGTTACTTGTACAATATTATTGGGAACCAATGGCTATTCATTGATAATACATACTACAGTGTAATGAACACGGTACACGGTGTAATGAAATGCTTTGGGCAAGCTAGCTCCTCAACAGTGCAACAATGAAGTAATAATAAAACAATAGCATAAGGTAGAGGTAGCAGCAGAAACACAACAACAATAGTGGAGTGGGTAGATAAATACAGTAGCAGCAATATTAGTATGTAATAGTATGCATGTATGTATTTTTTCTCACTTCTCGCAGCGTATGCAATATTCACACTGAAGAAAACATAGGAAATGTTTCTCTTGTCTTGGCCAAGACGTTCGCGGCAAAAATTACCCCGCGAGATTTGTTTTTTGGATCTATGGATTTGTGTTCCGTGAACAAAAATAGTGGAACACCGCCCACCTACCTTGGGTGTATGTAAATGAGGATTTCTTCTAAATAAAAGCGCCCACGTTAACTTGTTTAAGTGTTTAGAAATAGTAAGTATGGATAAAGGAACCACTAATTATATTAAAATGATCTCTGGAAATAAACTTTTATCCTCTCAATCGAGTATTATTTGTGTTTTAAGGGTTTGGCAAAATTACTTTTTCGAAATTGCATATACTTTCTGTTGAGTAATATTTCCTTATTTCATAAAATATATGATGAAATATCGTGATCCTATACATTTTCAGCGATCTCTTACCTCGCGCTTTTATTTTGAAGTCGCAAAAACGAAACCGGAAGTGTTATTCTCAGGAATTTGCCGCTTATAGTCACACAGATGATTGCGAATGGGCAGGAGAAAAAGAGGCCGGTGTAGAACGAGAAATGGGAATCTAGCAACAGCATTTTACGCACGCGCTTGACTTTGTCCGGATTAGTGCCTTTGTGTAGTCCACACGTTTTTTATGTGTTTGATTATTTTACACAGCATCCCTAACCTATTTGATATATTACGTTTTTATTCAATAATTTCAGAGAATGGGCTATAATTGGTTTCTTTGTCATAATAGCTGCCCTTAATCCTCAATGTTAAAAGAAATCCTGGACAGGACTAGGTTTCAATCACTGAAAGGCTATGGTTACTTAAGTGTATTTGATGGATGTTTTATAAGGGCTCTCCTTTTGTTACTCTTTTAAACCCAACTCCCCCTTTGTAACAACTTATAACATACAAAGAGAGCTGTGGCCTGAGACCAATTTCAGGTTTATAATGGAAAAATAAATACCAACGAGATTAGATCATCTTAAACCAGTGTTTAGCATAATCCTGTACTCCTCCCCATGTGCATTGTTTCTCTGTGGTGTCATTTTCAAGGAAAATATGGCAACAAAAGCAATCCTGACCGTGGACACCACTGGAGACAAATCCAGCCGCTATGATCTGCTGACCTGGCTCAATAAGGCTCTACATACTAAATTCACCCTTGTGGAGCAGATGTGCTCAGGTACGGTTTCAGCAGATTACTGTGTCTCACTCCATGGTCATATCATGGTTATACCCCATGGTCAATCCTAGAATATTAAGCTCTTTCCCTGATGACAAGCCATATTCTGTGTGTGTGTGTGTGTGTGTGTGTGTGTGTGTGTGTGTGTATTCGCTTGTGTGTTTGTGTACATGTGTGTGTGGTCTACAGGTGTCTGTTATTGTCAGTTTATGGACTGGCTATTCCCTGAATCCATCGACATGAGCAAAGTAAGGTTCCAAGCCCAGGATCAGGCAGACTTCATTCACAACTTCGATCTACTCCAAGCTGGCTTCAAGAAGAGTGGCGTCACCAAGGTAGGCAGACACAATCCCATTCGATTGAGAATAGATAACAGTTTTTGTCTTTAACCCCCCCACCCCCCACCATTTAAAAATGACCTTTCTTTGTGTATTGTTCATTGTTGCTTGCTCATTGTTTTAAACGTCTTCCCTTTAGGTTGTCCCAGTCGAGGAGCTTATAAAAGCAAAGTTTGGGTCCAACTTCACGTTCCTGAAGTGGTTCAAGAGGTTTTTCCAGGCTAACCTGGCGGGGCAGCTGTATAACCCTGTGTCGGCTCGCAAAGGCCAGACCATCTCGCCTACCATAACCTTCCACTCCCCTCATGGGAGTAGGTCTGCCTCACAAAGCCCCGGTGAGCACAGCGTCACTGTTTTAGTTTCAAATTTTTTATTGAAGCACTTTATATCAACACAGTATTTCTATCCACTTCTATCCCTGACTGTGCTTTTCTATTTTCAACAGGGAACAGGAAAGTGGAGTCGGACACAGACGAGGAAGGGAGGGACAAGGCACGTAATGTTTACATTGACCAGTGGAGGAAGACTTACAATTGGGTGAGGCCAAGCAACCTTGGAGTGAAATACGCCTACTGCCGGCTGTGTGACCTGAACCTAAACATTCATCACCAAGGCCTGTTTGACCTCAAGCGCCACCATAACTCCAAGAAGCACTGTAAGAACACCCGCTGTGGCGCCAACGGGGTCGACCTAAAGCCTAGGGGAGGGACAAGCAGGCCTAGCGATGCTCCGCCCTGTAGCGAGACTGTCCTACGGTTCATTCAGACACACTGTGCCAATGGTCCCTCTATGAGTGGTAGCCAGGAGTCTAGCCGATACGCTAACTATGTCCTGGGGTTGCAGTACCCAAAGGACATAGTGTCTGCCTGCCAACAGACCCCATACTGTGTCTACGTGTATGGAGGAGTGGCACTGGGGAAGATTGACACGTCCTCTGTGGTTCTCGTGGGGTTTTTTGACGTGAAGGCCGCACGGCACCGCATCAGGCTCCTGGACGTTCTGCAGCTTCCGGCTGATGATGCAGGAGGCCAAACCGCTGCGGCTCTGGTGGAGACCCTGAAGAGATTCGGGCTTCCCGCCGCTTACCTTGCCGCCCTCTATTTGAATGGTAACGGCGCAGCCTCAGAGCAGATCTGCTCTCAGCTCAGGGAACTCAACCCCAATGTAGTGGCCCTAGGTGGGCTGTACGATGTGGCTGACACAGCCTGCCACGCTGGGGTGATGGAGCTCTCCAAAGCCCAGGAGTTGATCAAGAACATCCACGCCCATTACTCCTCCTGCTCCACTAAGAACGACAACCTGAAGACCCTGTTCGCTAGCATCGGCATGGACGGCCCCTCCATCCCCCTCACCACGTGCTGCCTTAACTTCTGTAAGTTAGTCCGGAAGATTCTAGGGATGTGGACCAATCTGATATCGTACTTCGGCTCCTGTGACAAGGAGGGTGACAACAAGGCCAAGCTGATCTGCGCTCAGCTGCAGGAGCCCGAACTCAGGGCTACCTTCATGTTTCTGGACCAGGCCCTAGAGCCCCTCCGGGCTTTCCAGGGGGGGCTGCAGAGCCATGAGGGCCAGGCCCAGCCTGGCCTGGTCCGCGTCTTACAGGACGCCAGTGGCCTCCTGCGCTCCTACACCGCCGGCTTCCTCCACCCTTGGGCCGTTGTGCGCTTCCTCAAGGAACGTGACATCACGCTCCTCAAGACCCCCAAGTTCCAACTGCCGAGGTCGGAGCTCAATGTGGGCGGGGCCGCCATGGAGGACTTCCTGTGCGAGTCCAGTGACTCGGGGGAAGTCCTGCAGATGTTACAGAGAAAGGCCTTATCATTCTACACTGCGCTTACGGCCAGCCTTTCGGAGGGGCTGCCCCTGACGGATGGGGTCCTGAGGAACATGGCCCTGCTCCTGAGCCCTCAGGGCAGGCTCAAGGTCACAGGGAAGGCCGTGGGGGAGCTGGGCTCAAAACTGGGGCTCTGCAGCACGCCTGAGGAGGTCACCCAGCTCACCAACGAGTTCCTGGAGTATCAACTGGCTGAGGAGGCAGAGGAAGAGGAGGAGGGAGACGAGGGTGAGAACGGATGTGATGGTGGGCTCCCGAATGGCACGGCAGCAGCACCATCACTGGAGCAACATTGGAGCACTGTGTTGAAAGCCACTCGGTCAACCACCATCTTCAGGAAACTAGTTTTGACCCTGTTAGCCCTGCCCTGCCCCCCACTTGAAGCGGAGAGGGTCTTTACTCAGGTATAAAATGATCAAAGCATCAAAGTAATATGTATGTCACTGTATTGTAGTTATAATGTCCTAACATACAATAACCTTTAACAATGATTTACATGTGTCTGTTCTTTAGCAAATATCTACATACAGTGTAATTAACTAATAGCGTGTGTGTGTGTGTGTGTGTGTGTGTGTGTGTGTGTGTGTATGTGTGTGTGTGTGTGTGCTACATGTGTGTTAGGCTTTGGAGAATGGGGATGCCACTTATTTCTCTGACAGTGAAGAAATTACAGAGAGTGAGCTGGACTCTACTCAGGAGGCCGACGTTATTGACAGTGCTCTCTCAGATAGCAACAGTACCAAGGGCTCTCCTGTCAGGAACGACAGGAAGAAGAAAGCTTCTAGCATCATCTCAGGTGAGTTGTATTGTTTAAGGACTGTTAGATCGCTGGAGGATTTATTATTACCATTGTATATGAGTAATCAAAAAAGTAGATATACACTGTAAAAAATAATGGAATAATGCAGGTAAAATGAAATGCAGGTAAAATAATTTAGAAATGGAATAATCTAAATTAATGAAATAACAAACATTTTATGTTTTTTCACTTACTTTAGACAAATGTACTTGTAAGTCGCTTTCGATAAAAGCGTTTGCTAAATGTAAAAAATGTAAATGTAAAAATGTATTCAGGAATGGACACATTTATTGTTGTAAAACATGTTTTATTTCCATTTTAAGGGGATGGTATTGCAAATGTAGGCCTTTGTACCATCAACTGATTGAGCAGTGTATTGGGCTCCTATGATTTGCATTTTAGATAGTTAAGAAGGTAGTCCTGGAGGCTCAATATCTTTGCAAGCATCTACATGTGTTAGATTAACACTGATGATATCATTATTATTGTCTAAGCATTGTCTGGTATGCGTAAGTCTTTAGAGCAACTACAGTGCCCTCCATAAATATTGGAAAGAGGAATCATTTTGTCTTCTTTTAGCTCTATCGTCCAACAGTTTAAAACCAAACAATTAAGGCCAAAGTAGAGATTCTCAGTTTTAATTACATTTTCTTTCAGATTGGTTTCACCATTTAGAAAGTTTTTTTTTTTTTTTCTATTTCAGGGCTCCAAAAGCATTGGAAAAAATGATATAATGTCCAAATAAAGCACTCATGTTTAGTATTTGGTCAGCAATCCTTCTCCTGAGAATGTTGTGGAAATTCTCCACTGTAGTATTTTATTTCAGCAAAAGTGAGATTCAAGAGCCAAGGGTCAAGGGTCAAGGGTCTTATTAAAGCCACAATAAGAGTTTATTGCAAGCGGAGAGATACTCCAAACAGAAGTCCAGTGAAACCTCTGAGGCGCAGCTCATCAACCTTCCACCTTAAAGAACACAATCAAGGATAAAGATTGGGATGTTGGCGGTTTGAAGGCCACTGTGTCAATAATAGGTGTCTCAAGGACTGTTTCCCACAGTCTGCTCCCAACCTTCAACCCTCGTTTTTGCCCAGCAACAATACTCAGTAAATTTCCACAGCTCGCCTCACCATAAGGGCAGGCAGGCCTAGTACATTGTTATAAGCATACAGCAGTATTCTGGCTAAAAACATTTCTATCAGTAATATTTCTGTCACAAGCCATCTTCAGTTGTTGTTTGTTTTGAGGTATTTTTGCCTTAAGTTCCCTCTTCAGCAAATGAAATGAATGTTCAATTGGATTTAAATCTGGAGATTGACTTGGCCACTCTATAACTTTCCACGTTTTGGCCCTGAAAAACAGTTGCTATGGCAATATGTATGGGGTCATTGTCTTGCTGTATGAGAGAGATTGGAAGCATTTGCTCGTACTTCAGCAGACAAGATGTTTCTGTACGCTTTAGAATTCATTCTGCTGCTGCTTTCAGCAGTTACATCATCAATGAAGACAAGTGAGTCAGTTCCAGTGGCTGCCATACACGCCCAAGCCATAACACCTCCTCCACCATATTTCACAGATGAGGTGGTATGTCTGGGATTTTGGGCAGTTCCTTTTTTTCTGCACACTTGCCATCACTCTGGTACATACTGTATTAACCTTTCTATCATCTGTCCACAAGGCCAGAACTCTGCAGGCTCTTTTAGGCATTTTGTTTTAGCAAACTGTAATCTGGCCCTCCAGTTTCTATTGCTAACTAGTGGTTTACACCTAGCTTTTGTAGCCTTTGTAGTTCTGCTGGTGAAGTCTTCTTCGGATGGTAGTCTCTGACACATTCACGCCTACCTCATGGAGAGTGTTTGTGATCTCTGGGACAGTCGTTTTGGGGGTTTTCTTAATTATGGTGAGCGTTCTTCGGTCATCCAGTGTAGAAGTCTTCCTTGGTCTACCAGGCCATTTGCAATTGCTGAGCTCACCAGTGTTTTTCTACTTTTGGATGATGTTCCAAACTGTTGTTGTTGGCAAGCCTAAGGTTTTGGATATGTTTATGAGTTAGTTTCTTTCTGATTTCTCAGCCCAATAATGGCTTCCTTGAATTGCAGTAACAACTCTTTGGTCTTCATGTTGTCAGACTTCAAAGGGAAAAGCTAGAATCAATACTAGATATTGACAGCTCTCTTATGCCTGCATAAATTATGTGACCAAACACATCTGACTTACCAGAAACACCTGTCAAACCAATACTACTGGTTATCTAAAATAGGGGGGCTATGTATAAGAAGGGTTGATGAAACCAATCTGAAAAAAGAAAACATTGAATTAAAACTGAGAATCTCTACTTAGAGCTACAATATGACAAAATGCTTCCTCTTTCCAATATTTATGGAGGGCACTGGATGTAGGCAGGCTGTAACAGCACCAAAATGATCACCAACTCTCATATGGTCAAAGCCACACCGTGGAGTTGGAATATAATCATTTTCCAGAGTCGCTGAGTACAGTATATGACCAAAACCAATAGATTTAATCAGACATAACAGGTGTCTGCCCCACTTCGACATGATTATTTCCCAAATTGTAGTCATGGTGGTGGGCTTAAAGAATGCATTCTGTCTATAATGATTGAAAACATACAAAAATGTAAATATACCAAACTAACACTGTCCCCTCTAATATAGCGTTTCACCTAGCCGGATCCCTGAATCCTTGTTAATTGATGGAAGGCGATGTGACTTGTTTTCCAGAGGTGAATTACCTTAATGGGACAGTGAAGCCATGCACAGTGCGACTGCAGCAGATAATCAGTAAGAAATAATACTCTCTGGGTTAATGAGGATGATACATGGTGGTAATCATCTTCATCACTTAATCACAGTTTAAGTGATGTACAAGGTGACACACAACCAGAGAATGCTTAACAATCCACTCATTGTCATTATCACTGCACTCTTAGAAAAAAAGGTTCTAGTTAGTACCAAAAAGGGTTCTTGAAAGAGTTCTCCTACAGGGGCAAATGAAGAACCCTTTTGGAACCCTTTTTCCTAAGAGTATATCATATACTCTTATGTATGAAATATGTGATTTCAACCTTTGACAATTTGAAGAACATTTAAGAACCATGTTTTATTTTGTTATACTATTCTCCTTTCTAGGGCCAAATAAAAAGAATGATACTGTCTTTGTTGAGGACGACGTCGTTTGGACAAATTCTGATCAGGAGGTAATAACAAAACTACTTGAGTAATTACTTTGTTACTACATATAGAGCAACTGAATGTGAGTTTGCCTGTTAAAACACAGGTACAGATACCTTTGAATTTCCAAAGTCAGCGTCAACCAATTTGAGATCTTTCTGTGAGAAAGAGGCTTTTGTAAACCAGCCTCTTAGATTTCAGGTCCTTACAGTAGATACCATCTTAAACCCATACCAAGGGCAAGCGCTTTAACTCTTAAACTCCCATCCTTGATTTTCACTCTAACCTTGTATGCAGCTTTTATATTCTCTCCTTTCTCTTTTCTTTTTTTTCTCACGTGGGGCCTGATTCATGGTTGGCAGTAGTGGTCATTCTTAAATATGTGAAGGTGTGTGTAGGTGTGTGTAGGTGTGTGTGTGTGTGTGTGTGTGTTTGGTGTCTGTGTGTGTGTGTGTTTGAGGTCTGTGTGTAATGTGTGTGTGTGTGTGTGTGTGTGTGTGTGTGTGTGTGTGTGTGTGTGTGTGTTGTCCCTCAGGGCACCGTTAGGGGCATTTATGGCTGGGACAGCAGCTTGCGCCAGAAGCCACAGGCACGCACTATGTTTCAGGCTTCTACCGGTACATGGGTCAAGCCTCTGGGTCATGATAAGGACAGCAAAACGGGCCAGGAGTCCCAAGCTGAGCCGGTAGGTACTCTCAGAGCACTGACGGTTGAAAGAGGCCCATCCGACCTATGGCTAATAGAACAATGACATCTTGTGTACTGCATTTGTCATTATGCTTTCTTTTGATTCGCTTTGGGAATTTAACATATTCTTTTCTATATGATTACGAATATATTCTATATTAATAATATTTTCTTTCTTCTTTCTGATTTCCTTTTGCAACATACTTACTTACATCTTACTTACCTGTGTCATCCTCACTGCACTGAAACTGGGCCGCATAGTCAGCTGGATTGGGTCACTTAAAGAGAAGCAGGATTTTGAAATTCAAACGAATGCTGGTAACTAACCATGCAGTCCTAACAGAAAGTTAAAAATGAAATTAAAGCCATACAGTTGTAGTTACTCGTGAGACAACTGTCTATTCAACTGTAAGGCTTGTCAGAAAAAATCTGTGTATGTATTTGTCATTGTCTTAAGATATGGCACTGTCGATAGTTTTAACTGTGTATTCAAGTATGGGTATGTTTGACTTCCAGGTGAACAATGAGATCCATACATCATCGTCCAGCATGTCTGAACCAAGCCCCAGGTCAGGGAAGAAGGGCTGTTCATACCAGGTAATATGTCATTTAGTCACTTTTATTCTCTGTAACCCACAGTCAGTCTGCTCATATTTCATTTTAGCTGCTTTCAATTTCTGCTTTCAAAAGTTGTAGTTGTAAAGTTGGCACGCTTACCTGTTAAAAGATAACATATTTCTAGCTTGCCCTAATATTTCAGTATGCATTTGTGTGTCATGGTGTGTGTGTGTGTATGTATGTGTGTGCATGTGTGCGTACATGATCTATGTGATCAACTTTATCTTCATAACAACCATCTCCCTGGCTCTCCCTTTAGGATGGGAAGGGCTTTGTCGTGGGGGAGCTGGTGTTGGGCAAGATAAAAGGCTTCTCCTGGTGGCCAGGGATGGTAATGGCCTGGAATGCTAAAACAGTGTTCCCTGGAATGAGGAAGGTGGAGTGGTTCGGAGATGGCATGTTCTCGGAGGTGAGGACTTGAGGAATTCTTTCTTTCGTTTTTATTCTCCATTTGGATTTTGTGGGTTTGTTTTATTTTTTAGGGGTTAAACGTAGACTCTGGGATATCCCACCATAGCACAAATGAGCGGGGCGACGCTGCCAGAGTCTTTTAAAAAAACGGAGAGGCAAGAGACGAGAGAATAGAAATTGTTGTAACAGAGCCCATGCGTCAAAAGTTTTGTTGTGCAATTGTGAGCGTGCGTCTCTGGTAGAACTCAAATATCTTTGTTTCTCATCCAGGCAGTTGTTTACTTTAGGCTAGTTTTCTGAGAAGTAGAACCAAAAAAAGAAGAAACAGAGGGACATGGAAAGAAAGAATGTGGAAGTGAAAGTGAAGGGCAGTGAAATGAGTGGATGCTCTCATTCGCTCTTGTTCACTGCAAAGTATTTGATGAAAGTTGCTCTGTTTTCACGTGCGCGACGTCATATCCCAGAGTCTACCTTTAAAGCTTAGGTCAAGAAAAGTTACATAGGTGACTTTATACAATGTCTTGTCTCAGAAATAAAAAAACAAAAAAAGAGTTGAGGGCTTGAGCTGACTGTTTTAATGACCTGCATGCACACAAATGAAACAAGTCTTAATTTTTCCTTTGTTTTGTATTGCAGATCTATACAGAGAGACTTCTGCCATTTGCAGCTTTCTCCAAATGCTTTTGCAACCATTCATATGCAAACTTGCCCACCTACAAAGATGCCATCTACCAGGTCCTAGAGGTAAGACCGGACCAGGTGATATCCTCCGATCAGGATATCACACTGTTCTATTCAAAGCTGCTTTCACATTACACCCTATTCTCCACAAATTCCTTGGATCTAAGGCTTTCATATCGAAATGTTTGGTATTTGATCGTTCCCAATGTGTATGCCACGCATGCCCTACGTTCTAAGGTGAAGTCGTTAAACGTGAAAGCCACGCACCTTGCAATGGAACTTTCTCCTCCTTGCGTAAAGTGAAAGGCTATCCGACCGTAGCATTTATTTTATTTTATTGTGTGGCTGGCAACTTAGCATTTGTAAACGCACTGCACTGTTACCTCACCCTGCTGTAACAATACGCCTTACACTACAATGCACCAACCCACTTGGTGTGTGTTCAGTTGGCAGGTGAGCGGTGTGAGAAGTCATTTGCGGCAGGGAACAAGGAGGAAGAGCTGAAGATAATGCTGGAGTGGGCCCACGGAGGATTCATCCCTACCGGACCTGACGGCTTCTCACCTCCTGACAGTACGTGTAGCTTTGCCCCAAAACACTCAGAACACGAACAACACTTAACAAACCAACATTAGCCAACACTAATAAACACACACCCTTAATCACACTACCGAGCTGAGCCAAGTTGAGCTGTACTTGGCTGGCTTGGTTACGCATCCACCATAGTTGCTGACACTGTGCTGGAAAGGACAATGTGAATGGGAAATATCAGAGCCAGCACAGTATGCTTCAGGTTGGCCCTTTAGTGTGTAAATCCCCTAACATTGACAGTTAACACTAACAAACACCACAACAGACCAAATCCACATTATGATAAATACAATATGAGAGAATGATTATGATTACTGTAGTATTGTGATTGTAGTGAAGCAAATGTACTATAACCATATCTCCATTGAGTTTTTATAGTCTGCAATGTTACTGTATTCTCAGTGCCCTTTTGGTTGGTTTTGTTTCCTTAGATTGTGCCAGTGCAAAAGGAGAATCTTCAGATTCCGCTTTGTCAGACTACCAGCCCCCAGCCAAGAGGAAATATGTGCACAAGAGTAGAGCGTCTGTGATTCCGTCCTACAGCAGAGGTTAGTCCTGTGTGGCTCAGTTGGGACCATATATACAACTAATGTATGTACTCACTGTACTGTAAATCGCTTTGGATGATGATTAAATGGCACATATTATTCCCAGTCAGCAGAAAATTGTGGACAAGATCTGGTCTTGTGGGGCACATATGGCTGAGTGCCGGAAATGGCAAGTGTTATATGGGCCAGACCTGGTCCAAATGTGGGGGGAAAGCCCTGGATGAGAGTTGGCAATTTGCTGTTGGCCAGCTCTGGTATGAGGAATGTGGCCACATCCACATACCGGCCAAAGGTCTGGCCTTTTTATGGCAAAGATCAGGCTCAGGCATGACAGCCAGAGTTGGCCCACTTCTGGCCCGGGGCACAAAGTTGTTCTTGGGCCAAATCCGGATGCTGGTAGGAAACAGGCATGGGTCAGATCTGGGCTGTCATTTCTCTGCTGGCTGGGTTATTAAGTTCTACACACCTTTCATATAAACAAAATAATTGCAATCAAGGACATTAATCTTAAAGCTTTGAGTGTTTTTACAATTACATTTGTTATTGGGCTTCACAGAGGCAATGGTTCAAGAGGTTATTGGGAAAAAGAAGAAGATTACAGGTATTTTTTATTTATTTTTCAAATAGGCTTATTGTGCAAAATAATACAAATCATTTAGGCTGCTATCAAAACCAATGGGAACTAAACTAACTAATTAATTTGACTTAAGCATAGTGATATGTATTCTTATATCATCTTAGATTTCTGTTTATCCTGTGGCACCTCCAACATCGAGACCTTTCATCCACTGTTTGAAGGAAGTCTTTGCCTGAAGTGCAAGGTAAACTAATTCTAATGTTGTTATTATTATTAGTATTATTATATATAATTTTAGCTTGGTTACTTCTTATCCTTCCCATAATTGCTTTATTGTGTTGTCAGACAAATCAGTGTGGATGGAGTTGCACTATATGTCGTAAGACAATGGGTAGCACCTTTATTTCTAAGAGTCTATTATCTAAATGACCCTTCTCACCTTTTTGAAGCTAACACTCTTAACTTTGGCAGGAGAACTTCATTGAAACTCTGTACCGGTATGATGAAGATGGCTACCAGTCCTACTGCACTGTGTGTTGTGCTGGTCAGGAGGTCATCCTCTGTGGTAATGCCAGTTGTTGCAGGTAAGCTCCTCTCAAGAAAAAGCATTTATCACTTTTCTCTCCTTTTCTTCCTCTGAAGACAAAAGGTGACCCTGCCTTTGCCATTAGGGCCCCTAGACTCTGGAACCACGTGCCTGAGGATATTAGGCTGATATTAGCTGATTAGCAACTTTTCTTATTGGTTTTTCATATCACTTAAATGTGTAGAAACATTTTGTGTGGTCATTTGATCGTGCGGTTATTAAATCAAGGGAATTGCGCATATCTTCAATATAGACCGTCTCTGTCTACAGTATAACCTCTTTACATGTTGTAATATACAGTATCCTCTCTGTCCTTCTCTCTCCTCCTCCTACTTCAGGTGTTTCTGTAAAGACTGTCTGAACATTCTGGTGGGCCCAGAGACCTTTGACAAGCTGAAGGAGGTGGACCCCTGGAGCTGCTTCATGTGTCTCCCCACCCAGTGGAGCAGAGCTCTCAAGCTCAGGCCTGACTGGAGCTTGCTTGTGCAGGAGTTTTTTATCAACAACAGCGCCCTCGCATTTGTACGTGAGACACTTACACACTATTGGCTTCTTAGTGGGGTAGTCTACTTATATTTTGTATTGGGTAGAGACAGTGAAGAGACAGGAAAGTAAGGAAGAGAGGGCATGTCAGCAGGGCATGGGTGTGTGTGTGCACTGTAGGCTGTGGTGCTAGACCACTGAACCACCCCAGGCCACCTACTGGCTTCTTTCAATGTCAGACAAAAATTCTGAGCTTGTTGATAGACAATATTGATATGGTGTTCACAAGAACGTAATCATGGTTGATTTCTGATTTGTATGCTGCTTGTTTGATAAGTAAAGCAGTTAGATTTAAGTAGTAGGTTGGGCCACATTGATTTACTTGACCAGTAACTGGTTGATTTTCCAACACAGGAACCCCACAGAATTTATCCTTCCATCCCCGCCCATCAACGCAAACCAATCAGAGTGCTGTCTCTCTTTGATGGGATCGCTACAGGTTGGTCTCACTCTCAGATTGTTGATGACTGATCTGTGATTTCATTGTGTTGTGTATTCTGGCAAGTTACCAGGTTGCGGAATTACTGTGTGTTTGCTCTTCAGTTTGTTTATATTTGTTTGTTAGTTTGTCTTTATGTCTGTTGATTAGTGATGGACGGTTGTGTGTGACCATTTTGTCCTTACAGGGTACCTTGTGCTCAAAGACCTGGGCTTCAAGATAGAACACTACATTGCCTCAGAGATCTGTGATGACTCAATCGCTGTGGGCATGATCAAGCACGCCGGCCATATCGAACATGTCAATGATGTACGCACCATCACCAGGAAACATGTGAGTACAGCATACACAGATTCATATTCATATTCATACAATACATTGCAACACACTTCCACAGCCATTTTTCTTACCTATGTCTAGGTCTACCTATAATTCACCTATGTTTCTCTGTAACCCCGTTTACAAACACATTTCACAGTAATTTCCCAGTAATTGACCGGTACTGTTGTCTGTGTGTGTTCAGCTAGCTGAATGGGGTCCCTTTGACCTCCTGATTGGTGGAAGCCCATGCAATGACCTGGCCATGGTCAACCCTGCTCGCAAGGGCTTATTTGGTAAGGAACCTCCCAACTGCAAAGCCAATAGTGTGCTACAACATGAACATACTTTAGAGAGCATATCTTTTTTTAGAATGTATCAAATCTTATCAGCAGCTGACAGGGTACTGTTACATGCACATTTCCACATATTTGGACAGAAATGTAATTACTGACCCTAGCCAGCCAACACCACCCAACCAGGCAGCCATTACAGCTCCATGGCAACCATGGAATCCCTGGAATCAGTACTGTACATCCCACATAATCCAGACATGTAGTGGTGTAGAACACTGCTATCATCAAACTAACAAACAAAATGTAGTCCTCATTGCCATATCGACAAAATTCTGTATGCTGTTTTTCTTTTCTTTTTTTTTTCTTTTTTTGTCGTTCGTTTGTCAGTAGGCTACATATGACTCCACACTTTAGACCTGTATGGGTATTTAATCAAACTATCCCGCTGCGGGACAAAAACTCTAAATATCAAACTTGAAACTTAGTTTTTTGTATTTAAGTCATTCATGCACATGTCTCTACATGCTAATCTCTCACTCCCATGCCTGTCTGTCTATGTCTTGTTTTCAGAGGGCACAGGCAGGCTGTTCTTTGAATATTACAGAATGCTGACCATGATGAGGCCAAGGGATGATGACGATCGGCCGTTCTTCTGGCTGTTTGAGAATGTGGTTGCCATGAGCGCTCACGACAAGGCTGACATATGTCGCTTCCTTGAGGTAAAGATGGAGGCAGCTCTAGTTATGTCATTATAATGAAGACTTCTATGTAGCTCTCTCTTAACATAGTCAGTCTTCTCTCTCTCTCTTTCTACCTCTGTCTGTCTCTCTACCTCTCTCTCTCTCTGTCTCTCTACCTCTCTTTCTCTGTCTCTCTGTCTCTCTCTCTCTCCACCTCTCTCTGTCTCTCTACCTCTCTCTCTCTCCACCTCTCTCTGTCTCTCTGTCTCTCTCATGATGACATTTGGTTTTTGAGGGTTATTGTTTAGTTTTGTTATTATTGCTTACTTGGTGTCCTGTGCTTCCAGTGCAACCCCATCCTGATTGATGCTGTGAAAGTGAGTCCTGCTCATAGAGCTCGCTACTTTTGGGGGAACCTCCCTGGAATGAACAGGTACACAAATGCACTGACACACAGACACAAATGCACTGACACACAGACACAAATGCACTGACACACAGACACAAATGCACTGACAGACAGACATGTTCTTATACAACCAAGTAAGACTACACACCCATTTTAATTTTTTTATACAACTTTTCATCTTTTTCTCACAAACGTACCATTGATACAGTACCATTGATGTAGGATGATCTCAGTTTGCTCACCCATTTGTATCAACCTGTCCTATCCCCTCAGACCTCTAGCTACCTCGCTTGATGACAAAGTGAACCTGCAGGATTGCCTGGAAATCGGACGGACCGCCAAGTTCAACAAAGTGCGTACCATAACCACCAAGTCCAACTCCATCAGACAAGGGAAGAGTGGACCTCTGCCGGTCGACATGAACGGCAAGGAAGACTACCTCTGGTGCACAGAGATGGAGAGGTGAGTACTATGTTTTCACAGTGAAAGTCAGGAGTGGAATAGCATTGAGGAGACAGAATGTATTTGTGTTTGTATTCAAGTTATGGTGACTTGATTATGACTGCTCTCTTCAGCCAATATACTAAGTTAACTACACTTAGTCATTTTTACTTTTTATGTACTCCGGTTGTTTTCCTACAGTATGTCAATATCATAATGTGACTGTTTTCCACAGGATTTTTGGGTTTCCCAAACATTACACCGATGTCAATAACATGGGCCGAGCCCAGAGACAGAAGGTCCTAGGTCGGTCCTGGAGTGTGGCTGTTATTCGTCACCTCTTTGCTCCGCTCAAGGACTACTTTGCTTGTGAATAGTGATTCGGGCGCCTTGTGTTTCTGTGTAGCAGCAGCCGGACAAAAGCAGATCATGATGGAGAGAGGAAAGGGTTAAAGCAGTCACATTGTCCTTCCTTCCCGTTCAGTGAATGGAACTACAGTGCCCTCCATAAGTAGAGGGAAGAGGAAACATTTTGTCTTCTTTTAGCTCTATACTCCAACAGTTTGGAATTGAAATAAAACAATTACTGTGAGTAAGTAAGCAGAAAGTTCTTGACTGGCCATGTCAATCTTCAGATTTAAATCCAACTGAACATGCATTTCATTTCCTGACAATAAGATTTTAGGCAAAAAGACCTCAAAACAAACAACAACTGAAAACCCCAATTGAATTAAAGCTGAGAATCTCTACTTTGACCCCATATTAATTGTTTGATTTCAAATCCAAACTGTATAGAGCTACAAGAAGACAAAATGCTTCCTCTTTTCAATACTTATGGACAGCACTGTATACTGTGTTTATCAGACTGACTTCATAGAGTATGTTTGTATCAATGTTTTGTATGGATTTATGAATTTTTCCGAATGCACTGACACTTTTTGTTTTTTGGGGGAGTTTCCCAAAAGCTAAAGATGGCAAAAGGTGATCTTAGTACTATGACGCTTTCGAGAAACTCACCCCTTACTGTTTGTCTGGAATAGTTTACGTTTGTTTATCACTTATTTCATGTTTGTTTAACATATGGTCAATGATGATGATGATCAGCGTTCTAACCCTGCCCACTATCTACCTCAATACTGATCTGTGATTGATCAAAAATCTACCGAGACACAGTTTTATCTTTTTTAATTTAATGAATGATAATTATTAATTCTACAGAGCTTTGACATCATGCATGAATTTGTATTGTTTTCTATATTGATATTATCATCAGGCCTTGAATCAAAATCATTGAATATTGTTCATTATTAATTATGCTGCAAGCCTTTTAATGTTTGTTTTTACTTGTTTCTGAGACAAATCTTTCCAAGAAATGTCAAGATCCAGAAACTCATTCAAGCTATGGCAGAAAATGTGCCTTGATTTTATATAATACTTCCTTTACTTGTATCCACCAGGATTACTCTCTCTGTGGTGCTACGGTTTTTGAACAAAAGAGTACATCCAGCAATGCTGTTTAATATACTGTAACTACCTGTATTAGCTTTTAAACAAGTGTATAGTAAACATGTTGTCTCCCACTTTGAATAACTGTCATTAATTCACAGGAGGGGTGCTACATTGTTCATGGGGGACAACATGTTTACTGTACTTTTTAAAGACTGTCTTAAGAGGTGTACTCATGTCATTACAACTCCCCATACCTCTTAGTTTGCATGTGTGTGCGACATGTGTTGTTGTGAACATTAGTGAGTGTATTCTATCATGTCTTGTGATGGTTCAAACCTGACTTGATTGTCTCTCTTCCATTAGGTTTGTTGAACCAGCTTTCATAAAAACTTGAATTGCTTTTTATATATTTGTCTGAAATCATGAGTACTTTGTGCACCGCAAAGGCCAGTCGAATTTAAGCTCCTTGTCTGTATACTCTTCTTTCCCTCCACAACCCTCTCATGTCTACATATGTACTGTTACAAGGGTCAATGTGGTTACATGAACTCATCTCAACAAACATCCGGTGTACCAAATGTGTTTCAATGCATAGGTTTATATTGTTTTCCACCTGAAAAGAGTGTTTCTTGTTTTTTTTTCTACTGACTAAATGATATATCAGGTCAAGCTCCAATAAGCACAGCCAATGAAACACCAGAAGGTGGCAATTTCTTAGACTCACTGAAATGAAATGAATGAACTGATAATACTTTGACGTCAAATATTTTATTATTGGCGTCACTGGACTCTGTTGGTGCTATATTATTATGTTAGATTTTGTATTTTAATGTTTGTGTGATGTGTTACATTTGTTCCTGTTTGTTATTGGTCAGACTGTTGACAATCCAGTAAACTGTCTGCATACTTGTCTCACACTAATCCCACCTCTTCTTCCAAGACTTTAATAATGTTAGAGATGATAAATAATAAGTACATAATAAAGTCCCCTAATTTGATAATTTGTGTCAATTGTGTTTAATCTTTGTTTGTTTCCCCGTAGGCCTACGTTATCGCGTTTGCATCACTGACATAGTTCAAGTTCCGTGGACTGCCTTCAAATAAACGCAAAGCTGTAAGAAGCAAGACTGATAATGAAACAAATAAACACTACACGTTCCGTTACATTTTCTGTCGCCAATCCATACAAGGAAGGGCGCTACATCATTTGTTGTGGACAACATGTACACTTTTAACTTTCCTATCGCCGTATGGCATGAATGTCTGCTATTGCCAATACAGTATTGGCAGCATGAGGGTTTCCGAACATGGCACAGTAGGTGGCGGTAATGCACCATTCAGGTTACCAACCATTCGGTTTACCAACCGCCCTAAAACCCCATCGAAGAAGAAAACAAAAAAAGCATTCAGCGGTAGATGGCAGCACACACCAGCCGCACGTCACATTACATCATCACAGCGCAGTCTGTCAGCCGTGGAGGTCCACACCGCTATTTCGCTGAATGGAATCAACTACCGGTTAACAGTGAGAAAGTTTGGAGGACCTTTCTCTAGATGTAGCTTGGCTGGCTTTTAATTTTCGACCTAAACAGAAAACTTGGTAATTGACTCAACGTACCCACAAATCAAAAATAATCCGGTGGAAGTGATTTTGAGTGAATGTAAGTCTGAAAAACATTTGAAAGTTTCGAAAGTTGACAGCTAGCAAGCTTGCCGTAGCCAACTAGCTAGCTAGCCAGCTACAAGCTGCACAGGACAGTAGGATGGGTGTTACACAGCATTGCTAGCTAGCCAGCTAACCTTATACTTTAGCTAAGGAGCTTTATGAAGCTTTAATGTGTCAAGCTTGCTAACTTAAGTTCTACTAAGTTATTTCGGTTAGAGCATTTTGTTAAATACATATAGTTCGTTTAGTTGAAGTTTAAACTAGCCTTTGTATCGATATGTGTCCATTTCCTTATGCTGAATGCAAATTGTCTTCCCTAAACTTGTAGAAGATGGCTGTGAACGTTTACTCCACATCCGTGACCAGCGATAACCTTAGTCGCCAAGACATGCTTATATGGGTCAACGAGTCTTTGCAAATGAACCACGCCAAGATTGAGCAGTTGTGCTCAGGTCAGTAGCTAATCACGAATCATGATGAACTGTCAGTCAGTGCCAAGAGGCGTTTTTGCTGATCTAACTTTTGCTAATCTAACTACATTTGCTGGTTCTATTGAATAGCTAAGTGTGGCCAATTACCATCTGCTTATGTCCCAAAGACGCTTACATTGTAGTGGCAGGGAGTTGTTAACACTTATGATTTACACACAGGTGCCACTTACTGCCAGTTCATGGACATGCTGTTTCCTGGATGCATACCTCTGAAGAAAGTGAAATTCCAGGCCAAACTAGAACATGAGTACATCCACAACTTCAAAATTCTACAGACCAGCTTTAAGAAAATTGGTGTTGACAAAGTGAGTGGTGCTGAATGTGACTTCTCTACACGTGATGTCAGACCAACGTGTAAAAAGAATATGTCCATTGTGTATATAATCCTCTAAGAAAGCGTGTTTACCCTTGAAGGGAAACATTAGGGTGACTATCAATGGTGGTCAGAGCAAAAAAGTGGTAAAAATCAGGAAAATACCATCGCGCTAAGCTACTATTGTAATTGTAATTGCATTAGCCTTTTATAACACTAGGAGGTGAAATTACTAAAATGCATTTTCTCTCACTCTGGGCGGAGAGAGTGAACACACCCTATGTGATGTTATATAAACTGAGGAAATGTGGGGCATCATCATTAACTCACTTTTTGACCGACTTCTAGGTCATCTGTGTTGACAAGTTGATAAAAGGCAAGTTCCAGGACAACTTTGAGTTTGTGCAGTGGTTCAAGAAATTCTTCGATGCCAACTATGATGGAAAGGAATATGACCCGACGGCAGCTCGCCAGGGCCAGGAGACGGCCCCTACGGCCAACCCAGTCGCTGCTAACAAACCTAGGAAAGTCGGCTCAGGTGAGGAAGAACAAATCAAACTTTATTCACAGAGCACATTTCATACACTTGTGCAACACAATGCGCTTAACAGGAATATTGGTAAAAAAACAAGACAACTTAAAAGGGATAACAAGTAGTCAGTCGTGGGACTTTAAAACAGCAAAATGTTATTTTCAAGCAGATTCATCTGGACTACTGTCATGTTTTGATGGTGGTTTGGTGTTCCACTCCTAAAAGGTGTCGGAGAAGAAGCAGTGGGAATAATAACTGTAATAAAAAATAAGTATACAGAATAACATGTTGCTTCGGAAGCACACTAATAAGTCTTAAAAAGTGTGTATGCATTTCTATCCCAGTGGAGAAGATCGCACCCCCTACTATCAAACCAGCTGCTAGAGTCGGTAAGGTGGTTTAACGGTCAAACAGGGATGGAATGGTCACGTATGCTGGGCTGGTCACACACTGAGGGATGTTTTTTGTTGTTGTTGTTGTTGTTTTTTGAAGGGCTTGACACTGGAGTCACTGGATGTTTATGTACAGTTGTGCGTCAGCACAACAGACCAATTGTTTCACTGACCAGTCATAGACCCATTAGGGTTCATAGACCCATTAGGGTTGCCTGTTAGTTAGAGCAGTGTCTCATGGTGGCTGAGGGCTTTCACAGTCACATTATTGTTCCCTTGTCTTACTTGCTGTGTGATTTGTGATTGATCCAGCTCCTCTGAAGCCGGCCCAGACGGTGAGCAAAGGCACTCCCAAGATGGCAGGGAGTGCAGTGCGGAGAGGGGATGAGGAAAGAGCAGAGCTATGCCAAGAGGTAAGACCTTTACCCAGGGGAGGGTCAGCGCTAACATCAGTCTTGTGCTGGAACTGGTTGCATTTCAGTGATCTTTCCTTCTCCCAAACGTGCACACTTTCACTCTCATCAGTCACGGATTTAAAAGCAATTGAGTAGTGTAAGTATGTATGAGTAGAGGGAGGTTTGTTACACCAGTGTGTTTCCTTTAAATCTGAGGGGGAGGGGGAGTGAACAAGTGCACTTAACTTAGAGAACAGGAGATAACTAGACCTCAACCAATGAGGCTGTCCTCAGTGCCTTTGTGATGTAATTGTATAGTCTGTTATAGTCACAACCTCCTGTCGTTCATGTAATTTATTATAAAACTCATTCTTCCCCCAGCTAACAACTCTGAAGGCCACAATTGCGGATATGGAGAAAGAGAGAGACTTTTATTTTGGAAAGCTGAGAAACATTGAGCTCATCTGCCAGGAGCAGGAGGGAGAAAGTGGAGACCCAACTATGCAAAAGATTTTTGATATTTTATATGCCACAGATGTGAGTGCAACCTGACCTGAATTGTCTCCTTTTCATATGATTTTACTTTTTAATTACCCAGAGTATCTGTAGCAAATTATTATTGATGCCACGTTTTTTTCCTGTCACAGGATGGGTTTGTAATTCCTGATGCTGATGCTGAAGGGGAAGAGGGAGAAGGAGAAGGAGAACCAGAAGAGTTCTGATGACACATCTCTAGTCTGTACCTTTACTGAAATAAAGTCTTCCATACATACACACACACACACACACACCTTTACACTCATACACAAGTTAAATACACACGTTTGCGTATACATGTGCTCACATGAACTTACTCTCACACACTGCCACCTCGTGTTAAGTTGCAGCTGGATCCCACATGGCCGGCCGCCTCGGTCCAAATGTTCTCTGGACAACAGAAAAAGACTGATCCAGTCCCCATAACTGAGCACTGGATGAAATTCTACATGTTCCTCCACTCTATTCTGACTGTGCCTTGAGACACTGGCCTATGACTTTTGAAATGTTCCTGTTTTTCTATTCCTAAAAAAAAATCTAGTTCTTATTGACTTAAAAACAAAACATTTTTGCTAGATTGTTTTGCTGATGATATTGCATATGTGATTAATTATTAAAGATATACAAATATGATTAAAAACTTTTTCTCCTTTTTCTTTTTTTTTCTTTTTTTAACCTCTTTACTCCTGTCTCACATTATCTGCTGAGGTGTTCTAAAGTTAGGATTCCACCTTATATGAGTTTTCTTGTTTGTTTAGAAGACTATCTTGATCATGTTACTTTGAAGATTTTCACTGTGGAGAGGAACATCTCAGTTGAGAGTTCCGCTTTGTTGCTTCCTCAAATCAAGCAGACCGGATGAATTGACTGCCCACGCAGTGAATAAATAGCTCAGCGTAATAAAGGAAGTACTGCTGACATACATATGAACTGATTGCTGTTGTAGCCTGTGAGTTGTTTCAACAAAAACAAGAGATTATTACAAATGTATTCACTGCAACACCTCTGGTCTTTGACAAAATATATTAAGCAATGTCCTCAGAAATGTGATTTCACGATTATCTGCATAGAAAATTCCAATTCAATGATTAACAGAGCCTGATTATGAAATGTCAATCAAATTCTCTAGACATTCCATTGGGTTCCTTGTGATGTAATGAATAACTTGTTCCATATTATGCAGTCACTAAAGGAGCATTCTATTCCACTGTACCTTGATGTTGCCTGTGTTAAAATAATTCACTGACAAGTTCCTCAGTCAGGCCATGATCAGTGTGAGCTTGTGGACTGTCACATGGGCACTGTGAGGATGGCCAGCACCACCAGGTGGGGTGTTCATACATACGTGAAGCCAGTTTAGACACAGTCTTCAGGCATGTAGATGGTCACCCTATGAGTTGGACTTGAAAGACATGAGAGTTACCAGTAACCTGTAGTCTATACTGTGGGATGTGTCCCAAAGCATGATGATTTAGCACTTTGACATCACCGTATGTTAAAGGATAATGACTGATTAACACTGAAATTGGATGGCTTTATGATGGCAATGATTCTTAATGCCTGAGCATTTGTTATATTTCTCATAGCTACAGTTGTCTTAATATATTTTCCCCGAACTTTGTATAGCTCCATCTCAGAGGGGGACAAGCAGAAACACAACACAGCTCAGGTAAAACCAGTAAGATGAGTCCTCCACAGTAAGTCTACTAGCATGGTTGAATGCTGTAATTCTGTGCAAAGCAGCAGCTCAACCTCAATTAATGATCTAGGCTGATGAGCACAGGGTATTTATGGATGGGGGTTTAACCCACATAATGTTCCCTTCAAAATCACAGCAGTTTCTTGTGTCCTTTTGGTCCTTGTAAGGCCTTGGTCAATTAGAAATAATGAATGTTGGTTGTAAAGTTAATCTTAGCATAATGTATGATAACTCGGGCTCTGTACCCCCCTTAGCTTGGGATGGCTGGCGGGATGGTCATACCAGCACAGGGGCGAGTGGAGGACCAGATCAACGAGCAGCACCTCCGCCGCATCGAGCGCATGTTCAGAGAGGCAGACACCGAAGGGGGAGGGCGTAAGTGAAGGGGGGAGGGGGGGGGGTGAGTGAAGGGAGAGGGTGTAAATGAAGGGGGAGGGGGTAAGTGAAGGGGGAGGGGGTAAGTGAGTGACCAAGACCAGTTCTAAACAAGTGTACAGTAAACTTGTTGTCCCCCACGAATGACGTAGCGCCCCTCTATAAAAGGAGAGTGATGGAAAAACCTGTGAATGAAGCAAGATGTTTATTCATAAACGTTTTACTATGATACTCTGGTTGTCTGTGTTTTACAGTGCTGTGTCCCCGTTGGGCACAGGGAGAGCTGTTCTCTTGGTGCGATCACCTTCTGTGACCTAGTAGAAAAATAATTTGGGTGCCATTTAGCTACTATCATACTCTTATCTCGTCAGTGTATCACTCTCTTAGGCTTGGACATGGATCAGTTTCGAGATGCCATGAAGAAGATCATGGAGGATGTTGATGACGAGGATGTGGACATTATCTTCATGAAGGTTGACACCAACTGT
>NC_139662.1:16789042-16981542 GCF_951799395.1 Argentina silus
GGGATCGTGTACATCAATGATAGGATCTATGTATCAGGCTGGAGCAAGCGGGTCATGTGGTATCTGTGAGTGCTTTCATGCCTTTACTCATAAATGCCTCAATACAAGTCTTTTATACATAGTCCCTGTATTTCAGGGCACCAAAAGTATTGGAAAACTGACTTGATAGGTGTTTCTGGTTAGACAGGTGTGTTCAGTCACATCATTTGTGCAGGCATAAGAGAGCTGTCAATGTATAGTATTGAATCTAGGCATTGTTGCATCCATAGCTCTGTGTATGAATTTGAGAGAGTGTAAGATTTTTCCAACCCCGTCCTTCAGCTGTTTTCCCAAAAAAGTGACCGCTTTGCAATCCCAGATTGCCCCTTTAATGTCAGTGCTTGTTCGATCTCTATTCTCCCTTGCTGTGGTTGTCTTCCCTGTCTTCCCAGTGACAATAAGGACGAGGATGAGATGGAGTATCGTGTCTGGAACCAGTACCACTCAGAGGACATCTACTCCATGCACGCCCACGGCAGCAAGATGCTGGTGACCGCCTCCTACAGTGGTGACATCATCGTCTGGAACATGGACTCGGGCCACGCCTTTTGCCGCCTCAACGCCAGCGAGAGCCCCCTGCCCTTGATGCCAATGCGGGTGAGGAGAACTGACTGTCGACAACACACACACATTAAACGTGACAATGTTATTGTCAAAATCATTGTAAAATAATATTATGTTTGCACTTGACAGAAGACCATTGGACAATTCACAATCATTTGTCAATGTACAGTACAAACAAATGTATTTTTTTGGTGGCCACCTTAACTCCACCGAGTGAGCAGGTGATGGACACAGCGAGGCAGGTGACAGCTCTGAGTCCTGACGGTTTGGGCAAGGAGGAGGAGGAAGACGAGGAGGAGGAGGAGGAGGAGGAGGAGGAGGATGAAGATGATGTGTGGCTTCGCTCTATGGCCGGGTTCCTCAAAGCCATGAGTCAGTCTCTCAACCCTCAGGCACGCCGGCCCAGCGGCATGAGCCCCGCCCCCATCAACGTCGTAGAGGTACATATGTCCAGTGTGTGTCCTTCCTCATGTGTACTGATTTAGAGGTGTATGTGTGCGTGCGTGCGTGCATGCGTGTCCTTCCTTATGTGTACTGACTTCGGGGGGCGTATGTACCTTCAGCAAATCAGGCGCTGCAGTTTTCAGGGCCCAGTCCCAGACCCGCCTCATGTCCTTCAGACGCCACGGAGGGCAAGCATTGGAAGTCCCGCCTACACAGAGAAGATGCAGGTAGAACATGGTTTGTCGTTATTTTTTTTGTTTTTGTTTTTGTATTCATTGTATGATGATTGATAATATTAAACGTTATAGTGTGCGTGCGTGCGTGCGTGCTACATGTGTGTGTTTGCTTGTGTGTGTGTGTGTTTGCGTGTGTTTTCTGTGCATTGCACAGGGCCGCAGACGTAGCCTCTGTGTTCCAGCTTCCGGATCCCTGTCAACCAGACGGCCGACGCTGCTGCCAAGTCGCAAGGCCAAGAGAAACAAGAATGTCAACCAGGAGTTGGAGAAACCTCGGTTTGCGGTGGAGAAGGTAGTCTTACTGATGCACACTGGGAACTAACTATACAGTGGACTGTATGAACACCCAACAGCATTCCGTCTAACCAACCAAATAACTGTAATCAAAGTGTATATTTCTTAACCATTTACTACTTTATGCTCAGAGATCACCTGTTTTATTTCCTGCAAAAATACACAGGGATTTTGCCTTTACCGTAATGAAATAGTTTGTTTTGAATGCAGTCAATTCAATTCAATTCAATTTAATTCAACAGGCTTCATTGGCATGAAAAACTAATGTTTGCATTGCCAAAGCGACAGATATCACAAGCAGCAAGTAATGACACATGGTCACAATGATGACAGTCTACCTCTGTGTCTGTTTGTGACCGTCAGGTGTTGTTCCTGGGCAGCCGCGAGCGCAGCCCTGACACTGCCGTCCTGCTGAGCAGCTCTGCCGACGGTTTTGTCTACGCCTGGTCCATCAGCCACAATGGAGGGCTTCTGGGTAAATTCTGTGCTGTGCACAGGGAGGGTCCAATCATCTGTTCCATGTCCACTGACAGCCAGGACCAGATACTGCTGACTGGAGACAGCAACGGATACATCATGGTACAGCGGGGGGGGGGGGGGGGGGGGGGGGTAGATCATGGTACAGCAGGAAGAGGAGGGGGGGGGGGATACATCATATTACAGCAGGAAGAGGAGGGGGGGGGGATACATCATGGTACAGCGGGGGGGGGGGATAGATCATGGTACAGCGGGGAGGGGGGGGATAGATCATGGTACAGCGGGGGGGGGGGGGGGGGGGTAGATCATGGTACAGCGGGGGGGGGGGGGGGGATACATCATATTACAGCAGGAAGAGGAGGGGGGGGGGATGCATCATGGTACAGCCGGGGGGGGGGGGGATAGATCATGGTACAGCGGGGGGGGGGGATAGATCATGGTACAGCGGGGGGGGGATACATCATATTACAGCAGGAAGAGGAGGGGGAGGGGTATATCATGGTACAGTGGGGGGGAGATACATCATGTTACGGGAAGGGGAGATGGTAGGGGGATATCATGGTACAGCAGGAGGAGGGGTACAGAGGCAAAAAAAACCCTCATATTAACTTTCCTCACCTTGCTCTCTCTCTACACATCTCTCTTCATCCTGTGTCCCTCTGGCAGCTGTGGGACATTGAGAGGTACTGTTACCACATGAGGAGCGAGGAGGAAGCATCCAATAAGGACGTCCTGCGACTGCCTGAACTCATACCTCGCTACTGTAAAGTGGAGGGGCCACGAAGACAGGTGCTGGAGCAGGAGAAAGAGGTACAACTCATTCATGCAAATATGCACATGTGGTGGTTGGTACTGGCAGCTACAGTACAGTAGCAGTTAGTCAGAGCTTGCGCAGCATTCACCAATGATGCTACATTTCGGGAGACTCGAAGTTCAGCTTTGATGTCGGGGACTTTTGAGTGCGTTGTGTTGTATTATAGATACCTAGTGAAAGTCAATAGCCTATTTAGTGCCGAGGGTGAATGAAGTCACCCAAATTGTCAACATTCTACAGTGCCAAGGGAAACTTTATTCACCAAAAATGCATAAATTATGATGGCTCAATTAGTAGCCAATAAAAGTATTGTTGCTAGGTAAATACCACATAAAACACTTGACACTGTAGGTGGTGAGTATTCCGGAATTCTTTGGCAGTTGGTAAGTTAACCAGCAAGCTGCCTTCTTCAGGGTTTCATCTGAAACATACTGAGGTTCACTTGTATTTGATATCTAGTGAAGAGGTTTTGCATAATGGATATGATTTTCCAGTGAATGATACGTATCATTCTTCTCCTCTCTCCGAGCAGATGCTCCAGGGCTGGACTGTATCCCTCACCCCCCCAAAGCTCCTGAGTTCCTGGCGCTGCCACCTGAAAGGGATCGTCCATCTGGAGTACGTGGAGCGCTTCCGCGTCATCGTCACCGCGAGCCTGGACTGCAACGTGCGCCTGTGGACCATCGCTGGCAGATACATTGGTATGCAAGCACCGCCAACACCAACGTAGCAATATATATGACATGTAATGGCCTTTATCATTATCAGTACAGGAACTGTGTAGTTTTTTTCCTGAGCATGTGACCTGGTCAAGAGAAACTCAAGGCCCTATCAAGAACATTGGTAAGTAATGGTTCAGTAATTGGAAGTAATGGTTCAGTGCATAGAAATGCCATCACCCACCACCAGGGGACAGTGTTGATTTGCTCTAGCTGTTTGGAGTTATTCTCTCAAGTCAGAGGTGTTGCCTCCCACAAATTACATTTGCTCCAGGCTAACTGCCTGTGCAATAATTGGCTTCGGTGTCCTATAGACGGAACGGGAGGGACGTGCACAGGCAGGAAATCTGGCTATCATTATTTCTCTGAGCCTCCTCCTCCAATTCCTCCATTTTATTCTGAACCCCACCTACCCAAACTCCTGATTTGTCGGGAGAGTGTCTGTCTGTAGAAGACCTTCCCGGGAATATTCTCCCTTGTTGAACTTCTCAAAAGCTTGATTGGTGTTTTCCCAGATCATACCACATTAGCTGGTACTAGATGGCTTAAGAGTAGACTAGTAGTCACAGTATCATCACTCAGATTTGCCCTGTTTTCTCTTCCTTGTCTCAGGCACGTTTGGGCAGGGTCTGTGGCACGTGGGAGATCCCAACATCTTGCCCAGGCAGCTCCCAGTAGACGTGAAGATCGTGGGCTCCTGTCAGACACTCAAGGTCCTCAACCAGGGGAAGCATCCTCATTGGAGGTGAGGGAAAAGGTTGAAGTTAGGAACCCCTCTCTCTCCTGATAGAAAGATAGATAGATAGACAGATAGAAAGGGCTCTGGCTTCATGCACTTTACCCATCCATGCACTGTAAGAGAGATTGCTATATTTCTAGGGCCCAGAGGTTTTTCCTGATCATGCCAAGACATGTTGAAGAAAATCTCCTGGCACTACTCATGTCACCTTTCTGCACTTCCCTGTTCTGTTCCCAGCTGTGCCAAACGCTTGCTGGAGAGCCTGACTGCCCAGAAGAGGCAGCAGTCTGCCACCACCAAGTTCGGCGAAGCCACGACGCAGCTGAGGGAACTGGTTCCGACCGACCCGCGGATTATCAAGTACAGCGACGAGCAGATCGAGAACACATGGAGACTGTGGCAGGAGAAGGGCAAGCAGGTGAGCTTCAAGTTCCCTCAAGTCCACACTCCCACAAATATATGCCAATAACACAGCGACACTACAGTATAATGCAGCATTCTCTGTTTACAGTAAAGTAAATCCCAATATGGCATAGACAAGCACACCATTTTTAAGTTTTCATTTGAATCTATTCCAGTTATTTCAAATAAGTTGAGTGCTGTGTTGTTAAACTCTGTCCTCTCTGTGCCTCTAACCTTTGTATGTTTTTTGTATAGTTACTTATAAAAAAAACTATAAACTAAAATGTTTGCTTTGACTCTCATTCCCTCAGACCAGCCGCATTTTAGGGCGGGCATACAAACAGAAGGTGAGACATCACCTCCCATCCTGTGCCCCTGACCTGCAAATGACCTTCAGCAGTCGAGAGCAGGTAAGCCAAGACCCCAACAGCCTCTGGAGCTGTGTTATCCTGGTCCTGGAGAACCACGGTGGGTCCAGGTTTTTTGTCCCAGTCTAGTGCTCTCACACCTGATTAAACTAATCAACTGATCTTCAAAACCTTGATAGTTGAATTAGGTGTGTCACGGCTGAGCTGCAGGGACAAAACACCTGTACAGTAGTACTGCAACTCTCCTGGACCAGGTTTGAGGATCACTGCTCTGGAATGTAAAGTCACTCTTTCTGGTTCAGTTAGGGTTAGGGTTATTGATGTGTGCCCTGCATAATGGTTGGTTAAGCATCTCCTGTCTCCAATGATGCGTGGAAGAAGATGGATAATTGTATAATCTCAAATGGATAATCTCAAATTGATAGATGGATAATCTCAAATTGAAAGTTAAATAAAGACAATTTATTAGTCAAATCGATCTAGGACACCACACAACTGTCCAGGAGAATGGTCAGCAGGGAAGTGGCAACCACAAAGAGTTTGCAGTCAATTTTATAGTAGGTAATATACATGAAACCAGGACATAAGGCTCATGTCAGTTAGGCTTGGTGCCAGTGAGTCTGACATGTTATCAACAGAGATCTGGGGGTCTGGTAAACCACATTCCAAGGGTCACTCAGGAAAACACATTCCCGTCTCTCTGTAGCTGAGGGTGTATAAGGCCATGCCCTACACCAGTCTGCTGCCCATCATCCAGCCCCCCATCCCAGAGCTCCTGAAGGACAACCAGCAGAGGACTCAGGAGGCTGCAGAGACTGCCGCCAAGCAGAAGAGGTCTACCAAGCGCTGGCCTCACACACGCTTCCTGGCTGCACCTCCACGACCAGGAACCAAACGCTCTCTCACCAGCAGGCCTGCCTGAGAGTGATGATCACATACTCACGAGAATCAGGAACTAATCAATGTACCAAATACCATCAATACTGGGAGGGGCTATGTAATGTTGTGATATATTCGGCTCATCTCAACCTCAATGAAGACATCATCCTCAGAAATAAAAGCACTCTTGCCCAATATAACATTCTCTCCCTCATGCACTGTATACTAAAGACAACTCTACTGTATGTTCATTTGCACTGTCCTATGTCTGTTATCAGTATTGTGTCTCACTTTGGATGTACAGTTTTACGTTGATTGTCTTGTGTAAACGTATTCATGTGATCAAAAACTGCTGTGAGAGAGCATGTTTTATTAGAAAGTTCAGTGCAGTCAGGGAATTGCACAGCTGCTTGAGGCGGAAAACGTTTAGGTTGTGTAAAAATCACATAGGTGTTTATGACTCCTCCCAAGGTTTCAGTCTCCTTTTCATCTGAGAGGGAGTGGGAGTTTGGTAATTAGGTTGTATGTCAAGCTTTGATAGTCCAGGGACCTCCTCGCCTGCCTGGACCAGTCGAATCACTTCCTCGAACGAGAGGGGAGCATCTGTGTCCTCTGACGCACCACCAACTGCGCTTTCACCACAAGCTTTTAAATCTGTAATAGTCAAGTGGTCTAAGTTCTCCAACTGTTCAACGCTGTCATCCGTGGAAGATATTGAGGACTTTGCATTGGAGGTGCCTCGACATTGTTTATATCCATCCAAGTCAATGGGCTCGACAAACCTGTCAAGATGGAAAGAATAAGAATACAAATGGCGGTGCTGACTATGTCCCATACACTGCAATACTTGCATATGTGGATAGAAAAATCAATGGTATTTCAAGTCAGTGCACAAATATATTGTACTAGCACTGACTGCACGTACCGATTGTAAAAGAATAATTTCATCCCCAAAACAGTGTCGTCGTTGGACGCCTGGAGACTCTTCAAGCCATTCTGGAATTTCTGATCATTCTCGAAATCATATGAATCGAACCTTGTGTAAACAGATTCCATTCCCCTTTATGAAGCTGGGATGGGAGGCATTTATTGATATGTCTCATGTATTGTTAATAATAAAGCATTCCAGTTGTATGCAGCAAACGTGGCCCTCTTTGCTTGTAAATAGTAGTCAACAAAATGCGAGGAGTAGTTCCAGTAAATTGAAATAATGAAAGATAGCTCCCCGTGTGGACAGTCGAAGTATAAACGTTAGTAAACATTTCTGTGGGCTTATGTCAATGAGAGGGCAAGGTCAGTTTGAATATTTAAAAATACTTATGGATCATTTGTGAAATGTTAAGTCATTGAAAATACAAAGAAGTTGACTTGAGAAGGGAAGTTAAAATGGGAAGTTCATCATAAGCAGAAATGTAATAATAATAATAATATAATATATAATATATGCCATTTACCTGATATCCAAAGAGACTTTGACAGTGAGTGCATACATTTTTTAGTATATATGGTCCCAGCGGGAATGTAATACTAGTGTGGTTCAGTGAACCCTACACTGTGCCCTACGCTTGAACTAGGCCAGCTGCCTGCCACACCTTGAAATGGCGCTCTACTGTAGCCGTAGTCTGCTCCGTCAACATCCTATTAAGATAGTGAAGGTATCAGCGCTTTGCCCTCCCTTTTCCCTTGGGTACCGCTAACCTTCAACGCTTACCAACCCCATGTATTTGCATGCTATGTATTGCTAAATTGGATTTGGATGCACCTACAACGTAAAAATATTCCCTTTTTTTGTAGAAGTGTAACAGATTTTTGTTTACCTGTTTTTATGCATGTACACTACTAAAAACCAACATAGCCTTAGAAGCATTCACTCTATAAAACAATTCCAAGCTAATACCATCGGACATAAGGAAGTGAAAGTCAAAGAGAGAGAGGGATACAGAGAAAGGGAGGTCTAAAGTCATACTGAACAGGGGACGGGAAATGTTATCTCATTAACTACTTAGTGTTTTCCCCTGTGTTTTTGAGCATGTGACTTAAGGACCAGCTGCCCATACCCTGGAGTCCCAACCAATACCCACGTGTCTCGGGCTGGTCAAGTTAGGTTTGAAGGTGAAAGCTGTAATTTTGAACTCATGACCGGATCAGGCTCAGTTGCCAGGTAACATCTCAGTGATATTGTTTCGGTGAACTGTGAGGAAGACAAAAGCCTTTAGTGTGTATTTGGAAGTGTGTAGTTGAAAATGCGGTTCTTAACAATCAACAAAATTGCAGGGGGTGGTGACCCTTTTTATATTTCACAAATTTTATTTATCCAATTCTGAAGTTACTCATACAGGTCAACAAAATATCATAGTTATTTAAGATTATATAAAAGTTATTGGTATTGACTATAAGTGCCATATCAAAAAAAGGTTGTTAGTTACATATTTTAAAACGTTCCAAAATACAGTACAATTTCGTCGTCTTTTACTCTTATCAGTTATAATGAGGATCAGGCAGGCAGACATTTGTAAACAGAAGTGTTACCCACTGCTGTGGGTTGAACTGAAAGAAAACCAAGAAAACAAAATTCTAACACAGTACTGCACAGTATTCCACCACATTTCATAAGGACAAGCTATTAATAGTACAATGGGCATGAATTTATCCCAAATACCTGTACTGCCACAATCACAACCATGGTTTCTAAAGTACTCCCATTCTATCCATCCATCCTGAGGGCTGAATTCAGAATTCCAAACGTCAGTCTTCGGATTCTCCATGTCAGAGCTCCATGTCCATTGGAATCCCTTCAGCTGTCCAGTCAGTGGTGTCAATGTGTCGCGGCCCTTTGTTCACAGTCGGGGTCTCCTGACCCGCTGACTGCTGAGGAGGGGTGTCCATTTCGGGGTAGCTTGCTCTGGCTAGAGGCGTGGCGCTGTGAGGACCGAGACGAACGGGCGAAGCAGAAGGTCAAGGACTTGGAGCTACAGTCATAGTTACCATCCTGTGGAGGCAGGGGATGAGGGAAAGAAATCAGAGAGAGAGATTTTAGATATGATGCTTTCAGTAGTAAGTGTTGAAGTATTCACCCCTCTGGACTTTTTCCACAATTTGTGGACTCTGACTTTAAAAATACATTTAACTGATTTTAAAATAGATTTAATTTATTGTTTTTGTCACTGATCTACACAAATATCCTATATAAAAACAAAGATATTAATTCCAAAATGACATAAACTATTATTCTTCCACTCAGATGGACTCAATTCAATTTACTGAGTGACTTGTTGAAGACATTTTTGCATTTGAGCAAATTTTTGAGTGTCATAGCAAAGGTGGTGAATACTTATTGACTTAAGACATTTCAGGTTTTCATTTTTAATTAATTTGTAAACATTTCTAAAACCCAATTTTCATTTTGACATTATAGGGTATTTTGTGTAGATCAATGACAAAAAAAATCTGGTCAGGTTGTAACACAACAAAGTCAGGTTGTAACACAACAAAATGTGGAAAATGTCCAGGGGGGTTAATACTTACTGAAGGCACTGTATTGGATGTTATCAATGAAAAGCAAGCTATATTACTATATTAATATTATATGTGTGAAATAGCAAGACATTAAACAGAAGAATATGAGAGTATATGAATATGATGAGTTGAATATGAGTACACAGTGAGTCTCGTTGAGGTCTGCATCTGTGGATATGGCGCCTGTGTGTGTCACTCACCTCCGATGCCATGGTACTCAGGCTCTGGTCTCTGTTGAGAGCTCTGACAGCCTGGTTCTGACCTGGCCCTTTCTCCTCCCTCTGGGCGCGGGGGCTCGCCTCCTCTCTCTGCTTCATGAACCTCTGGTTGACGATCTTGGTCACGCTGTCATTCCTGTGTAGGGGAGCGGCGGCAGGCGGGGATCTAGAGGAGGGCACTCGCTCCAGGTTTTTTGGGCCTCCGCTTTTCACCTTCTGCCCTCCAGCTGGTGGTGGTTTGTCCGCCCGACCGCTCACTCTGCGCAGGAACTCTGTGACCAGGCCGTAGCGGTTGTTGGCCCCTACTGGTTTGATGGCGGGTTTCATATTGTTGTTGTTGCGGCCTGCTGTGCTGTTGACATCACTGTTCAGGGTTCTATGGTTAAGTCCTGGTCCTGGACCTGTTCTGGTATTTGTGTTGGTGGGGCGGGCCCATGTCGACCCAGTGGGACCACAATGGGACAGGCTCCATAAAGTATGCTCTCTGGCAGGGTTGGCGTTGGAGGCGGAGGAGGAGGAGGTGAAAGAGATTGCGGCGGATGAGGAGAAGGAGGAGGAGGAGGAAGAGGAGGAGGATGAAGCTGAGACAGAGTGTCTGCGATACATTTTTGGGGAGCCAGTTTTGGGCCTCTCGGTCCTGCCTGGTACCCTCTCCAGGGAGGTGGAGATGTGGTTAGTGCGAGCGTTGACCAAGGAGGAGGAGAGGACCCGGGGAGAGCAGCTCTTCACGACCACCCCCACACCATGGGGCCCCTCTGTCTGCAAACCCACACTCACCATCAGTGGCTGCAGAGTCTGAGTGCCAGAGTTGACCATATCCATCATCCACCCATCACTGACCCTTCCCGTCCTCCGCTCCCCTGAACTGGGGTGGACCGCCTGGCGTAAGCAAGCTGTCATTTCCTTCATGTCGTCACTCAAGTTCGCAGAGAGGCGCAAACATAGAGGTGAGACAGACCTTGTGGGTGTTGTAACCCTGGGGGAGAATGCAGTGACATTGTGTCTATCAGTGGTGGTGGTGTTGGTGGGGCTGTGTTTCAGCCGAGCCGTATGGACTCTCTGTGCCGAGGCAGGGCTGTAGTAGATGCGGATGGTGGTCTTCTCCGGAGCAGTGTGGCTCCTCTCCTGGGTCATCTGGTCTAAATCCAGGTCAGGGAAGCTGGGGGCCATGACGGGGTGGTCCCAGGTTTTAAACGGGTCCCCTCGGTCCAGCTGAGCAGCCTCTCTGCTCAGGTAACACCAGTTCTTCTTGTTGGACCCAAAAATGTCTGCTTTGTGCCTCGTCCCATTGGTGTTATATGTCCTGTGAACACATGGTATCAAGACTCTAAGTCGGTGATTAGACTTTTCCTTTTTGGTAACCCCTTTATTTTACATCCCGGTATTAAGCAGGTACTTACTAAGTACTAGATAAAAGCATTATTACTCCAAAAAATGTGTGTGTGTGTGTGTGTGTGTGTGTGTGTGTGTGTGTGTGTGTGTGTGTGTGTGTATGTGTGTGTCTGTGTGTCTGTGTGTCTGTGTGTCTGTGTGTCTGTGTGTGTAGATGTGTAACTGAGTGAGTCTCAAAGGGGACTGACCGTTTGGTTTCTGACTGTCCTCCATCTCCAAACATATCGTGATCAGGATACTGGCGGAGTAAAACAAAGTTCCAGTCATTTCAGTCATTCATAATTCAATTTCACACTCTATATTAATATATCTACACAGGACCAGACAGTGTTCTATAATAAAGTGAATCCACTACAAATCTGTAATGCAGTAATAAGATGCAACGTCTCGTTGAGCGAAAGTGTGTCTGTGAGGAAACCAGGGATTATGGTGTGTTAAGTACAAGGAAAGAGTCGGAAAAACATCCATCTAATGAATACTATAAATCTGCTCTTCCTAAATTCCTAGACTCACTAGGCCACCTAAAACACCAGCTTGTGGCTGTTCATGTTGCATGGCTGACTATCCCTTTGGCAACAGCTCAAACATCAAATTGCAAATGGTATTTTTCAAATAAGAGTCAGATTGGAATTACTATTGTGTTTGCCAAGCAAATACACTGAGACAGGAAAGCAAAAACATGTTTGAGGTTATCATCCAACATGTGTTGGAAAAAAAACAGAACAGGAAGTGATGAATGGACAAAGATGAATAAACAAAGGAAATGTTTTACCCTTGAATTTTCTTATCTTTTTAACAGATCACATGCTTTGGAATTACAGTGAGTCATAAGCTCAGTGGGCTTTCTTTTCTGCCCACACAGATAACTTCATTGCAACTTTCTCTCTTTCACCTCATACCCTGATGCATCACATTCTCTCTCTTTTCCCTTTCCCTTTCTCTCTTTCTTTCACTCTGTCTCTCTCTCTCTCCCTCTCTCTCTCTCTCTCTCTCTCTCCCTCTCTCTCTCTCTCTCTCTCTCTCTCTCTCTCTCTCTCTCTCTCTCTCTATATATATATATATATATATATATATATATATATATATATATCTCTATCTCTCTCTCTCTCTTTATCTCTCACTTTCTCTCTGTCTCTGCAGTTGATTCACATTGCCTGTCCTGCTTGGCTGCAGCCCCCAAAAGAGATTAGCCTAAATACTGTGACACGAGTCCTTTCATGATGCCTCTTAACTGCATGCACAAGGGAGGCCCTGCCAGAGAGCCCATCAGCTGGGCTTATCATTGAGCCACACACTCACAGACACACCAGTGGACAAATCATCTAAAGGGAATCTAAAAGGCCTTCCTTACCTCAGTTATCTCACTCTGTTCATGGTCATCCATGTTCCTCTCCTGCAGCTCTGCTCCTAACTCCTGCAACAACCCCCGCAGCACTGACATGGTAGTGTCTCTGGTCTAGAACAAAGCATAATTATACGCTTAAAGGGGCAATCTGTAACTGGTGGAAAAACAATGAACAAATGGTTATATTGGTATATAGCCTTTTTCTCTTTACAAACAATTGCAGGGACAATAATTTTGACCTGAATTTTAAAGGTAGAGCTTGCACATTTAAACATGGTTTTCATGGTTATTTTGCTATTGAAAACAAAATCATTAATGAATTGTACAGTTATCCATGTTGCAGACAGTTCATGTCCCTCAATCCCGCCCTCTATCCTGTCCCCTACCCTCCTACTGTACCTCCTTGCCCTCCAGGTCAGACCTCTTCCTCAGACACCAGTGGTGGAGGACCCAGAGCACCTGTAAGGTGAGCCGCATGACCGGGTCCCTGCAGCTGTGGGGGTGGTCCCTCTGAGAGGGAAGTCCCTGCCTTGCCTCCTTCTCTCTCTCCTTCACCTCTGCTGTGTGCAAGCGTTCACCAGTCTCCTGCCTAGCTGTGGGCACTGTGATGTTCTGTGTCTCTCCCTCACACAGAATGCCACAGACCCCAGACACAGACCCCAGCTCCCATCCTGGTGTCGCCAGGCTCTCCACCCTCCCCATGAAGGCCTGCAGCATGGTCTGGAGAAGCTCCAGAGCCCCATACAAGGGCCCTTGCGTGTGTGGCTCCTCCTGATGGTCTGCCTCTGCCCGGGGGATATGGGGAGATGAGGGAAGGAAGCTGTGTCCAGTTTTGGCAGGTGTGGCTAGGAGCTGGATTGCTGAACTCAAGAGGCAGGCATGGTCTCGCAGGGTAAGTAGGGCCTCTTGGTCTTTCACGCTCAAAACTCTGCCCCCCTCTTTATCTGCGTGGTTCTCCTGACTGTTCAGGGGGTCCAGAGGGTCCTGTTCCCCCCCTACAGGCCCCTCACGTGGGATCCGGCTGACGGGAAACATTCTCTCTGCCTGTGATTGGTCAATATCTCCATGCTGAAGCTCTATCGCTACCTGAGAACACTCAAGCACAGCCGTCCCCTGCCCCTCTCTCACTGCCTCCTCCTCAAATTGCACGTACCCCACCTTCAAGACCTGTTCCCCTTCATCCCTCTCCCCCACTGGGGTCATTAAAGCCAGATGTTCCCTGGCCCCCTCCTTCGCCTCCTCGTCCTCCTCTACCCCTCCTTCTCCTCCTCCTTTCTCTCTCATGTCGCTCATCTCTGCCCTCAGTCCGCGATTCTCCACCTCCAGCTCCACTATGCGGCGGCTGAGCAGCGTGGCCTCCTCCTCCACTAGCCGCAGGTGAACTTTGACCTCTGCCTCCCTGGTGTGGGGGGAGTTGGCGGTGCCCTCGGAGGAGCATGTAGCATCTACGTCTCCGTAGACGGAGCGGTATTTTGCCAGTTCCTCACGCATGCTCTCGTTCTCAGACACAAGCTTAGTCAGCTTCTTGCACATGAGAGCTGATTCCTCCTTGGCAAAGTGGAGCTGGCACTTCAAATCAGCACTGTCATCCTGAGGAAGAGAGTCACGACATGAAAGACTTCAGGAACAAATAGTGACAGTATGTGTTGTTCTTGAGTCCATTTCCATATATAGTAAGTCGATTTTATCATTTTACCTGTATTTAAAATATTTACATCATATTTTATGTATGTTCTGCATAATGTACAAAGATGTTCAAATAAACTTGAACTGAACTTATTTTGAGCTTATACCTCAAAGTTACTTATTGACAGTATTTGGAGCCACAACTAATTATGTTTTTTTCTGTGATAAATTAACATGAAAATGACATATTCATTCTTTACCTGTGGGGAGAGTTTTTTCTCAGTCCTTCCTGTTGGTGATCGGGCAGTTTTTCTCCTCAGAGAATTCTGGGGATTCAAAAAACTTCAATGAATTTTGAGGATTCAACAGAATATATATCACCCCACACAGTGAAACAAATGTCAGAGGAGGAAGGGATAGAGATGTCAACTGTCACCAAAGAATGAACCCCCCTTTCTTTCAGTTCTCCTCTCCTGTCACTCATAACGTTGCTACCAATTTAGATATCGGTGCTTTAATTCAGCATTTAAAGGGACACAAACAGAAGTGAATTACACATTAAAGGGGCAATCTGGTACTGTACAATAGTTTTTGGGCTTTTACATTGGTGATATATAGTCATTGCATCTGCATTACACACACATGTTTTCTTTCTGAAAGTACAACACTTCTTAATTTATGTTAGTGGAGTATGTTTACAGGGCTGAATATGAGAGGAAAGTAGGCTGCTGCCTTGCTCTGTCTGGGGCATTATCTAGTAGCAGACAAGGGGTTAAAGTGCTGAGGGTTACTGTGGAAAACTGGATGAATAACCACAGTGAGGGCTATCACTATTAGGGTTATAGATGAATTAACCTGTATTCAATTCATGAGACCAGTAATGTAATATCAGCAGTAATCACATGGTGCATTAGTGCCATTCACTGCGTTGCATAAAGCAGAATGATGAAAGGAAATAACTGCTATGTTGTTGGCGGAAATGTAATTAAAAGTGAGCTGCGACCTCATTGCTTTTGTACCTGTATAGTAATACTGGAATTACGTAAGTAACAACATTATATTAATGTGCCATTACACACTTATTTCATATATCAGAGTAATGGAGTTGAGTGGTTTTGCCCTTGGGGTACTGAGGACCTGGACAAAACCCTGACAATTGTACTGCACAGTACTTTCACTCTTATGGACCAAGTCTAGTAAACAGGGTTACAGACCGAAGAGTTGCAGATACAGAAGTACTGGTCATTAGAATGTTCATCTTCCCTCACGTGATGTTGAATAGGTTCCCTGTGACTAGTCTGCCCAGATTAGGTAATCTAAGTGGATTTCCCCAGTCAGGATCAGGGGGACTAGCAGCTGTCTCAGATGAGCGGACCAGGCTGAGCTGACGCCAAGTACCGAATCCTGGATTAAACTGAGCATGTGTGTCTGGATTGACTGCACCATCATTATCAACAAAGACCTGGGCCAACTCATGGCCAGAAGGAAAGACTAAGAGAGAGCGAGAGAGAGAGAGAGAGAGAGAGAGAGAGAGAGAGAGAGAGCGAGAGAGAGAGAGAGTGAGAGAGAGTGAGAGAGAGAGAGAGAGAGAGAGAGAGAGAGAGAGAGAGAGAGAGAGACTGAAGAGAAAATGAGAGAATGTAACCACCAGTTCATGGCATAGTATTCAGTGATGGTTGTGGGTCAGTATGCCAGAGCCTAAACCACAGCCTTTTATATCCATTATAATACATCCTGATCCAGATTTAGATTGAGGGGTGGGGGGAGGGAGAGCGTAAGTGAGAGAAAGAGAGAGGGAGAGGGTAAGTGAGAGAAAGAGAGAGACAGAAAGAGAGAGAGAGAGAGAGAAAGAGAGAGAGAGAGAAAAACTCTTGATCTATTATTGTCCCTCTCTTTCTATCTGTCTCTGAAGCCTCTGGTGAGAACGTCAGCTGTGCCCAGAGTTCAGACTCCTACATGCCACACTCATTCGCCCCGCCCTGTCAGTGGTCAGTCAGCTGCTAGCCGTGCCCTCAGCACACAGCCTTGGGATGCAGACCAGGGTCACCTGTCACCTCACTTCAGAGTGACAGCGGGATAGGGGGAGTAACTGGTTAGGGGGAGTAACTGGTTCAGATAGCGCAGCTGTGTGGAATATTATATGGAGCATTGGACTTTGAAAAATGGTTATTCACTGAACCCTTTGAAGAATGCATTTGGATTCCACCTAGAACCCAAATTAGCTCCAAAGGAGGTAAATGCCATAAATAAAAACCCAGAACCAAAGGGTTCTCCCACAGGGACATCCTGAGAACCCATTCTATTATTTCTAAGAGTGTATCCACAGTGGGTTCCTCAAATACAGTGGGGTGGTAGTGGAGAGCAGTTGATGACAGTGTAAAAGATAATAGCTCAAAAGTAGAGGTCAGATTAGATCCTTCCCAATCCTAACCTCGCCCATGAGATGAGAAAACAATATATGACCTGGTATCAGTGGTTATGAGCAACATCTGCCAACTCAAAAGTAGTACCTCTCTGGCTTTCTCCATCTCTGCCTGCAGGACCTGCTTCGTCACCTCCAGGTCCTGCAGCCTCTCCCGCAGCCCCTCATTCTCCCACTCCAGCTGGGAATTCTTCTTCTGTACGGACTCCAACTCGTTGTGCAGGCGGAGTGATACATTCTTGGCGACCTGTCAGCAGAAGTCAGGCACAGCCATTTATTTAGACATTATTTGGCCTGGGGTTTTTCCTGACACTAACTGACGATAATAGGAACAATAACTGTCTTCATTAAAAAATACTTTATTGTCATTATTGCTGCAGGCTTATTAGCTAGACTCTCCATTTAGTCTTTTCTGCATGTTGAATTCGACTGTATTGTATATTGCTGTGATTAGGTGAGTGAAACCTCACAGAACTACATTGAGTGTACTCCTGAGTGTGCATGTGATTATGAGATGGTGTTAAACATATGATTAAGGAGTGTCTAATACAGAAACTCTGGATATCTTTTGGTAGGAATACGCAGAGGCAGAAGAGCTCTGCATGAGAAATGGGAGTGTTTGTGTGGGATGGGGATGGGGATGGTGTGTATGTGCACGCACATGTGTGCACGTGTCAGGGTATCTAATTCTCATCTATGCTGCTGGTGGACATTCTATCACCACATGCAGCTGTGTAAAGAAACTGAGCCATGGCAATCTCCAACAGAGGAATCGTCCATCATGACAGTAAACTTTCTGTAGGGTTCCACCCGCACAACCCACTCATGAGGCTGGCCTTTATCATAGGGGCTTGACTGCTCCCACGATCGGGCTGGGACACAACAGTAAACGAACACAGATTAATTCAACAAAAAACATCCAAACTTCTTTAAGCATGAAAGGATGTGCAACATACAGTTCGGCTAGCTGAGTCATTGTTTGTGTTGAATAATTACAGTCCTGGAATGTCCAATTGTAAAATTGAGTCACAGGATGTGGACAATGTAGTTCTATAAAACCCTGAACTAATGGGACATTGTGGTGGAATTCAGTTAAGCCAATTGAGGGTTTTTTCTCTGAAAAGGATACTGGCTGAGTCACAATGATTCACTCAAGCCAACATCACATTGTGCGAGAGGAGGAAGTATTTCTGTGCCTAAGGAACGGATTTCTGTAGTTCCTACCAGCTTACAATGTTTCCTGAAAATAGTATGTTGTCAATTTGTGAGTGAGCTCTCCGTACACAAACACACGCGCCTCACCTTGACATCATGTTCCAGGGTGCGAACGAGTTCCCCATCCACATGTCCTGTCTGGGCCACCCTGATGCTGCGGCGTTCGGCCTTGCGCAGACGGTACTGCAGGATGCGACACATCTTATTGGCCTGATCCAGCTGCAGCCTCAAGTCCTGTAGCTGATGCACCTCCTCCTCCAGGAACATGTCCCGCATCTCCAGCATCTCACAGCGCAACTCCTCCATCTCATCCTAGTGAGGCACAAAACACATCATCATAACCATCATCATCCTCACATTCATTACATTCTTGTTGCCTTCTGATCTCAACCAATAAGTGTTATATTTGAAGGTGTTTTAGACTGCATGAAATATCAAGTTGGAAACTTGGTTTTATGGGTAACACATAGAAAATGGGTCAAATTATTGCTCAGGAGGTTGGTGAGAGAAATCCATTGATTTGTACTTTTTTTACAGGAAATATTGACGGCCTTATGTGTGTGTTAGTGGAGGTACAGTGTAGCATTTACTCAAATCTATTTATGAAGGTTTGGGATTGTCCTACCATGGGTTAGGGTTAGGTTCGTTCGTACATGTGCGCCAGTCATCAGTAATTAAGGGTGACACGGGCAATTACAGAAAGTATAATCGGCTCTGGCCCTGTAACAAATTCACGTCACGTGCATTGTTTTAGTTGTCTGCATTCAACTGAGGCAGAGTGTTAGTAAATATAGACTTTTACGCGTTATGCTAGGCCCTATAACACATTGATGACCCATCTTACTTTCAAATATTCATTTTCTGATCTCAAGTCTTCAACTTCTCTGACAAGATCCTCGTGTGTCTCTCCCATCAGCTCCCCGGTCGGGTCTGAGAAAGCCAGAGATGTGGGGAGAGAAGCAAGGGACCCTTCGCATCCAGAATTGCCATCACCACCAGAATGAATGACATTGTCCTGTGATGTCCCTGTGGACGGGTACGAGTTGTCTCCGCTCATGTCGGATAAAGTGTTACAAGCATCACCTTTCCCATTTGATCCACTCATCTCACTGTCACTTTGAGTGTTCACAGAAACTTTATTTCCCTCCGACGGGCAGTCAGACATTTCAGAACTGCTGTCTGAGGGCGATAGTTTTCCTGACGTGCAACCAGAGTCCTTGCTCAAATCCTCAGAGGCATTGCTGCTGGCATTAGACAGTTTCCTCTGTGCGCTTTGATTCTTTTGGCACACGGTGACGGATAGGGCGGCTTTCCCCGGGCGCTTCCCTTTCTCCGGTTTCACCTCCTTCCCGTTGCCCGTAACGCGCCGGGTAACTAAAGTGCCCGTGACTCCACAAGTATTGGATGGGGGACAACCTGGGGCATTTTTGGGTTGTGTTGTCGATGAGGTGCGATTCTTCTTCTGGCCAACAGCCTTGGCCTGTCTCTGGGACCGGTGCGCCCTCGTTGGCGCACCGCTGTCTCCTTCTACGTTGTTCATTTCTTGTCCGTTTCTTTCCCCCTTTGAGAGGATCGCATTGAAACAGAACTTCCTCTCATTTAATCCATGAGTTATTCAATTCAACGGGATGACTAACGCCGGGTAGTCATCATAACTCTCTCTCTCATGCCTTCAATGCAGCCAAACTTCATCTGCTGAGGGGACAGGCTGCGTGCATCGGAATCCTCTCCTTCCCTTGGCTAGTCGGTCAGTGATGTCACAGCTTGATTTAAACCGGGATGGTGATTTAAACACAAGTGTTGCCGCGGCTGATCTCCCCGCCTGTGCAGTTTTATGCGTAATGTTGCCAACTTGTAGTGCCGGAACGACCACTATATACGTCCGTCCTGTGCTGCTGCTGGAGTGATTGAATTAAGACGGTGACTTCGTCATGTTGTTTGTGTGTTTCGCCTTTATTAAATCACTGGAGCAGCAAAACCGTTTGAGCGGACATTCCTTTCTTTTAAGTTATATTATCTTTTGTCCTGCTCTATAGAGATGTGCGTAAAACCTATCTTTCCTATGTTGTCTGCAATAACCATGATAACAGTTCTTGTTAAAAGACTGAAATATAGCCTACGCTCAATTCCATTTAATTACCTGTATTTTAATCGTCTTGCGTCTTTGTGATTTTTTTGGTGATGTTTTTCTTGTTTGTGCAGAACATTTTTATTTAACCTTTATTTATACAGGCGAAAACACACTGAGACCAAAGCCACTATAATCTAATCTACATATCCAATCAATACATCATATAAAACCACAATATATCAGGAGAAACAATCACATCCTTCACCAAAGAGGTCCTCAATCAACATCCTAATTGCCCAAGCCGCACCAAAACAACCAACTGAAATGTTTTTTGTAGATTGTTCCAGCAGTGAGGTACACCATAACTAAAAGCAGATTTATCCAATTAGGTGGAAACCCGAGGAACCTCAAGAGTTAACCAACTCTGAGAACGAGTTAGGTAATTTAAGTTCTTGAATTTCAATAATGAGGTTAGGTAAGCCGAGAGTTTATACAGTAGGGCTTTGTACACAAAAAGGGAGTAATGACGAGATCTACGGGACTTTAACGACTTCCAGTCAACCTTTTGATAAAGTATGCAATGTATTGTGAATGTGAGTATTAAAACTATCACCTGTGATAAAGCGATGGGGGATGGCATCCAAAGGTTTAAGAGTAGTGTGTGTTGCATTTTGGTAGATGATATCACCATAATCAAGCACTGACATGAAGGTTGATTGTACAATCTGCTTTCTGCTGTTCAGGGAAAGGCAATATTTATTCCTATAAAAGAAGCCCACCTTAAATCTTATTTTTTTAACAAGCTCCTCCGTATGTTTTCTGAATGTCAAGTCTTTGTCAAACCAAATATGCCAAATATGCACAAATAAATAATAAATATTTTCTGTGATTTGGTAAATAACATATACTTGATTTTACCAGTACAAATAAGTACACATTTTTTTAAGTACAAATTTCAGCACAACAAATGCTTTCTGTATGTCAAGTCTTTGTCAAACCAAATACCCAGGTAAGTGGGGACATGCTCAATGGGGCACCACCCAAAGTATATATGCATAAATCAGATAAATATTTCTGTGATTAACATATTTTAGCATTAAGTACCAATTTCAGCCCAACAAATGTTTTCTATAGGACAGTGAATGCATACTGTAGCCCAGAAAGAGCCTGGTCAGCAATAGCATATTCATAACAACAGAGTCATCGGCATATAAATGCAGGTTACAGTTATTTACAGATAATCCAATATTGTTAATGTATATAGTCAAAAGAACTGGACCAAGATTCAATCCTTGTGGGACACCCTTTGTTATGTCCAGAAAACCTGATTTAACACCATCAGTAATTTTCAAACCAGCTATATGAACACACTTGAACTGCTCTAAATCTATGATCATTGCTATAGCTCATTGCTATAAATAGATATATTATTATTATTACTATTAGTAGTAGTAGGCTACTGTTCTGTAGGCATATTCAAGAGTTGATTATTGAATCTGACTAAAATAAATGTGCATAGGCTACTCTCTGCTGTCACCTAGTGGCTGGGTTATGAGGGGTATTTATGTAGGCCTATACAGTAGGCTATCTGTACATTCTGATATTTTGAGGATAACCAAATGCATGATATTGGCCCCATACAGGCTAATGCTAAAAGACTCCAGCAGTGCGTTTGCTGTTGTAAAAATTGAGGTGCAGACAGTAAGGACTTAAAAGTGGACTGACTGGATGGGAAAATGGCCTATAAATAACCTTTGCCTTTTCTAACGCCTTGCTTTCCGAGCGCTGGCCTATTTCCGATTGGGCATTATGGTAGGCGTGTACAGACATTCTTCTTTGCTAGTTGTCCATCGTGTTGTCAATCATTGCACGTTAAGACCCTTACCACAGAAACAGTTATGAAAAAGATATCCTAGCGTAATGTTGCAAAATATCTGGTCATGTAAATTCTGTGTAATATTGCAATTTTTAATAACTCAGTAATATCCGCAGATTCATAATATCAATCTCCCAGAACACGGTGCATTTCAGAGGTAGTCTATGTACAATTGCAGTGATTTCTAGAATTACTTTGTATCCGTTCTACCCTTTCTATTTCTGTTTTCTGGTGTGCGATGAGATCCTATGAGATTTGATTGGCTGGCAGACCTATCAATAACATCGCCCTTACCGCCCACATCCGCCCCCTGTGTTACTTCTTGAAGCTGTAAGTGTACTTCTCTGGTTGTTTATATTTCGTACAGCAATACATTTGGACTTTTGAAACGCAGGTAAATCAATTGTATATTTTTTCTCACTTCTTTACATTATATAAACTGTCTCTTAGATAGTTAATCTGCTCTCCCAGTCGACTTTAGTAAGCTCGCCTCGGCAGAAGTTCGCGCGGCTGTCACACTTTCCAGACAAGAGCATAGGTTGCGTTCCAGATCGTCTACATTGCATTGGTCACATATTCAGAAATTGTCGAGAAAATGCATTGGAACACCATTGGATATTATTTACTTCAATGTAGGCGTCCTGGAACTCAACCGATGTATCGCTGCATCAGCCAGTTTACAGTTTAGTAGTACCTAACTGAAGCAGGCTGTCAATATTGGTTTAATAGTGGTCCTCTTGTACACATTTTTTGTTGTTGAGTTATTGCAATATAATAGCCTACAGTCAGCAACTAGTAAAATTAATAGAATCTGATCATTGTGTTATTTTACCCTCTCCAGTAAGGTTATTTTACAGTTTGAACCACATATCTTCTTCTAGAAGCTGCAGTTTGTGTGCTATCCATGCATTGCTGATTTTGTGTCCAGGTGTCTGTGATGTTTGAATGGAGGCTGGAATGCAAGTACCAGGCCAAAGGAAAAATGACTCTTGAGTAGCCTAACTAATGAGTAACTGCTCAGAATGAACAGTGAAGAAGAGTTCTACGACGCTGAGACAGGTGAGATATTATTCAGCCAGGCTGCTTTGAAAATAATGTAACTATGAAGGGATATACCTACTGAAATGTTACCAGAGATTGTTGTTAGAAAGTAAGCACCTCTTTTTTTGACAAAAGCGAACACGACTGCTCTTTATGTTAACGGTTGCCGTTGCATATTGTTTTTGTTTGCTTCCCACTGTGCAGTGCTCCTTTAACCTCCACTCTCCATCTCAGGTTTGGAATCGGACGACGATTCCTGCGAAGTCAACTTTAAAGATGCTCTAGTGTTTGACAGCAAGCAATCAAGCAATGGCAGCACACCACTGGAGAATGGAGTTTGGGAGCGCAGGTGAGGATACAAGGGAGATGTCTCTCACAGGACACGGCACCTGTCAGGGCACCTTTGAGAGAGTGAAATTGTGCTTATGTAAGAGACATCTAATTTAATTTGTATTGTGACGTTTGTAAGATCAAAATCATCAAATGTTATGAATTGTCCAACTTATTTGGCATGGGCCCACGATAGTTTAGAACTGGAGTCACACCTCTGACCCTGTTGACCTCTCAATGACATTTCCATTGTTTTTTTGTTTCATTGTCTGTATGTGTTTGTTACAGGAAATCCCTGCCTGCTCCCATGGTTTCCAGGAATAACTACAGTGTGTGGGGCATACTGAAGAAATGCATTGGCATGGTGAGGCATAGGTTCAGTATTGTTGATATGTAAACGCTTTATGCATTTGTTATGTATAGTACAAGTTATAATCTTTCTGTTACTTTTTTTTTTTTTTGTGTTTTCTGAATCCTTGCTGTGCTGTCACAGGAACTGTCCAAGATAACGATGCCCATAGAGTTCAACGAACCTCTGAGCTTCCTCCAGCGACTCACAGAGTACATGGAGCACACTCACCTCATCCATAAAGCCTGTACCTTATCTGACTCCATTGAACGCATGCAGGTGAAGATTTATTCTATAACCTTTATTCATACAAGGGCAAACACATTGAGACCAAGGCTTCTTTTGCAGGTGCACCCTGTCCACAATATCTATACAATTACAAAACAATACATAAAAAATACAACACAGTTAAATACAGAATTCAATATATCTTATAAAACCACAATATATCAGGAGAAACAATCACGTCCTTCACCAAAGAGGTCCTCAATCAACACCCTAAATTTACGAGCGGCACCAGAACAACCAACTGTAATGTTTTTTGTAGATTGTTCCAGCAGTGAGGTGCACCATAACTAAAAGCGGATTTATCCAATTCAGTGGAGACCCGAGGAACCTCAAGAGTTAACCAACTCTGAGAACGAGTTAGGTAATTTATATTCTTGAATTTCAATCATGAGGATAGGTAGCCTGGAGTTTATGCAGTAGGGCTTTATACACAAAAAGGGAGTAATGAAGAGATCTGCGGGACTTTAATGAGAACCTTTTCATAAAATATGCAATGATGAGTATTACAATTATCACCTGTGATAAAGCGAAGGGCGCTATGGTAGATGGCATCCAAAGGATTACGAGTAGTGTGTGCTGCATTTTGGTAGATGATATCACCATAGTCAAGCACAGGCATGAAGGTTGATTGCACAATCTGCTTTCTGCTCTTCAGGGAAAGGCAAGATCTCTTCCTATAAAAGAAGCCCACCTTAAATCTTATCTTTTTAACAAGCTCCTCCGTATGTTTTCTGAATGTTGAGTCTTTGTCAAACCAAATATGCCAAATATGCACAAATAAATAATAAATAATTTCTGTGATTTGGTAAATAACATATACTTGATTTTACCAACATTAAGTACAAATTTCAGCACAGCAAATGCTTTCTGTAGGACAGTGAATGCAGACTAGCTCATAAAAGAGCTGTGACAGTGTCATTGGCATATAAATGCAGATTACAATTGTTTTTATAGATAATCCAATATTGTTAATGTAAATAGTCAAAAGAACCGGACCAAGAATCGATCCTTGTGGGACACCCTTTGTTATGTCCAACAAACCTGATTTAACAGCATCAGTTAAGACACACTGCGTTCTGTCCGTTAAATAATTTTCAAACCAGCTACATGAGCCTGATCCAGGCCTATCTCAGACAATCTCTGAATGAGTAGGTAATAGTTGACCACATTGAATGCCTTGGAGAGATCTATAAATAAGGCAGCACAATGTTTTTTCTGATCTAGGCAATTTAACACATCATCGAAGAGACTGTGCTATGACCAGGTCTAAAGCAGATGGTGGACACTCCTATCACAGACAGCTTAGAGTTATTTCCAAAACACACACTTAGGACTAAACATTCACATTGATTTGGGACAGTGGAGGACAGCAGAACAGATGCAGTAAAAATAGCCACACCTCCCCCCCTCCCTTCTCTGTCTGTCCTACATATGGTATAGCCATTTAAGGACACATCATTGTCAGGCACTGACAAATTTAGCCATGTTTCAGAGATCATAAGAATGTCTGGGTTTCCCTGCTGAGCCCATGTGTTGATGAAGTCCATTTTATTTATTAGGCTTCTGGCATTTAAATGTAGTAGTCCAAGCCCATTTCTCATTTTAAAATCGTCTGGTGTTTCTAAGATGGATAACTGCCCTGAGGCGTAGGCCAATTTGCCAAAGTCTTAGGTCAGGGTTAGGTCTAGCATCCCCTCACCACTTTAACACCTTCTCCATATTGTCAGATAGGATCTCTGCTCCTCTTCTGTTTGGATGCACTCCGTCACACTTAAAAAAATGCCGGTCTCTCCCAGATTAGTGTGAAAGTGTGAAAAATTAATACAAAACAGTAAGTGAAAAGTGACTTTTTAATTTCTGCTGTTAATCTCCTTTTCTCTCTCTCTCTCTCTCTCTGTGTATGTATCTCTCTCTCTCTCTGTGCCAGGTGGTTGCTGGGTTTGCCGTTTCTTCTGTGGCATCTCAATGGGACAGAACTGGAAAGCCATTTAATCCTTTACTGGGAGAGACATATGAGCTCACAAGGTACTGTACTTTTTGTGTAATCCGACCTCTTTCCTGATGGCTTTGGATGATTTTTATGCAATGGAATCTAATTTGATCATCAATGTATTAGACAAAGTTATGATAGATATTTTGGCTGCTTTTCCGTCTTAGGGAGGAGGAGGATTACAGGTTGATCTTGGAGCAAGTGAGCCACCACCCGCCTATCAGTGCCTTCCATGCCCAGTCTCTGAAGCAGGAATTTGAGTTCCATGGCTCCATTTACCCCAAACTCAAGTTCTGGGGCAAGAGCGCAGAGGCGGAGCCAAAAGGCACCATGTCACTGGAGCTCCTCAAGTAAGTGTGTGTGTGTGTGTGCATGTGTGTGTGCGTGCGTCCGTACATGCGTGCGTGCATGTATGCGTGCGAGACATCTGCATGTTAAGAGTGGACCCTCTCTCTTGCACCAGCAGCTGTCATTGATATTTCAGAGAGACAATTCAGAAGAAATAGATGAGGATAGTGCTGATAGTGTGTGTGTTGTGTTGCAGACATAAAGAGGTGTATACATGGACAAACCCCCTGTGCTGTGTGCATAACATCATCCTGGGAAAACTCTGGATTGAGCAGTATGGAACTGTGGAGATAGTCAACCACAGGTAAGATGCATAGAAATGCTTATACCGTACAATAACACTGGTTATTAATAATATTAATATGAATATGTGCTCCTTCCTTCTCCTCCCCCTTGGTCAGCACTGGGGATAAGTGTGTGTTGAACTTCAAGCCATGCGGCATGTTTGGGAAGGAGCTGCATAGAGTGGAGGGACATATCCAAGACAAGAGGTGAGAGAAGACTGTGTCAAGCGTGTGTTATTATGCTGTTATTACTCATTCTGTCACCACTTATCTACAATGACAGTCTTCAATAATTGTATGTTAAGATGGGCGGTTCCCTTGCTGTGCCTAAACGTTGATTTGTGATTGTGTTTGGACCAGCAAGAAAAAGCGACGCATGATTTATGGGAAGTGGACCGAGTGTATGTACAGTGTGGATCCGAAGGTGTATGAGGCCAACAGGAAGGCAGACAAAAAAGCAGGGGGAGATTCCAGGAAACAGAAGCAGGTGTGTGATTTTTCTATTGGTCAGTGCCATCTGTCTGTTGATGAAGACCACTTACCTGGTGCCTAGATCACTTGGGTTTTCAGCGAGCTAGTAACTTGTGATCTGGAAAGGAGGGGGGATGACTGAGCTCAGTGGTTGAGTGGTCGCCCTGATTGGTTAACACTTGACTGCTTTTTTGCATGGAGCGAGACCTTTCATTGCCAAACAGATTAGAGTGCATGTCAACAAAAACGGAGACATGATTGGTTCAATTCGACCAACCAGTGTGAAGTCAGGTAAAGCACAGCCCCTTCATCAAATAGTATGGCTTATGTAGTGGCTTGAGTTAGTGTGAGTACAATTAGTGTATATGGATTGTGCGTGTGTGTGTGTGTGTGTGTGTAGGAGCAAAGTGCTGGAGGAGAGGAGGCAGATGATATGCCAGAGGTTCAGGAGACTGTGACTGTGATACCAGGAAGTGCCTTACTGTGGAGAATAACCCCGCGACCTGCCAACTCAGCAGAGGTAAAACACATACTATTCATACGGCCCTTTATTTACTGGTCCAGAGCAGTTGGAGACATTGGTTGGAATACTAGTGTCACTAAGTTAGACACTCCATTGAACAGGAGAGTCTTACAAGCACCCCCACTGTTTTTTTGTGGATGGGAGGCCGCACCGCCGCCTCTACGTGGATGCAGCAGCATGACTGCAGAGTCACTTCCTATCTTCCGCCGTAGATTGAAGACCCATCTCTTCAGGCTATATCTTAACTGTCCCTCCTAAAGACCTCTTCATCCCCACTTCCCCCTGTACAAGTTTCTCTCCTGTAAAAAAAAAAGAAAAAAGTAATTCTTCCTTCTTCTAGCATTGTGACTGCCAATAGCACTCAAGTTACGATTCCACCTGTTGTGCTTATCTTTGCTTCTAACTCTCTCTCTTCCATGTACCTCAGTAACCAACACCCTAACCGCTGCTATCTCTCTGTGGTATAGATGTATAACTTCACCAACTTTGCCATGACTCTGAATGAGCTGGAGCCTGGCATGGAGAGGCTACTGTCGTCCACGGACTGCCGCCTACGGCCTGACATCAGAGCCATGGAGAATGGAGACATGGGTAATGTCATTAGAAGCACGCACACCCGCACGCACACACGCACACAAAACCACAACCACAATCACAACCTATTCATCCCTTTTTTCTTTGTTATAGATGCAGCAAGTTTTGAGAAGGACAGACTAGAGGAGAAACAGCGGGCTGCGCGCAAGGAACGTTCCAAGGACGACAAGGAGTGGTCACCCAGGTGTGTTGGCAAAACAAGTGTACTGTACCCTGGAATTGCTATTGTGTTGTCATGTTATGTAATGAAGTTACTTCTGCATTCCCTGTTCTGTCTCTTGTACTGTAGGTGGTTCCGGTTGGGAACGAACCCTCACACAGGGGCCCAGGAATGGCTCTTCACGGGCAAATACTTTGACAGGAATTACACAGATTGTCCCAACATTTTCTGAGGGAGTTGGGGGGACGAGAGGAATTTGAGGGGTCTCCTTGTCCTATTATATTAGATTGATGTGATTTCCTATCTACTCCCAGCATTTAGATGTATGGTCAAGGGGAGGCTGGTGCAGGTAGAAATTTGGAGGATGGGCTCTTTGGAATGGATTGAGGAACAGTGTCAAACACACTTTTGCATTACAACAAGCCCATCCTCTGATTTCTACCCCTGGTGAGGCCATATGGTTTCCAAACGTAGACTTCATCTCTTTAATGGAACCTTTGAAATACTGGAATCAAGAAGTGAATATGTATGTGACTGAAGTAATTTATTACCATTTTATAAAAGGGAGAGGTGGTTAGAGGAGGGGAGATGTGTTAAGGAATAGTTCAAATTTTACTTCCATTTTTCTTTTACTCCTCATGTTAGTCTTCCTAAATGGCCAATAGACCTCGATCATGAACCTACAGATAAAGTTACCTATCACACTTGTCTCACATGTTATTTATTGTACCCTTGGGGCCCCAATTTGCTTGTGTAAATCGTGCGGAGCAGAGCAAAAAATACCTAACAACTCTACAGCATGATTTTTATTATACCTTCTCTTTAACAATGTTTTTGAGAAAACGCTATTCAACTTCAGTAAACTGTCAGACTGTTTTAGTGAACAGTATTAAAATGCATTGCATATCATGCAAACGCTAGTTGCAGTATTCAAAACTCACATTGGATTAAGATTCATCATGACTATTAGGTATATTACGGTTAAGACAGCTGACTTTGCTCACTTTTTGGCACTGTTTTGCACATGCAAATTGCAAATCCCTTGGTTTTTAAAAGCATATTTAATAATGTGATCTCTGTCATTGTTCCTTAGTGGAATACTATGCTCTGCCATTTAGAGAATACATTATCATGTTGAGCTAGATTAGATGGAGGGGTTTGTAGGTATTCAATATCAGGAATTATTTACACTACTTTTTACATAATCTGTGTGAATATTAGGCTTTTATCTGAGAACTAAACCATGCACATAACTCACCCTGTAATGTTACAAGTGTGATTGTTTAGCTTCCGGACTAGTAATGAAAGCGTCTCACAGTATGACCATGTTTACTTGCTTGGTAAACAAAGAAATACTGTTTGTAAATGATTGTTATAGACATGACAACTGTAACATAGACACACATGATAAAAGCTATACTTTATATAAACTAAAGCCATACAACTCGGGATGGTAGTCTGCACCATACATACTGTGAACCCATTAACATGGTAGAGCTGACTGAGCATCTTGGGCATATTCAGTTGCATAATGTCGCATAATACACCAGACAGAAATGGGATGGAAAAATCATCACGGTTTTCCATTGGATTAGATACAGAGAATTCTATCCAATGTACACTTTTTTTTAACACTTTGCTGACTGATTATGACCCTGGTTTGTCTTGATGGCATTTTTTTTTTAACTAATGCGTTCAAGAATTCAAGAGGGTGGGTAGCGGTGCTTCTCCAAACTAAACACAAGCTTAGATACACCCCTGTTATTTTATGTTTTTTTAATGTCAGCTATTATAAATCTATGCAAACAACCATTACTTTTTGGTCTATCTTCTGTACTATCCGGACAATGTGAAAATAAGCAAACACCACTAATGGGCCTCCCTCATTTGGTATCTTGAGTGCTAAAGATGTCAAAGCTGCTCCTGTCAGATTAAGTGCTCTTTCTTTGTAGGGTTGACCTCTCAACCCTAGACGTGCTTAGATGTGAAAAAGCAAGGTGGTTTTTGAAACACTGTCTGACATAACGCTACATCTGACTGTTCTCAGTCCTCTGACAAATGATTGACATGCATTCTGACCTGCATTGCCCACCTACTGAATCCCCTCTTGTTCAAACATGTAGTCCTTATGGATAAACGTTGGACACGTATTTTAACGTTGCCTCTCCTCTTGACGGGGTGCAAATACATGACTTTTGCCTCGAGGTTAGTCATTTGGAAGCACGCAGGGAAATATAATCGTTTGAAAAGCCCTAATGCCATTTCAAATAACTGTTGCCATTGTGTCATTGTCTGCCTTTGTTTTTAAAATGTTTACATGATGCACCTAACAGATAGACCAACCTGTTTTTCTATGTGTTCGTCTGCTCACTTTTAGACATGTTACTGTTACAGATACAGTAGGTTTATGCCTCACTCTGCTGATGTACATCTGGTCATTTTCTAGAAAATAGAAATATCTAAAATAATTAAAGTATGACAAATGATTGTGAATTGTGCCTTGTGTTTATTAATCATCTGTCACACACAGAACCTTTTTATGGTATCCAGTAAATGGATGCGCAGACACAAATACAAAATCTCTACCAGGCCATTTCGCATTGCAAGAGGATCAAATTGACACATATGCTAACCAACCACAGCCGTACAATGGCTGTAGTCCGCCAATTACAATAAGTGTTTTCGATCAAGTTTGGTCGCCCCATCGACAGCAGTATCTGATTCATTCCAAAGCAAAATGTAAGTGGATCTTTATGCTTTAACTAAAGTGCTATCATGGGCAGTGCTTGTTACGAAAGTACATGATGAATTCATGGCAATGTTATGTAGATAGTTCCTTTTGACTGAGAGAGATATATACCCGATAGCCTTAGTCTTTGCACAAAAAAAAAAAAAAATGCATCAGTTGTAGTGATGGCACACATACAGCGTCAGCAGGAAATTTAGATAGCCCCGATTTGTGACTAGACGTACTACTTTTTACATTTGGATGTTGTAGACGTTAACAACATCCAAATGTAAATAGTAGTACGTCTAGTCATAAATTGGGGCTAGCAACTGAGACAGCTAACGGCTAGTAGCTTTAGCGTGCAGGCTACCTACATCCCTACTCGGGGCTGTCAAACTGTTATTTTTTGATTTTATATCGGTATGTCACACGTCAGCTAAACTACCTAAACATACATTTAAACAAACATATTTCGTTATTGTTGCCTCTTGTTACTACAGCCATCGCTCTCTCCTCCGCACACCACCAGATCATCATGTCTTCAGGAGCTCTTTTCCCCAGTCTGGTGTCCGGGTCCCGCGGCTCGTCCAGTAAATACCTGGTAGAGTTTCGGGCCGGGAAGATGACACTGAAGGGCAGCACTGTGACTCCGGACAAGCGCAAGGGACAGGTCTACGTTCAGCAGACCGACGACTCCCTCATCCACTTCTGTTGGAAGGATCGTACGACTGGAAACGTGGATGATGTGAGAAACAGACAGTGTTTGTAGCTCATTCTATTTGCATGGTGCTGATGAAACTGTCTTTCTTGTGACATGATGAGGCAGGCAAGCCCTTGTGATTAATGTGTTGTTGTTGTTGTTGTTGTCGACCCTCTTTAGGACCTGATCATCTTTCCAGATGATTGTGAGTTCAAGAGAGTGAACCAGTGCACAACTGGGCGTGTGTTTGTGCTGAAGTTCAAGGCTGGCTCCAAAAGGCTGTTCTTCTGGATGCAGGTGTGAATGACAAGATCCTATGTGACATACACAAACACACACACACACACACACACACACACACATATGCACAAACACACACAAACACCATTAAAACTCTCTGATCGCTGCTGCCGTTGTGTGTTTTTCTCTGCATGAAGTAACCTCTGTCTGCTCTTTGTACATTGTGGATATAGGAGCCCAAGACGGATAAGGATGAGGAACACTGCCGTAAAGTGAATGAGTACCTGAACAACCCACCCATGCCGGGAACTCTGGGTAGTGGAGGCAGCGGGGGGCATGAACTGTCTGCTCTGGGGGGTAAGGAAGAAGAAACATACCAACATTCTGTTGAGGTATTTCTGTAATGTAACAATGTCCTAGTAAGGAAGGATGCACACACTATAACAAACACACTTTTTCTCTCTCTACATTCCATCCTCTGTTATAGGTGAGGGTGGACTGCAGAGCCTACTCGGAAACATGAGTCACAACCAACTCATGCAGCTCATTGGACCAAGTGGACTGGGAGGTCTTGGTAAGTGTCTGTTTAACTAAGAAGTGCACTGATGCACCATACATGGTAATATGCTTTTGACAGCTTGAGTGAGTGCTGATCTGACGTGTTCCTCCAGTGAGCAGATTATCAATCAATCAATATTGCAGCATGCTCATGGAGAGCCCTGACCATGTGACCTGACCAGGAAGATAATACTGTATAATGTCTTCCCTCTGTAGGTGGTCTTGGGGCTCTGGCCGGTCCAGGCCTTGCCAGTCTCCTTGGCAGTGGAGCTTCTTCAGCTAGCAACTCCTCTTCAAGGTACCACAAGGGACTCACATTATTGCCTCACTAGTATAATCTCCCATACACACGAGTCGGGCCCAGTTTTCACAGACCACATGACCTGAAAACCTAGGAAAAATGTGTGTCTCTTGCTTTCCTCCTCAGTCCATCTGCAGCAGTCACCCCCACCTCCACTTCTGCTGCCCCGCGGCTCAGCTCCTCCCAGGTGCCAACCACACCCATCACCCCTGCTGCCACCACAGCTACCTCACCCACCGCCACGCCCTCCACCCCTGCTGGCCCCTCCCTCGCAGCTGGGGCGGCCAGCCCCTCCCAGCCCATCCAACTGAGCGACCTGCAGAATATCCTGGCCACCATGAATGTTCCTGCTGCTGGGCAGGGAGGTGAGGGACTCCATGTAATAGAATAGATAGAAAAGAGAATTAGCTCTATTAGCTTTAATGTACTTCCTGTTATTGTTAGCAGCATAAAACATTGAAAAATATTAGCTGACAACTGAAATAATGAAAACAGTTCAATGATTTTGCTAGCGTAACTTGTCTGTGCTGGACTAATGTAGCCAGGCTTGTAAAAAAAAGGTAAAGGTATATAGAGCCTCATAAAAAGACATGTTGATTAGCAAAAGACAATACATGATTGTAAAGCTGAGAATAGTATCTATGTATTCTGAGCTGTCTGATGTCAATGGAGGTGTTTGTTCTTTGCAGTGGACCTGGCCAATGTCCTTACGCCTGAGGTCATGGCTCCTATCCTGGCTAATGCAGAGGTCCAGGAGAGGCTGCTTCCCTACTTGCCCTCAGGAGAGTCCCTTCTTCAGAGCACAGACGAGCTCCAGAACACACTCACCTCCCCTCAGTTTCAGCAGGTATGACACACAATTGCTGCCAAATTTGCAAAGCAGTGTTTTTTCTCTCTCTGTGTGTGACAGTTTAAGATTGTAATGTTTCTGTAGGCTATATATGGAATGTGTAAAGCAGTGGGGTTTTTTTTCTCTCTGCAGGCCATGAGCATGTTTAGCAGTGCCCTGGCGTCAGGGCAGTTGGGTCCTCTAATGAACCAGTTTGGCCTGCCTACAGAAGCTGTGGATGCGGCTAACAAAGGAGGTCAGTGTTCTGTACAGTATCTGCCTACAACACACACCAGCATTCACGAGGACATTGTTAGTATGTATAATTTGAATACATTTGCAAACATTTCCAAAAAACGTATTTTCGCTTTGTCATTATGGGGTATTGTATGTGGATTAATTGCAAAAAAAATAATTTAATCCATTTTAAATTGAGTCTATAACACAACAAAATGTGGAAAAAGTGAAGGGGTCCAAATACTTTCCGAAGCCACTGTATATGCTAATTGAATTGTCATTTAGAGAGAACATGCAGTCTCCTTTTTTACACAGATATCCTACCACAAGCGTTGGTTATCTGTCCTGCTGTAATACAAAGTGACAATTAGTGGGATTGTAATTTAACTTTTCCCTCCCTTGCAGACGTGGAAGCTTTCGCTAAAGCCATGGAGACGGACAGCAAGTCTGACCAGGAGGGGGACTCCCAAGAAAAGAAAGATGATGACGAAGACATGAGTTTGGATTAGTTTATGAGTGACACAACTCTTTTACTTAATGTTTTTATTTTACTTATTTCTTTTGTTGCTGACTGTAAAGTCTTATTCAGAGCACTAATATTGCAGTGCACCTCCCCTTATACATGTCCTGTATTTGAAACACACGGTTAAAGGCATGTGAATAAATACCTCTACATTGAATGAGTTTCTTTCTATACGGTATCACTCATCTAACTAGGTATGTGAACATCGGGCTTCTTAAATGGCTCTTATCTAGAGAGAATAGCAAACCTGAACCCTGATTATGTTCATTGTCAACTACTTGATTGCTAGCACTCAACAGTATAGTGTGCAGCCTGCATGTTTGGAACATAGGCCTTAGCCGTGTAGTGTCAGCTGTGCTCTCAGTCTGGGAGCTGCCACATCCTGCCTAAAAAATAACACTCGCCACATGGTTTTAATGGTCAGAAAATATATTTCGAAACATTTTCCTCAGTTTATTAAAAAACTTTTACAAAATGTACACCATCATTTTCACAACATTTTCTGAACAATTCTACAATTTATGATTAGAAATAAATTACTTGAAATCCATGAGGTAATATCTGGGAAAACAAACAGACAATTGCTGAAATTCTTGACATTACTGTTTACATTTACTTTCTCTGAGAGGAATCACGATACATTGAGGTTGACAGGAGAATAGGGCAGTCCAGATCTTGTTAATGATTACCAGACATAATGGAAATTCATACATTTTCACAGATATTCATAGATAAGGTATCTCAACACCATTTTAACAGCAACAGGACAAAGTGACAGTGAAATACTAGATGGAAAAACTGAATGATAGGACGGATAAATCACAATAACAACTGTAGTTATAGGCACTTTAACTGTCTGTCTTGTAGCATCCAATGCGTTAATGGAGAGAAATAGATGAGATACTGTAGACAGGGAAATAACTGTAGGTACACACAGCAAGCCCCATCTACTAAATCTCACACTTACATTCATTTAGACATACAACTGCTCATTTTCAACTCGGAAATCAGAAATTTTATGCTAATAACTTGCTCTAGTGAAGTTGCTTTTGTCTGTTGGTCAGATTCCATGATCACTGGACCCATGGGAACAAAAGCTTTAGGTATTACAAAATATTTCCTGAGAACTTAAAAATATGACTACCGGCTAGGGAGTGATTAAATTGCACTACACTGCACAACATAGTGAAGTCTTATTGCAAATCCTCTGCCTGTGGGTGTTGGCATGTAAACCAAACCTAAGTACAAAGTTTCATTAAAGTCATCACGGGGGCCGAGTAATCTGGTCCAGACACAGGGGAGCAACACATTTCCAGCCATCGAAGAAGCAGTTGTAAGCACAGTGGGTATTCAGTCATATCTACACGGTTAAAACTGGCTCGTACAGTACTGCCATGAGGACACAATAAGCTGAAACTGTTCTGAGTCTCAAATTCAGTTTCCATCAAAGAATCTCATAAATACACACAAACACCGTGAACACAACATAAAAAGTACCTGTACTAATCCATACACACAAATCAAATGATACTTGAGATTGCTAAGGACAACTGAAAGGCTACTTCCATAGTTTACAGTTATACCATCTCCAACAATAGACACACAACCATGTTTTCAAACACACAATAATTTCCAGACTCTTAAAGTCAGATCATGACTTAATGTGTCAATTTCACAGTGAGAAATAGTTGTCAACACAAGCAAGAGGAGGAGCACAGATATACCAGGTAGTACCATTTACACTTACTTCTGAACCTGTCAGACAGGGCTGATGGCAAGTATGGCTCAATTACTTCAAAATTACCAATGGTAATTATGAAAATAACAATCATATTGTGGCCATCAACCCCACAATAAATTTACATTTGTACCACATTGTACCTTTGACACATCCTTTAAATACATTTTTAAGTTACTAACCACAGAGTACCAGTTACAGGTAATAAATTAAAAAAGAAAGTTCCAGAAGGCCAGAGGAAAACAAGTAGCATCATTAATGTGCCCTGTGACATCATCTCTAACATAGAGCACTTGGCTGGTTTCACATCCCAATGCAACAACACCCCCCGAAAGACGGCCTCAAACAACATGCTGACACAAAAATAATGAAATCATAGAAGAAAAAACATCTAACATCTTTGCAGAATTTTACAAAAACTAAAATACAATCATCCTTCATATCAAGGTGTTCAACTCATGATCAAGACACATTGCATTAAATAACAAAAAATACAGTGTTTATAAATAAATTGATTGAAAAATAAATATCCAGAAACTAAACCTTTACTTCAGTTGGATTAAGAAGAACATTGAGCTGGATTGCTCCACTGCACGTACTGTACACACTCAGAATGTGCTTTCCTCCGAATGCTGATCCAGGATCAGCATTCCCAATCGTAATCTTCGACTTCTACATGAAAGCTAGCCTAGAGTGAGTCATTGTTGAGGGCCATGTCCCCTAGCCCTGCTGCTGCTGCACCAGTCGGCGGTAGTGCGGCATGACCTTGCTGTCGGGGAGGTAGAGCCCCATCTCCAAGGCAACCAAGACAGGGAACTCCAATGGAATCAACTCCCGGCGGTTGATACGGAAACGCTCCTCCAGCTTCTGCAAGGGGGGGGGGGGAGAGAGAGAGGGAGAGAGAGAGCAATGGAATGCTAAAATCAAGAAGACAGCCTGCAATACTCTATACAATGTTCTAATTTCTGCAACAACGATTGGTAAATGAACAAATGTCTCGTGTGTTGGATCTGTTTCAATGCTATATTATTGGGTAGGATGTGTAAGCGATGTGCTAAATTATTGGGTAGGATCTGTACATGCTATATTATTGGGTAGGATGTGTAAGCACTATATTATTGGGTAGGATGTGTACATGCTATAATATTGGGTAGGATGTGTACATGCTATATTATTGGGTAGGATGTGTACATGCTATAATATTGGGTAGGATGTGTACATGCTATAATATTGGGTAGGATGTGTACATGCTATAATATTGGGTAGGATGTGTACATGCTTTTTTATTGGGTAGGATGTGTACATGCTATATTATTGGGTAGGATGTGTAAGCGATGTGCTAAATTATGGAGTTGTGAGGTCAGCAGCAGCTGCCAGTGAGGCATCGTCACTCACATCAATCAGCTGGCTGACCTCCTGCTTCTTCAGGTCACTGCTGATCTTGGCGGCGAGGAGGACACAGGCTGCAGACACCAACTTCCTGTTCTGCTTGTTTAAACGGCCCTGCAGAACCAGCTTCTCAAAGTACACAAAGGCCATCGCCACGGTGACCGGCTGGAGGCCGCAGTCCTCACTCACCGCACGCATGTCTCTCTTCAAGCTGTGGGGCAAGGGGTTGGAGGGAGGCTATGATGTTTTTATATGCATTTTGTTTCGTTTGTGTGTGTGTCCTGTACTGTCTGGCACTTGATTAAAGAACATTTCATCACCAGTTACCACAAAGGAAGTTTACAGCACAGACGTGTGTGGTTTGTAGGTGGGTATGCAAGGGTTTGCAGATGCAATGAGACATGAAAAGACAGGAACAGACACAAGGTACGGAGAAAAGCGGTAGTGGCAGAGATTGAGCTGGCTATGCACAGTCCTGTGCCACGTACCTTCTTATCTTGCTGAGGGTCAGCTTGATATGGGGAAACTTGTCCTTGAACGTCTCGTTCATGTCTTTCTTCAGCTCAGACGGCTTCACATACTCAATAACGGTCGTCTGTAAGACGGGGAGCAAGATAAACATGAGAACATGGCGTTGTAGCGATCCAGCGGTGATGTAATGTTTACTATGTGCAATCAATGCAGTAAAGTCGTAGTTGGAAATTGTTTTATGAGTTGTTTCATGTTCGCAGTAGTGCTACTGTAGGCCATGCAGCCAGTCAGTAGGCCAGTGCAGGTCCTACTTTTAGTCGGTCTTGTGATGTGCTGTACTGTCTTGTGATGAAGTCATGTTGTGAGGTTACATGTTCTATTTGTTCAACTTTCCCTTCATCCAGAGTCTTTCTAAGACGCTGACCTTTTTTTACAATGTGTAAAAATTATGATGAAACAGTATGATTAAACGCCTATGAATGCTCACCATATACGACGGAAATATGAGAACTCTCTTGTGCCTCCCGCCAGGCCACTGAGGATCGCTGAGCAGGTTGGGATCATACTCGGCAAGGTCTTCTATAGCTGAGAACATGGGGAGCAAAGTAACACACATACAAACATCATAATCATAATAAATGAGTGTTTTTTTAAAGACAGGGTGAGAGAGAGTGTGTATGTGTGTGTGTGTGTGTGTGTGTCATGAAAGTTGGAGCGTACTTGGGTCAGTGGCATTCAGACGAGAGGGGGTGAAGGTCTTCTGAGTGTTGCCGCGGAAACGGGACAGTGGCGTCTGCACTGTGCTGAGCTCTATTCCACCGCTGCTCTTCTGTCTCACCAGGGCGTTGGTGGGGAAAAGGAGCCGGGCATAGGATACTGACTAAAGAAGGGAGAGAGTCATAACCAAGAACATACGTGCCATTTAGCTGAGGCTTTTATCCAAAGCGCCTTACATTGCAGTGAGTGCATACATTTCAGTATATATGGTCCCAGCAGGAATCAAACCCACAACCTATGCGTTGTTAGCGCCATGCTCTACCCACTGAGCCACAGAGGATCAAAGCTCGCACACACACACACACTCGCAAAATCTCAAGAGTCTTTCCCTGATTCCTCGTATCCTCCTTCCTTGCCTTCTTCTCAAAACACGGGAAGAGGACACAAGGAATCAAGGAAAGACATTTGAGATTAGAACTATAGTCATCCAAGTGTACCTTGCCGTACGCGCCGAGCTCCATTCCCTCCAACGCGGGGAGCAGGTCAGAGGTCACCCCAGAGGATAGCCTCTGTCTATGAGCCTCCAGCTTTGGGTCACTGGGGAAGGGAGAAGAAACTAGTTATGTCACTATCATGACAGCTCTATATCAACACCTGTTAGTCAGGGGGGTGGGGGTGGGGGGGAGAGAGAGGGAGGGTGAGAGAGAGAGGAAGAGAGGTGGTCTCTAGTTGGTTGGTGCAGCTTTGTACCTGATGTGAAAACTCTCTCCATAGGGCAGCACTGAGAAAGCAGCACATAGAGACCGCTTGGCACAAATCAGCATAATCCTGCAGGACACAGATAGCAAGTACAGGCAGACAAAACAGGTGCAGTGTCAGTCCACACACTGCAACAACTACATTCACACACCAGTACACAGCAGCTAGCTATTAGCATTAATATGATATAGCAACGGTATAAAACAACATGTAGTATGAACTACAGCGACAGCCAACAAAGCTACTTCAACCAGACCAAGGTCGAAAAAGTATTTGAAATACTTTCAAATACTTTGAGCATTTGCTTCAGCCAGCCTGGAAAATGGGCGGGGTTTGCATTTTTGGGACAATTTCAACCATTCTATTGTGCCAGACAAACTCAAGCAGTATTTGATATTATTTAAAATACTATTTGACTTCCAACGACTTAATCTACAGTACACAGCAACCGCAATCGGCCAGCAAAGGACTACCCTACCACGCGGACATCCAACAACTATGAAGTGAAGTTGGTCTACACAAATGGCATTTGACTACAATTCAAGATCCGTTACAATCTAGAGACAACCACACAATATTTGCACATACTGTAACCAATCAGTCTGTACAGTACAGCAGTCCAGAAACTACAGGGGGGCTAAAAACAGCAACTGTGTATCCAGACTATATCTACAAACAACAGCTAAACTAAGGCTTCAGTCCACACACAACACCCATCAATAACATACAGCCAGCGGCTTATCCTGTGGAATCTCAGCCATGTAGTAAAAGCTCTGGCCAGACCTTGGATAAGAGATGTTAATCTGAATTTAACAGAGGTAAGATAGAGTAGAGTAATCAACATAGAAATCCCTCGTCCCTTAGCATATGGTTTAATTAATTAAAAAAAGAGGTAAATTCTCTGTCTGTCTGGTCTGTCGACAGGAGACAGAATTGAAAGCTAAAGTCATAGCTATTGGTTAAGTGGTTATTGCTGAAGGATGCAACAAGGCAGCAAAACAAGCATGCATGTGACGAAACTTGATCTTATCTGTGATGAAAGAATGTTCAGGCAGGGATAAATGAGGGGGATTCTAAGAGCATGTTCAGTTTGTCGAAATAGATATGATGAGAAGAAAAACCAAACTACTGGTACTGTGTGTCCTATGTTTACTTAGCCTGTCTCGAAGGTGAGAAAGTCTCTCTATCCAATGACAACATGACACACAGCCTTAGGCCTCACTCAGGTTTCTTGCAGATGAAAACACATTGAGTAAGAGAATGTAAAAAAACAGATAGAGAGAGGGGGGAGAGGGAGGGAGAGAGAGAGAGAGAGAGAGAGAGAGAGAGAGAGAGAGATGGGATTGAGAGGGTGAGCAGTGGAAAACAGAGAGAGCTCTGGTTGTGAGTGATATTTCAGTCCCATCTTACATAAGGGATATTTTACTGTTGGGGCAAGGCAGGCAGGGTTATAGTTTCACTGGACCCCTCTTTGGATTTTGATTAGTTTCCAAGTGTGATTAAATTCACTGTGACAATCCCCTCAGCAGCCCAGCTGGTACTCCCTCACAGACCAAAGTGAATTAGCTGGATTCCAGCGAGTCTCTCAGCCAAGACAAGCACTGAAGCAGGCCCTAGTATTGCACTGCTTGTAAACCTATGTTATTGCCTCATGATAAATTGTTTTGGCCTTTCTCTCTCTTACCAATTGAGAGTATGATTCTGAATGCAATTGAACCATAGTGTCACGGTGACAAATGCAATTTAGAACAGGCCAGTCTGCACTTTCGCATTGCACCTGTAGAAGAAATTATGGAAAGAACTGTTTTGTTTTGGTTGTTTATCGAGTTCACATAGGTGTAACACCGCCTTTTCTAGAATACCCTTGTACGAGTTGTGTTGTATTTATCCTTCCCATCCCACACCCGGCTCACGTCTTTCTGGACTCACCTGCTGCCCCTTGTATCATACTGTCTCATACTCTTGATGAAGTGGACCTTCTTGGACACCCTTGGTCCCGGAGAGCCAGAGGCATTCCTTCTTCTAGGACAAAATGAAAACCAATCAAATCAAATGTATCAAAAGGACTTGTATTGTTCATTATCCAGCAACGCCACACAATGACTTTCTTAGAATTTTCTTAGGTAAATGGACCCTGCTCTTAAAAAGATTAAAGGGCTTCACACGGAAGCCTTTGAAGCAGTTAGTCTTCACATCACAGATTTAGAACGACATAAAACCAAAATCACATTCTCAGACAATTATGTAACAGGGGGTTGTAATCTATCCCTCTCTCTAGATGTGACCAGAGGGGAGACAGATGAGATGGCAATAGATAATAGAATTAAATAGAATTAAAGTTCTTATAAATATATTAATATGAACACAATTAACCACGGCTGACTCACTGCTGTTAAATATAAACTACTAAACAGTTTGTGTACAATGAAGTGGGCTATATTAGGTGGGACTGAGAGAGGCAATGAGATACATTTCACAAACAGGATCTCAATGGGGAGAAATACAAGTTAGAATTTCTTTTCATGTCTTTTCATGGATTTTATAAAAGGCCAAACACCTCAAAATCAGAGTGCGTCGTCATTTGATCAAACACTTCGACGATATAGAAACTAACTATGCTACCATCCTGATGATATGGAATATGCGGAAGTAGGCCAGTTTTGAGCATTTTTGCATATTTGTCAAATATTATAACATCTTCTGTCAGTCACAACTAATGGGCAGCTAGCAAATGATCACACCTTTCTGATAAAAAGTGCACCCACCTTTGACGTGATTCCACCGGCATGGAATTCAGGCTCGGAACCGGGCTGAATACAGACGGAGATTTGGCACTTGAATGGCAGGGCTGATACGCAGGGAAAGGAGAGAGGGGTGTGTCTGGGGGTACCATGGGGTCTCCACCTGCGCTCTCCAAAAACACCTCATTGCTCCCGAGAGCACCTAACACCGTTCCTGTAGACGTGACCATAGAAGGAAATGCCGGGCTCACTACCGCGATCCCCGGAGCATTAGTTGCAGCGCCGCCGGTCACAGAGGGTGACACATGGGGGAATGTTCCATAGCTGCTCGCTGTACACCCAATCATAGGTGCTCCGGCGTCCCGGCTATGGAGCTCGCCCGCATCTCTTTGTCCAAGGTTTCCATTGTTAAGATTATACAGAGGCCGCCCATCTAGAGAAATGTTGTTGAGAAACAAAAGAGCCGCTTGTCTCCGTCGTGAATCTTTCGTTTTTCTCAGGTGTTCTTTGTGTGATTTTGTTGCATTGCTGCCTGTACACTGACGGCCACAGCCAGCAGTCGTCATGCTAGTATAATGGAATGACTGTGTGCCCTGGGAATGAAAGTAGCCGGTTTGAGGACGTCTCCACGCCCACAATGAGCTGATTGGTTCAGGCGTGAACATTATGTAAATTCATTCATTTTAGTCGTAGCGGATTGGCTATGAGATAACGGCTAATATATGTGTAACAATGCATTGATAGATTGTAGCGTTGAGATACTTTGGCCTCAAGTAATAATTAGTCCATACAATGATAAGAATAATATCACACAGATAAGAACACATGGTTTTATTACATCTCTATGCTTTTAGGCTCTGTATAGGCATCAACGTCAATGTTCTACTGATTTATCAATCACTTGCTGTCCGATTGCGTGAATAATCAGTCAATGATCTTGCCTCTTCATGGTTCAATATGGACAATGCCTGGTCTCAGGTGTCGGCGGGCGGCCAGGCCAAGCAGGGTCGTGTTTCATAATCGTCTGAGCCACTGCTACATGAGACGGGATTTAGCCTCTTACAGCATGTGTCAACCTAATCTAATCAGAACAATCTGTCTCCTTAGTAGAATGAATCTCTCTCTCTCCCAATTAATTTAAATTCTCTCTTTCTCCCTCTCCGCCTCTCTCCCCACTATCTCTCTCTCCCTTTCTGCCTCTTTTTTTACTCTCCCCCCTCTCTCCCCACTCTGTCTCTGTCTCTCTCTGATATGTAGTGGGTCTATGGTTGTGTTACATCTGTCTTGATAGCCTACATTTTGGATAACAGTGGTTGTGTTTGATTGCTAAAGATCCACCATATTGAGAGGACGACTCAGTCATACTGCGAGTAAACACATTGCTCTTTATTTTCCCCAACAACAACATCATGAAACTCTTGTTTCTTTTTTTGCTGTGAACAGCAACAGTCTGGCATGACCAGTTTAAGGCTTTGATTCTAGAGTGTGTGTTTGAGGTACAGACCACTATGCTTTTGCTCCAGAACACTGTATAAGGTATACCATGGTGTTACATAGGCTCAAAAGTTAGCACCAACATGGAGCCTGCGGCTTCAGAGTACTGTGATGGTGTTAATGGTGCTCTGTGAAGCCGTTTATCTCAGTTCTAGCAGGGAAATGGAGCTAACTGGACAGCATCAAGAACAAAAGCTAATCTTTTACAACACAATATCATATGGACCTCAATGTACAACATAACACGCACGCACGCATGCACACACGCACGCACGCACACACACACACACACACACACACACACACACACACACACACACATACACACACACACACACACACACACACACACACACACACACACACACACACACACACACTCCACTTCTCAACCTTGTGATCTTTCTCTCTTGTGACTTCTCCGTGGAGCAACGGCAACCTGAATGAACAACAGAACATTCTGCATCATCATGAAGATCAAAAGATATCTTAACTGTACCTATTCTCTACAGGAAATCCAGAGACAAAACGTTTCTACATTTGAGACAACAGATACATTGGACACAGTCATTTCTGCACATTCTGTATCTGTCCACTGAGTTCACTCTCCAGCTTCATTGACATTAATTATCCTATCGTCACTTCTGTTGAAATGTCACATGGAAGCCGAGTGATAAACAAAACAGTTTTTGAGTCTCTATATGTGTCATGTCATTCAAATACATACTGTACATGTAATGGAAAGTAATTATATTTCTATCGTCTGAATACATCACATACTGTATAGGTGTATACGATTATAATTATATTGAAATTGATGGCATGGCAAAAGATAACAAAAAGATTTGTAAACAAACACAAAACGTCTTTTTGGTGACATATGAATTTACCCAAGTATTGTAATTCAGGAATGTTGTCATAATAGCACATCAACAGAATGAACATTCTCATTAATATTACACATTTTTCAGTTGTGTTGAACATTCAGCTCTTAAATGTTTTTTGAGTTCTGTGAGACTCTTCAGAAATTGCCCGTAGACATTATTACTTGAGACAATATATACTGTAATAAGGCTTTCTTAGAGAATACTTAAAGGGGCAATCTGTAATTGGTACATCATTTTTTACTTGTAAATTAATGATATATAGATCATTGATTCTTGAAGAATATAGCTTATAAATGCCTCATGAGCTTAGTGTCTTCACTGTCTTATAGCTTAACTGTCTTACCCCATCAGAACCCAAAATATAAGCTTGTCATAAAAATGTATGGCTTCAAAACATAGTTAAAACATCATTTTGATCTCATAAATGGTCAGTCCTTCCAACCATAGTGCCGTCAATGAATTTGAGAGTGGTTACATTTCACTAGCCCCACACCTGTTTACCAAAACAGTGGCAGTTGTTGTTGTTCGAATCCCAGATTGCCCCTTTGAACATGTATAAACAGTTATGGCATAATACACATAGCACTAGGATCATTGTCAGATTCAGGTCAGAATCTCCTGTTTTGACACTTATTTAGATGGTAACCATTGCATACACAAATTATTTATTTTCTGTTCCTTTTTGAGTTTGTTACAGAATATATCTCTGGTAATGCTGCAGTACAGTAGATATTTATACATGTTTAAGTATCGTCTCTGATGGTATTTGCCTTGAGAGGACATTTTTAAGCACCTTCATTGAGGATAGTTGACCTCTGATTGATAACCCCACAGCTTAACTCCTCTTTCTGCGTCCCTCTGCAAGTTCACTGGACAGCAAGCCTTCTTGCTGACCTTTGAACCTCGGCTCTTAACCCCTCCCTGTACCATCCCAACCTGAGAAATGATACCGACACCCAAATACACACCACACCTCACCATCAGAGGAACCTTTGCATACCCCCCTCTCTCTGTCAGTAGTACCCTCCATGCTCCCCAACACAGAGTGGCAGGGCAGGACTGGAGCAGCACTGACCCTCAGGGAGTGGGTCATCGTTATGCCACTCTGGGGCCAGCTGGCTGGCTGGCAGCGAGTTGAGTAACAGCGCCTTCCGCACTTCACACCGTGGTTTCATACTCCATCACCTCCTTTGGCGTGCCCAGACAGCGGTACTGGATCCTTGGTGTGACGGGGGCAGCACCCTCAAGCACCAAGATGGTTTTTCGCAGACGGCGGTCAATGAAGTGGGCATCCCAAGCAGGGTACCTCTTCCTGGGCAGGTCTATACGGATGACGGGCCCTTCCGTTCTGGGGGCGAGGCGGGGAACCGGGGCATGGGCCGCTCTAGGCGGTCGTACCTGAAACACATCCCCATCGATCCCGGCCCCCGGCTCTCCGCGGTCCGCCCCTTTAGTCCTCTGGAGGGTCCTGGGAGGGCTGCTCACCACGTCGGGGGGGAGAGTCGAGGCCGGGGAAGCACAGGACCCCACAGCTGCTGCCTCCTCCTCCACCCTGAACCCCCACTCTTGGATAGGGCCGTCCGGGTGGAGCAGGCAGTAGTACACAAACATGAAGAAGGTGCCCAGGGCATAGCTGCTGGCCACCACGCACACCACAATCACGGCGTTGAAGTCTGAGGTGCGCTGGCCACGGTACAGGTACCAGGCAACAGTGAGCGCCACGTTCTCAGCGAATACAGTCACGCTGTAGATGAGCATCCGGCAGCGCGTGCGCCCCTCCCTCACGCTGAACCAGCAGAACACGTACACGATGCCCACCATCATGTTATAGATGATCTCCTCCCATTTGGACATGCAGAAGTCTGTTTCACCTTGAATGATCCAGAACGTCATGACGCACCAGTGGGCCACGATGAAGATGCCGAAGTAGAGCTCGAACACGGAGGCGAACAGCGCAAAGGCCATGGTGCGAGCCCCGATGGTGAACAGGTGCCACAGGATCTGCACAATGACGGCCCTGTAGGACATGGGCAGCTTGTCGTCACGAGAGTCCCTCAGAACCTTCTGATAAGAGGCGATCATCCAGGCCAGGGAGATCAATGAGGCAGAGGCAGACAGACCTGAGGAGGGAGAGAGAGAGTGATAGATAGAGAAAGTGAAAAAAAAAAAGAGAAAGAAAAGAAGAAAGACAGAAGAGAGAGATAAGGGTAGTTTAGCTTCAGTTGGATAAAAGGGAGGCTGTCATGAGATACAAATGTTAAGTGAAGCAAAAGGCTCCATTCTACAGTGAGGGAATGCTTTAGGGTAACTTATCTACAATTCAGCCCAGTATGAAATGTGTAACAGTTTTTCCTATTCCTTTCCTATTGCTTTCATAAACTAAGCATGGTGACTAACTGACTGATGAGATTAGGATGTATGTATGGTTCAGGATGTGTGTATGGTTCAGGATGTGTGTATGGTTCAGGATGTGTGTATGGTTCAAGTTCAGGATGTGTGTATGGTTCAGGATGTGTGTATGGTTCAGGATGTGTGTATGGTTCAGGATGTGCGTATGGTTCAAGTTCAGGATGTGTGTATGGTTCAGGATGTGTGTATGGTTCAGGATGTGTGTATGGTTCAGGATGTGCGTATGGTTCAAGTTCAGGATGTGTGTATGGTTCAGGATGTGTGTATGGTTCAGGATGTGTGTATGGTTCAGGATATGCGTATGGTTCAAGTTCAGGATGTGTGTATGGTTCAGGATGTGTGTATGGTTCAGGATGTGCGTATGGTTCAAGTTCAGGATGTGTGTATGGTTCAGGATGTGTGTATGGTTCAGGATATGTGTATGGTTCAGGATGTGTGTATGGTTCAAGTTCAGGATGTGTGTATGGTTCAGGATGTGTGTATGGTTCAGGATGTGTGTATGGTTCAGAATGTTTTCATTTAACCTTTATTTTGGCAGGGAGTTCCATTGAGACCAAGGTCTCTTTTACAAGGGAGACATGCATACACACAATTAACAACCATACATCATAGAAAGTTACAACATTATAAACAAAAACAAAATCAGGAAAAACAATCACATTTTTCAACAAAGAGGTCCTCTATCAAAATTGTAAATTCCCCGAGCGACACCAGAACCCCTGATATGTGTGTGGTTCAGGATATGTGTATGGTCAGAGAGAGCACATAGGAAGTGAGCTGGGGTGGTCTGGCGGTCTAGCATCATGGCCTATAGTGCACACATATGCCCATATCGGCATGGGCTCGAATCCGGCCCATGCCCTGCTGACATACCCTGTCTTTCTCTACTATGTCTATCCAATAAAAACTGAAAAATACGAGAGTGGGACTACCACACTCCAAAGAATAACCTAAAAGACAGTACATAGGAAAGAGAGGGCATGTTTCTCCTCAACGAAAGGTTGAAACAGCTTGACGTATGTCCAGTTAATTAGAAATGTTTTATGATATAATTAACAAAATTAGTTTGGAGGTCCTTTGGAGGACCATTTACTGTGCTTTTCTCCTTACTTTCTTTGGCCTCTATTTAGAACCTTGTCTCCTTGTATACCACAATGCACTCTGATATTAGCCGTTAGCAGCATTACCCCAAAATGCTAATTGTCCCAATACTTGGGTGCACCCTCTTTGGTATGGTTCAGGGTGTGTGTAGGGTCTTAAGACCTGTGTATACAGTAAGGTTCAGGGTGTGTGTAGGGTCTTAAGACCTGTGTATACAGTAAGGTTCAGGTAGTGGGTGTGTAGGTAGTAACTCACCCTGCAGGGGGAGGACCTGGTTGGCCTGGATCATGATGCTGAGCTGAAGCACCAGCTGGGGGGCGCTCTTCAAGAAGGACTCCAGCATTCGTAGCATGCTGATGTCAGCGCTCTCAAACATCATACGCCAGTAGAAGTGACGCCGCTCGTGGTCCCCACGCCAGCGACTCTGTGCCCCCAAGTACAGGGCGTGGACATACCTGGGAGACAGAGGGATAAAAAGGGAAAGCCATGGGTATGTATGTAGAAGAGTACACTCATTTGGTGAATCTAGAGAAACAAGACTGCACAATATGAAATTATACCTTGATTATTCTGAAATTATACCTTCAATATTCTGAGCAAGCAGAAGTAGCTATATCACCATTGCCTAAAAAAGCGCATGTGTGAAAGAGAAGTGCTTCTCTCTGATGGTAGGGACTGAAGTTAGAAGTGTCTCAGTTATCGCTGGAGGGTGGCTGTGTTGCACAGAGCCCTATCTCAATGAGCCCAGTGAACCAGGAGGGAGTTTGTACAACCCTATTTGTTCTCACTCCTACTTCAAAACTGTGCCTAGGGATATCACACACACACACACACACACACACACACACACACACACACACACACACACACACACACACACACACAAACTCCTATCTAGTTCAATTGAAACTGACTGAAATGTAATGGCAGCTCACTTTCCTGACCCCAGAGTAGTCCAATTAAATCATACCAGCCTCTCTTTATTTAGCTAAGCCATCTCAGTTTACATAGTAGGGTATCGAATTCCTCTAGTCTCTCCATGCTGATCCCAGCGCACCTGTCTGTGTGTATCAGTGACAGCTCACTACTGAGTTAACAGCTGAAGGTAAAACATACAATGGTAATCCTCTTAGTGTGCAGACATGTCAGTCCGGGATCAGCAGTGCTGATCAGTGACAGCTCAACCCTGAATTAACAGCATGCACAACCGTTTTAATGGCATTACCAGTAGGGTTGCAAATGACAGGAATATTCCTGTTATATTTCTAAACTTTCCTGGAAACATCATAATTTACCTGAATTTGGGGAATTATGCACCGGACCAGACATGCACCGGTTTGTCTTGTACAACTTTAAAAATAAAAAATAAACCTTAATAAAAGCATTTTTTTAATATCTGATATGAGTTAATGGTGTCATTTGGCAGACAGAGTCTACTCAAATACACTACAGTGCCTCCCTCCAGATTAACTCAACTGACAGTGAGACAGTAAGGGTCTCCAGTGAGAATGTGCTAAAGGCTAATCTCTCACTTCTATTTAACCAATACAACATTAACTATTGTGTTGTGGTCGGGGGAACAGTAAGAGTGGGCGCAAGAAAGGGAGAGAGAGAAAGAAAGAAACAGAGAGACAGAGAGAGAGAGAGAGGGAGATTTGAGCGATGGAAAGACAAATAGGGAATGATTGACTTGCTGCTGAAGTTCATGATATCGCTGTTTGTAAACACCATTAGCCTAACCCTGTTCCCACCACAGTTCAGCTTGAGGCAACTTCCTTCCTGCCAGGCAGCAGCTCGAGCCTGTCAAACCCAATCAACAGACGAAGGCTGAAGACTGCTTCGGTATCTGTGGCTGAGTGTCTGACCTGCAGACCCACAATGCAGTAAGTCTGTGTGGAATGTAGAGACTCTGTTCCAACTCTTCCAACCTCAGCACCTGCTCAACTGACAGCACAGACAGAGCACATCCTCTCCAGGATGGATCTCAAACCTCTGGGCAATCTGATTGGCTGCTAGTGCGACGGGCAGGGTTTGAATCCAGGTCTCCCACGTGGAAGATACAAACGTCTATCATTAGGCCAAAAGGACATACTCAAGGTCTGAGGGTGACACTTTACATGTTTTAGGCAGGGCTACCTCATCACGAGAGTGTGATTCCAAATCACCTCTGCTACACTTGTGAAATATAAGCATTATACAGCGGGCCTTGTTCAAACAATGACCTATACCATCTTGGTTAGTAGGCCTACCAGTTGGAGGGTGTTGGAATGATATCACACTGCACATAAAGAGAACCATAATTTAAAACAAAAATAAATCATAAAATAAAATGCTTAGAATGAACATCATCCCTAAACAGTCAAATATTCATGTCCAATATCATATCCTCTACCATCTGACACTCTCCATCTCGAACACTAAATACACTTTCTCAGACAAAGGGATTTTGTTGTATTCATAAGGCGATTGGCGTGGATGAGTAGACGATTTTCCCCGGGAGATTATTGACCTAGAAGCTCGTGCGCGGAGGAGGAGCCTACAGATGTCAAACAATAAAGAGACATTTTTGGCATTTTGAATAGCTTACAGAATCATTCACTGGTTGAGTTTTTGCATTTGTAATAGAAAAGCTGTAGGTCTACACGCACACACACGCGCGCGCACACGCACGCGCACACACACATACACACACACACACACACACACACACACTTTATTCAGGCAGACCATTGACCGTTTCTCTGAGAGACCGTTATATGGTGGTCTTACCTCCAGACCTGTGCTAGCTGAAATATATGGACGATGCATTGAAAGAGCCACATAAAGACTCTGCAGCAGCCCCAGGCGCCTCCCCTGGTGCCCGTTGTAGGCGATGGCCTGACCGCAGCAGTGCGGCCAGCGCCCCGCTGATCACTGTCCTTGGTGCTGAAATTACTCTCCGCGCCCGATGCTGCTACAACGGCCGCTGCAGCTGTGCCGCTCTCGGTGGTATCTGAATAATCGTAGGCAAACCACCTAAAACTCAGCACCTGTACTACTACAGATGGAACCACCACGAAGACCAGTGTCAATGCAAACCACTGGTAGTCCCCCAGGAGGTAGTAGTCCGCGGCCAGCCACAGGTCGGAGGCCCCGTCCGAAAAGAAGACCAAAAGAGCACACAGAGTCCAGCAGCAGTCGAGGAGCGAGTAGCGCTTCCCAGCGGGACAGCACTGAGGCAACGGTTGATCTAAACCGGGCAGGGACTCGGGTGGGATTTCATTTCTCACAGAGATGGGTGCACCGTCAGATTTAGCGGCCATGTTTGTTGTAGAGAAGAGAGTGGGTAAAGGGAGATGGGAAAATGATGGAAAGGGGGAGGGGGGTCGTGTGTGTGTGTGTGTGTGTGTGTGTGTGTGTGTGTGTGTGTGTGTGTGAGAAAGGGAGGGAGGAAGGGCGAGGTGAAAAGAGAAAGCGAGAACGATGTTCTTCATTCATCCAGACCAAAATTCTGATTTATTTAATTCAAAATAAGAAAAATGTATGCAAAATAAATCTTACCAATATAGGTCTACAGCTAAACATAAAATGACTGTTTGGCCGGTTTATTGTTTAATGCGAATGTGATTTGTTCAGTCCTGAACCCAGTAGCCTACCGTCTCTCTCTATGCCACGTAGGCCCCCGAACACTAGGGGGCCCAGGGTAAAACATATGTTTTCTTTTTTTTGTTCGGGGAGGCATAGTAAATGTATTTGTTGTCACTCAAAAACTTCCATTCGAGCAATTCCCCTATTAAAAAAACATGTGGCTCTTTTAAAAATACTTTTCTTTAGCCTTGCTTTTAATAAGCCATGTATTTGTATTATTTCATTCTGTAATTTGTATTGATTTATTTAAATGTCTATATTGTAGGCCTTCACAATTTCCTATTATTCCTATGATGTCTTGTTTTATTATTGCCATATGATATTATGGAAATGTGTCATACACCGGTTGTGTGGTGGGTGTGGCGGAGGCCACGACATTTTTTGCTTAGGGCCCCATAATAGGTTGAGCTGGCGCTGCCTAAACCGGAATGGTGCCGAAGATGTTTTTAAAACACAAGCACAAGCAAATTTGCGAGTGCAGTTATGCCTACGATTTGTAACCCATTAGGTCTTGGAGTAACCTAAATCACTATATGCTCGATGCTCCTCTGTGTTTTACTCATTTGTTATAATATAGGCCTGGGCTATTCCTTTTTCTTACACGTGTAAGCCAGAAACAACCCTACATAACACATCAGGAAATTGTACCGTATAGGCATGGCAATGAACCCGTGAAAATATTACTCTAAATGAACGATCAAACCTGATTAGAGTCAGGCATCAGCTGTCACCTACTGGTGTAAATGTGAAGCACAGGCTATACATCTATTGTAATATATATAATTTATATTACCATTTGTACCATTTATGATTAGTTTATTTATGTGTACCATTTATGATGAGTTATTTTTTTAAAGCAAAGAAGAGAATGCTTGAGACAAATCAAGATAACCATGTTTTTGTTGTACGTCGCTTTGGGTAAAGGCGTCTGCTAAATGCCATAAATGTAAATGTAAAATGTTGATTTACCAGGACTGGGTTAACTAGAAGTGTCAAGAGAGATGCTTTGGTACAGTGAGTCTTCTTTATTGATCGGCTATCCCCACTGTAATTATCAGCCTCTGTCCAGAGTCCCCCAGCTCTTGTCTTCCAGTAGCTCCTCAACCCTCTTCCTCTGAAAACATTAATACAGAAAGAACAGTGAGTGTTTCTTTTTTGCCATCTTCCCCTGTATGACATCACAAGATGATTCTCTTTATGTTTCCTCTAGGAAAGCTCAGTAGTAGCACATTGCAATCATAAACCAATCTTAGAGATGCTTCTCTAATGTTCAAGCGTCTATATATCTTCTACCCACAAAGCAAGCCAGCATCACCAACTTCCTATACACACAAAAATGTGTCATACACCGGTTGTGTGGTGGGTGTGGCGGAGGCCACAACATTTTTTGCTTAGGGCCCCATAATAGGTTGAGCTGGCATTGCCTAAACCGGAATGGTGCCGAAGATTTTTTTAAAACACAAGCACCTGACGAAAATTACACAAAAACATTTGCGAGTGCAAGAGATAGCCTGGGCTATTCCTTTTCTTACACGTGTAAACCAGAGACAACCCTACATAACACATCATCATAACACATCAGGTTTGATCGTTTCCTACACAGGAAATCTCCCTGAGATCATATCTATATCCCTTTGCAGTGATTAGTCATATAATAGCTACAACCCAGGTTCTGTGCTCACTCATACATTGAGCATTGTCTATTTGCTCTGCATTGTGCTGTGCAGATGTTTGGCTGTGCTGTGCTCACCTGGAGTTTATCTAGACTGTCCCTGACGCTGAGTATGGTCTCTGCAATTGGCAGTAATATCTCCAACCGTACAGCCCTTTGAGCAGTGGGCTGGCAGGCAATCATCAGGCTTATCTCCTGGGCCTTAAGAGGAGGAACATTTGAAAGTATGAGTAGGCTATACTAGTTTATGGCTTTTCTCAGGGCCAGTCTTTCAGACCATGAAAGTGTCAAATGATGGTCCCTTCAGATTCTGTTCGTTCTTGCTTTTGGATGATATGTAACACATATGGATGATATGTAACACATCAAGATCATTAAAATCTGGATTAATCATATTTCTGGAAGAACTGATGTTAGCTCACATATTTCAGATGATGGTTGTTGGCCCATGATGAGGTCCCCGACATTTGTTGTTTAGGGCCCCACAATAGGTTGAGTCGGCTCAACCTATTGTGTAAAAGTTGACAGTTCTCACCCGAATGCTCTGGTGACGCATCTTCATGTGGCGAACCCTGTTGCGCGCCTCTGCGGACTTCAATTGGCCGATTATCAAGTCTCTCCTTTTCCTTTCTGCCGCTTGCGCAGCACTAAACTCGCCATCTCTGCCTTTCCGCGCAGCTAACCTGGCAAACACCCGCTGCCGCGACGCAGCCATCACACCTTGCACCTCCTTGGGTGGCTCCTCATAGGCCAAGAAACGGGCCTTTTGCTGTGGGCACATGGAACGAAACTCCCCTGGAGTCGCAACACGCCAATTCCTGGGATGAAATTGATCCGGCTTGCCTGTCGCGTCGGCCATGATCTAGCCTTTTCTCACTTAGATGTAAATTATTCAATTAACTTTCTTTTAAAAATTGGACTGTGCTGTTATGGTGCATCAACACCATTAGGCCTATTTGTGGTTCATAAAGAAGTGCGGGTGTGGAGGCAACTGTTGAAGGAGAACGCAAGATTTTCAGCTAAAACAAATGGAACGGACTGGCTTCTATTCGAATTCCATACTGGCTCATAATGAGAATTCTCCCACGAAACACCGTAATAAAGATTTGTTCTCGTTTCCCTCATCACTACAGAGGGCAGGTATAGGCAATGAAGTGATGCCTCTTGAGTCAAAGTGTAATACACCACACACATTTCTCTAGGCTATGCATAAAACTCGTCTACACTTCTGCATTTTGCATTTAACTCGACATTAATCAATGTATGCCTAGGCCCACATTTGTGTGGAAAGGTTTTGCTGTGTGGACAAGTAAATCAATTATCTTCAGTTTCAATTACACTCAAAAGATTACCTTCAATTCTATTACTGAGCAATACAAACAAAACAACGACCAAAGATAATGAAAATGTACTAAAATTTAATCATTCATAAAAGCTGGAAAATCATTTGTGACAGTAACACAAGAAGCAATATTAGAGTTGGTTTAGTACAATATATTTTCAGCCTCAATACACATAGAAATCATGTCTGGTCATTTACCCCTCTTTCTTTCTATAAAATACTAATTTCCGCAGCTTCATTATGCAAAAAAATGTAATTACAATATATTATGGGAAATATGAAAGCCTTTCAGCTTCCCATATAAAACAAAGTCACTTAGGAAAGATGTTATTTGATGAATACAAGTCCTTATAAGTAATGAGAGAATGAAAACATGGACATTGATGCATCTCTGTTGCCACAATTAGTGCAGAAGGGTATGATAATGAAAGGCCAACATTTCACATGATTTCTTCAGCAAATATCTAGTCATTTGAAATGTGCCAAAGATCACTGACGATATTTGCAATGAAACAACTTACAACTTCCCAAAACCGTAACAATATGTATGGTGGCATCTTTTTGTTTTTCTTCTAAACTGTATTTCCAATGGTATAAAGAACTTGGGGTATGGGGAAAACTCTTCATTACCAGGCTGTCCCATCGACATAATTTAAAAAAAAAAAAAAAGAGAAAAAAGGTCTGGATTTCGTAAATGATTAAAAAGCAGAGAAGAGTATTGGTAAGAAATCCTCCCGTCTCCTCCTGTCTCAGTCAGGGTGGCAAAGTGGGTCATCACTGGTCTGCCTTTGCCAGGGTTCCAATCATTTTGGAACGTCTTGGAATGTCGGCACATTCCAACTGGGCGACAGTTTGTTATTATAGATTCCTGTTAAATAATAAAAACACAGAGTATTACGTTAGCGTGTTCATTTACATTGAACGTTTTGAGCAATTGCGTGAGGTATGTATAGGGCCCAGATGTTTTCCTGAGCAGGGCCCTAGGTAGAAGTAACTGTAAAGCTTTGTTCACCCTGCAGGCCCAATGCTGAAATCAATTTTGTTTTCCCAAATCGGTTTTGGTATACGGACTGTTCAAACAGCATTCACAAGAAACCAAACCGGATGTGTGCGTTCAGACAATGTCGTCAGAGACTGTATATGGAGTGTGGAGACTAGAGGACACATTCTGAAGAAATTGTGCCTTTTGTGATAAAAACACCACATTTTACACAGAGCAAGGGCTGGTCTTAAGGAGCATTTTAAGCTGTAGGGCCACCACAGACTTCCTCTTACTGTAACAATAATCCATTCAGGTATGGCCATTCAGATTGAGTGGTCTTGGCCCCAGAGCTATATTAGCAGCTATTTTGAAATAGCCGCCAGGGGGGTATAAGACCAAATCTGTGATGGCCCTAAAAATGATCCTCAATAAATGTATATGTAAAAACTAATACAACAAAAGTACTTAGGTCCTCCGATGAGGGTGGGGGGTGGTGGTGGCTGGGCCCCCCTCCTATGACGTTTCTCTCAACTGAAATTGAGAGAAACGTCATAGCAGTACAATAGGCAGAAGTCCTAACTTGAGATCTGTGCGCGTAACTCAGACACAACACATCGAGGACAACAAGAGATTTGCGCCAGAAAATGTAGTTATACGTTCAAGTTAGGATTTCGCCCTGAATGATCATAAAACATCCCCATTGCTTCTTGATCCTTAGCAGACTAACCTGGCTCAGAGCTGCTGCAAGTGGGAGATTTAGAGCAGTGTGCAATTTGACTTCTTTTTTGCCTTCTTCTTTTCCATCGGCGTTTGCCTGTTGATCTGTCTGACCAGGTCATAGAAAATCTAGAGCAGAGAGAGCAAATAGCAGTTAGAAATGCATGGCCTCCCAACATTTTGCCATAGGCGTCACTGCCAGGCAATTTCTAGAAATCTGAACTGTGCATAAGCACTTCTCTCTCTGTTGCTAAGGACAGAAGAATGAGTGCGATTGTGTTTCTATGGCAGGATTCATATTGCTTGTAGGAATTGCATTTCTTGTCAACTCTGAGATATAGAACATTCATCCAGTCTTGTTGCTATCAGGGAGGGGGGCTTAATGTCTTCTGGCGAAGAGAAACTGCAGCAGTAGGACTCTCTTTACCTCATTAACGTTGATCTTTGATTTAGCTGAGGACTCTAGAAAGGCACAGTTGTTCCACTGTTGGGCCAGGTTCTGTCCTTGCTCCTTGCCCACCACGCGCTCATCCTCCAGGTCACACTTGTTCCCCACCAGGATCATGGGGACCTAGGACAACACAGGAGGGAAACAGAGAGGAGATGTTGATTAAGGACTGAATGGCTCCCTGTAAAGCAGCTTTTCGGCACTGTTTTTTTGGTGAAAGAAATAACAGAGCTCTCCTGGAGTGTAAACTTTCACACTTTCTGGTTCTCATTCTATTCAGGGGTGAATTCAGACCTGAGATATCAGGTCAATCATTGACATTAAAAGGGGCACTTTACCGATTTTTAACCTCGTATTCATTACCTCCAGCACCAAACCAGTGTCTACATATGTTTAAACAGCAATTTTCTATGTTCCGCAGTCAAAATGATAATGGTCTTTCACTTGGTCTCACTTTCTATCAATTGAGTCTTCCAAACCAAAAACATACACCAGTCTCCAAAAAGCAACTACAGATCAATAATTCATGAACTCTGCATGGAGCAAATCACCCCTATGAATCAAGGAGGATGGGAGCAAGACAAACCAGCAGATTACTAACTGCAGCAGTGTGACATTTCTATCTGGCTATAAAGCCACCCGCCCCCCTCTGCCAGGCTCTCACCCCCGCAGAGAGGACTCTAATGAGGGAAGGAAATGAACTGGAAGCCATGGCTACCAGATCAGTGGGACAACGCAAGTACACAGACCACCAAAACAGGAGTTCTAAAAGCATATTGTGGGGGTGTTAACACTTGAAGCTTGTGCCACTTCTTCAGCCTTGTTGATTATTTCAGCAAAACTGCCTATCCTCCTCATCTCAGTTGACTGAAATGTAAAATGTAAAAAATGTAAAATGATTGTAGGTGACCATGTTTCATGTACAACTGTTTTTTTTACTTGGTTTCAGTGTACAGTGTACAATATTGTAACAGTTGGTTGAGGTAAAAAGAAGCAATCAAAAAATTGTGACACATATTGTGTAATCTGTGAAAGCAGCTTATTAACCAATCCCTGATTATGATAACATACTCACATCCTCTGTGTCCTTTACTCGCAGGATCTGTTCCCGGAGGTCCTGTAGGTCGTTAAACGTGGACTGTGCCGTAATGGAGTATACGAGAGCGAAGCCCTGACCGTTCTTCATATACAGGTCCCTCATGGCTGTGAACTGCTCCTGTGGAGCAACAGAGGCGGAGCAAACATGGTCAATGGGTCATGTTCTGCCACCATCCATCCTACAAACCTGTCACCAACAGGGACATATTCTACTTACTGTTCCAGCTGTGTCGAGGATCTCAAGCATGCATTGCTGCCCATCCACTTCTACTTGCTGTGCGAGAGAAAGAAATAAAGAGAGAGAGAGAGAGGATTTAGTTTGACAACTGGGTGGTGGCAGTTTAACACATAATTCTTCTTTCAGCTTACCTTTCTGTAGGAGTCTTCTATTGTGGGGTCGTATTTTTCCACAAAAATACCCTGTACGAATTGGACTGTCTGGAAGAGATAAGAGCCATGCAAGAAGTAAATCAATGTGGAGAACTGGTAGCAATTATTTGGTTAAAACTGGTAACAATTGTTTGTGCAAAACTGCATCCATATGCATTATCAGTAAAGGTCATCTAAAACCAATACAGATTGTGGATACATTTCTCCTAGTTACACCAACACCAAAGTGACTGAAACCTCTGTGTGGGGGTGGCACTACTCACCAGTGCAGATTTGCCCACACCGCCGGAGCCTAACACCACTAGCTTGTATTCACGCATGGTGGCGTTACTTCACTGGACAGCGCAAAAGTCTGCAAGAGAAGAGATCTCACTGGTTACTTATTTGACATTGTTCCATTTATACTTACATACTGAATGTAGTAAACAGATACAGACCAACTGTCTAGCTGTTCTCCAAATATCTTTGACAATATATAGGCCTAGCCTAATTCATTGCTGACATCAGGAGATTAAACTCCTTTTCCTCGGCCAGAAGAATGATCTCTTTCCCACCCACTACCCAGGGACTTCAACTGACAGGGTGGTGAGGCCCCGTTCCCCGTTCAAAGGAAGGAAGTGAAGAAGAGACCTAGAGACTGGTTACACCCCCCACCAGAAACACACACACACACACACACACGCCTGTGCACTAGGCCTACATCCTGAACACACAGGAGGAGTGCTCTGTAGAGTCAGTAGGTAAGAGCCACAGTGCTAGAAATAGCTTAATCTCATTATCATGTAGAGCAGCAAGGCTGTGTGGGGTAAGGAGTCACCACCTGCATCATTCTGATTGACAAAGTAAAAAGAACTAGAACTTGTTTAAAAAAAAAGGCAAAAGAGTATAGCCTAAATGAGCCAGGCATGGAAACGTGAGGCTCCAGGTGAGACTAGCCTACTGTATGTGACTACCCGTCTCTTGCTTGTTCTTATGTCTATAAAAAATGAAAAATCAGGCAGCAGCACCACACAGGCTCTCACAGTTTGAGCCTGACAGGCTCCGACCACCATCATCTCTCAGTAAGGCCTTTGTTTCATGTGCAGAGAAACAATACTAAAGCCACCCTCTCATACCCAACCGGCTATTTGCAATTCTAATAAAGAGGCAAGGGGCAGCACCCAGAAGCCAACAATGAGATACGGGCATGTGAGAGATGTTACAAAAGGACCATTCAATCCTCAGAACAAGCAGTAATCCCTCTACTAAAATGGAGCGCAGAACGGAGATCAGAGGAGCGTGACGACCACCATTGCACTGAAATCACTACCAGACAGAGAAAGGCTGTGCTAAGATCCTGATATTAGCCCGCATTACACAGGTGCACTAAGAACACTATTCAAAACGGGTGCCACAAAGGTCTAAAGAAAGGCATTTCATTCATATCAGATTTAGCCGCTTGCCATAGCCTTTGACTGATTAGATAGTACACATCTGGAGTAAGAGTTGAAGTACATTAGTGCCTCACATGACCAATTCAAATCTTAGAATTCCTGCCAGGCCTATCTGATATGGAGAGTGCTTCCATGTTGACAAGCCTTTATTTCAGCCGCCATCTCTGGTACACCCATTATGCCAATGGCACACTGGCTGATTGAGAGAGGGACATGGGGATTTGACCTAACGTCTTACCTGCTGATAAGTATCCACACAAGAATCCTTTCCCGCAGAGGTTCTAATATCAAACACAAGTGGTAAGGCAAAGAGGCATCTTCAACTCTGACCTTACACACTGTGGTAAAATTATAGCCTTCTTGACAGCTTATCAGTCCATGAAATTCTGTTAATACAATGGTCAACTTGACTGCAGAGAAGATATTGTAACTCCACACTCTTATTTTTTACTAGTGTTCTGTGAGTTGAGCAATCCCAGCAGAGGCTATAGGTTATTCACCAAAACTCCACTTCCAGCAAAAAACACTCAATCTCAGGACTTAACCTAACCTACCGTGTACACGGCTATAGATGACAACTCCCCACTACATCTGGTGAGGGAAGACCAGATCCCAGAGCACGCTGACGTCAGGGGGCAGGTGTGGAGGCTGTGGTTGGAGCCAACGAACTAGGCTATTCCAGAGAATCCCCACAAAACTGTGAAATTACAGAAGAAGCATATGAGCAATGTGCAAACCTTATTTTTGTGAATAATATGACTATGGTTTTAGAGAATGACAGACAGTAAATAAAAAACTCAGACTTGAACATGGGAACTTGAATGATGTGGTCTCTAACTCCTTTATCAACTTAGAAAGGCAACTGGATGATAAGAAAACACGACAACGTCAATAAGAAAACGACTAAATGACAACAGACAGCTAAACGTGGCAATGAAAGGGCTGCACACGGTTATCAGTGTTTATCCAGGTTAATTGTAATGTGTGTAATTTTTTCGTGTAATAATCCTGTCCGTTTTTCAGATCTAGCTAGAGTCTCTGACAGATCTCTTGCAACACCGAGTGAGCAGTATATTATAGAAGACTCCTTGCTGATGTGTACAAGAGGGATGCAACATCATGGGGATGTAGGCTAAGCCTAGTTGATTGATGAAACAATTGATTAATAACGGATTTTATGACCCAGTTGCATTCCTGAATGGCCATTTAAATCTGTCAAGGCAACAGCTAACTCCCAGCAGCTGAGGCAGCTCACATTTAAGTTAGTAAACAAACACAACATTGTGAGTTTAGTTTGTTTTATTGTACAACGTAAATGCAGCGACTAGAGGGGGCAGCACGAATAGTTAGCGAACTTAGCTGGCTTAAGAGTGTTTGCTAGTCAAGCTAGCCTAATCGATTGGTTAGCCAGCTAGCTAGCTAGTTGGCAGACATACCACACTAGCTAGCTAGCTAGCTACTGCTACGCATGTGTTTGTGTCTGGAAAATGGTTCCAGGCAGTAGGCTGGGTAGCTAGTTAACTAGCAATATATCAAACAAGCCAAGTTATCAATCTAGCGTTAGCGGAGTAGTTATCGACTTGATTAGCTAAATCATAGCATGCCGCTAAAAGCTAACAACCAAATTACTTGTCCCCCGGCCGAATTAGCAGGCCGGTTAAACAGTCTACTGCTAACAAGCTAACTTAGCCTCCCTTCCGCTTGGCCTTTACTTTCACGGTTAGCGCTTAGCTTGGTCAATACACATTCTATTCCACCCCCTGACACATCAGTTGCCAGTCTACCGATTTATATCTAGCATAGCGAGGAATGTTTAAGAATTAATTTTTCATCAGTGGTGTTATAACTGTCCAGCCGTTAGCGGTACAATTAAAAAGCCCAATATGTATTAGCTTGCTGTGTTACTCACCGTGTTTTGCTCTCCCTGCCGCCTCAAGCTTTCTTCCCTCAAGAACCTCTCTCGCTCAGCACTAGCAAACACCGCAAACGTCATCCCCTTTACCTCCCACCACTGATGAGACCTTAAATGGCAACGATGTCTGGTAGCTATGCTTATTGTCAAGTAGATAAACAAATCTGGTCTAATCTACTATAATATACATTTCTACAAACGGAGAGTATACAGATGCAATCACTTGGACCTTAGTAATGTTTGGCATAATGTGCAACTAATCTACATTTCAAACACAGTATACTTGAGAGATGGGAGCATGAAGAGATCACAGCCTGTGAACAAAGTTTATTCACATCTTTATATTCTAAAGAAAGTTAGAGATGAAGACTGACAGAAAAAAACACAACAAAGTCGTGATAAAAGTCATGTGCAAATCCCTTCAAACGAAGAATACATTAGTTTGCATGCAGGCTTTTCTGCAACTATCTAGCTTGGGGACGTTTCCTCTTTTCACCGAAATAAACTGACATTTGAACGTATTGTTATCAGAGGAAACAGATGCAGGGAAACATCTGAGGGTCACATTCCTGTCTAAGTAGTGGGCTACATTACACCAGCTCATGTCCACATCATTCCATTGATAAATTCAGAAAGCATACAATATTCATGAATTTACCTCATTTTAGACTATTGTTGACTCACAAGGCATAAAGAAATGACAGGATTGACAGTCAGTCTATGAAAAACATTTGTTTAGACAGAGCTCAATTTAGTGTCAGGAGGGAGTAGAGAACATTGTCATCCGTTTCTGGTGGGGGGTCCCATAATGTAATGGTGTAGTACAACTCAGTGTCATCCTGGGGAAGACTGATGGAGCTGTGTTCTATTATCTCATCATGCACATGCCAGGGGTCCTCTTCAACCCTAATGGAGACAGGGAGAGAGAGGGAGAGAGAGATGGGGGGAGGGGGAGAGAGAGAGGAGATAAAAGAGTATGCAGTGTTTGTTGAGTTTGTGAGGCTATTCAACTGATGTTTTGACATCAGTTACAACTAATGATGTGATTCTCTATCATTCATCATGTAGCACGTATCTTGAATCTGGTTAATCTGAATATGTGTAATGATTTCTGTGTGGTGAACATGCCATATTTAACTAAAAAGAAAAATGCAACTCATTTGTGAAATATTCATAGGATCTGATGCTTCAGGTGATTTAAATGCTAAAGGACACAAATGATAGTTATTGTGAATATGTTGTAAACAAAATGAGTGGTAAACCAAATCAGCATGTCCCTTTGTTGTTGTTGTTAAAAAATATTTAAATATTGATTTCTGAATGATCCAGGCAGGCAGGATAACAGTTTTATTATATTATATTGTGTTGTATTGTATTGTATTGTGTTGTATTGTATTATTTTGTATTGTTGTGTATTGTATTGTATTCTATACAGATGAGCAAAGTGATAGTTCCCCCAAATTACAAAATCAACTTCAATTCAATCAACACAATGGTTTTGTTTATCTGCATACTGCAACTAACAGCTAATTGTTGGATTGAAGTCTGTCCTTGTCCATGGACTCCTTTCAGGGTAAGGAACCAAATATTAGATTTTGTAATTTGGGTGAACTATTCCTTTAAGAGAGAGATCTTGGTCTTACACAGTGAATGCGAGGTTGTCTGTTTTCTTAGGAGGAAGACATTTGCAACCACTGTGCAGCACAGGAATAATCCAAGAACAGCTCCAACAACTATGTGTACACTCAGAAGGCCTTAGTGAAAGTGAGATAAAATAAGATTAATGATTAACAAAACCTATGCCTTGCCTTATGTTTTCCAGTGTTTAGTACATAAACATAAACTACATAATGAACATAGTAAATTGACCTTGGCCATCAATTAGGGGTGTTGAATATTTAGGAGGTGTGATATCCAGATCTGTGTCAACTACCGTGTCAGCCCTATCACCTAATGAGAATATCGTTGTTGGTACATGGGGTCACAATACAAATATTTGGTTTTATACAGATTTCCATCTGGATATTTACACGTGATGTCTAAACTTCCACCTTCTGGTCCATGTGTTCCAATTTTGCTGCTTCTTGCATCATAACATAGAACTTCATAAAAGAGAACACAAAGTCATTTTTAAGAGAAATGTAAGGTGAACATTTTAGAAAACTGTCAAGCGTTGATTCATTGTGAATTGCCTCATGTTACCATTTGCATTTCCACAAATGGACTTACAGTGCACATTGGTCTCTAATATTACAAATAATAAGCACAACTTACTACATCATATACTGTAGACATCAGTCCAGAAGGGCATTTCAGGGATGCCAGGCTGTCTGAAGCACACCGGTGTGGTGACACAGCTCATCAGGGAGGCCAGAGAGAACAAGGGCAACCTGTCAGTGTTGTGGCTCGACCTGGCAAATGCATCTCCCTAGCCATGAACATGCTCACTAAGTCTGCTGAACCGGAGTGCAGAGGGCCCAAAATGAACTCTGCTCAACGCAACCACCCATCAGGGCATTCATGGACGACCTCACAGTCACCACAGAATCAGTTCCAGGCTGCCGGTGGATTCTGCAGAGGCTCGAAAAGCTGGTGGAGTGGGCCCGGATGTGTTTCAAACCAGCCAAATCAAAATCTATGGTGCTGGGGAAAGGGAAGGTGGAGGACAAGTTCCGGTTCAACATCGCAGGCAAAGCCATCCCAACCATCACAGAGAAGCCAAGAGCCAAGTCAAGAGCTTAGGCAAGATTTTTTACAGATCTCTGAAGGACACGGCATCCATCCAGTCGACCTGCACCGAGTTGGATGGCTGGCTGAAAACCATGGACAAGTCTGGCCTACCTGGGAAGTTTAAAGCCTGGGTGTATCAGCATGGGATTCTTCCCAGAATCCTGTGGCCCCTCCTCGTCTATGCAATTCCGATCTCGATAGTTGAGACCTTAGAGAGGAGGGTCAAGAGTTGGGAAACCACCTCAGGAGGCTGCCAAAGAGCCTGAGCAGCACCGCAATCTACGGACACAACAAACTGCAACTGCCCTTCAAATTATTGCAGGAGGAATTCAAGGTAACAAGAGCCAGAGAAGTGGTACAGTACAGGGACTCAAGTGAGTCTGAAGGTGGCTAAAGCAGGGATCCAAGTGAGGACTGGCAGGAAGCAGAGGGCAGAGGAAGCAGAGGCAACGCTGCGTCACAAGAGGCTGGTGGGAGTGGTCACACAAGGCCGAGCTGGGCTAGGATCCTTTCCAACTCCCCAAATGAACACCATCAGAGGAAAGGACAGGCGCCGCCTAGTTCAGGAGGAGGTGAGCGCAGCAGTGGAGGAGACTAAAACCTGCAAGTCGGTGGGAATGAAGCAACAGGGAGCTCGGACAAGATGGGAGAATGCGGTCGAGAGGAAAGTGACCTGGGCTGAGCTTTGGAAAGCCGAGCCACACCGCATCATATTTCTCATCCAGGCAGTGTACGATGTGCTTCCAAGCCCATCAAATCTGCACACGTGGCAAGACAGAGTCACCTGCGTGCCCACTGTGCTCCAAGTGAGGAACCCAGGAGCACATCCTCAGCTGCTGCACAAAGGCACTTGAAGAGGGACAGTGCCGATGGAGGCATGATCAGGTCCTGATGACGAAGATCTGATGAAGATCCCTAAATTCTTTATCTAGAGGAACTTGATTATGAGGTCACTGTCTGGTATTGATGAAAATCTAATGAAGCAAGGGGAGAAACCTGCAATCATCTATGATTATCTATACAATAAGCATGTCATAATCTACAATAAGCATGCACGTGTAATCTGTCATTAATCTCTGTTCGATTATATACAATTCTGCTCCATTTCAAGTATGCAAGCCACATTTATTTATAAACAATCTCTATGGCAAGTCGCGTCTTTAACCGTAGTTTCTCAAAATTGGACCAATCAGTGTAATTTCGTACATGTCCCGTCCGTACGGCAAGACCCATCATTTACCCAAGCTTTATCAAAATTGTCCCAGTGGTGTTGGAGAAAAAGCTTGTGACATACAAACAGACAGAGACTGTTTCATAGTCCCCTCTCCGATCTCATCTGTGGGGGGCAACAATAGAGGTAATATTTGTCACTATAAATATATTTCATATCCATTTTCTACAGATCTCTTTAAGTGTGTTACTTTGAGTTGTGTACTTGGGATTGAGAACAAACAGTTAAATTATTTCCACAGATCCCTCTAACGTATCAACATCAGTAGTCTGCTGCCCTCTACTTACAAGAAATAAACCTACATGTTTTACCTTGAAGGGTATTTTGCCTTGACATAGAAAACTCCTACTCACTGTGTCCAACAAAAGGTTGTCCAGAGTCTGCCTAGGACAGTGATTTGATTCTATTCAAAATCTTAGGGATGATCAATATCATAGTATCTTTTGATGACTGTGGAAAATCATCAATAACACCAGTGGGTGTACAGTAGGCTATAGTTGGTTCCCAGGTAATGTACAGATTGACCAAAGTCAGTGAGTTTATATTGTAGATTCACAGATAGATCTATGGATTCCCTGATTCTATATATATACCGTAAAGCTGGTATATGTCAAGAGCATTCCCAAAATACTGCATCTATCTTCTCTAGACACAAGATCAACACAGATCAAGGGGTCGCCTGCCATCTCTAGGAGAGTTTTAGAGTGATTCATACCATCAGAAATGCTTTCATGTTGTAAACAGCTGGTATTCCCTGTAGACAATTAATAGAGATCTTATTACAAAATGACTGCAGTATGTGTTTACTATAAACATGTTTTCCATGGATACCAGCAGTGTTCAGTGTTTACCTTTGTTATGACACGTCCCTTTGGTTTCCCTTATTTGACACTGAACAAATTGTCACTGGTAAATGTCAACCTTGGTATGCTCAGTAAAAAACAAACTCTCTAAAAATGAGAACAGTTATGGTTTTGCAGGGAGTTATTATTTTCACAAAATTAGCAGCTTGTCAGTGTTTCCTTCCAGTTGCTTTCCCCCTCTTTACTTCCCCCTTTGCCCTGGGCCCTTCCCCCCATTCTCTCTCCCTAGCTGAACAAAGCTCTACATGAAAGAGCAAGTCATCCAACTGGCCATCATCCAGTAATTAAGGAGAACAGAGGAATTATTCTTACATCACATCTTCTCTTCAATGCAGTGACCAAATATGGGCCTCCAATGGATACAGAAGTATGGGAAGGAGAGATCCAACATAGTGAGACTGAAATATGCATGTACTGCCAAAAGTGACTTGTATGATAACAAATATTACCCATGGCTTGTGGTATTCATGATAATTGATAGCTTAATAATATGAAAATATACACACATTTTTATGTAAAATATATCTCACACATATCTCAGCAGCAACTCAGGACACAGACTTCATTGTTGTCTACTATAAGGCAAATGCATTTATTTTGCGTCAGGTACATATCAACTCCAACCTCCTCTCGATGTGATCTCCCACCCCAGGCTAACGAAGCAGCTTTGGAACATCAACCTGCAAGAGAGAGAGAGAGAGAGGGAGAGGGAGAGGGAGAGGGGGAGGGGGAGGGGGTATTACCTGGATTTATTCATAACCACATTCATCCCACATTACACAGATAGATATTAGCATGCTGTCTTGACCACAATGAAAATCTCTTTAAAAGTCTTTGACTCAATTGGGTCATCTTTGATGAGTTAATTCATGCACATGATTCAAGTGTGTGTTTTTTTAAATAGTCAAGTGAATGTAATGATAATTTCCTGTTCCAACCTTTTTGAGAACGTTCATGGTGCTGCTGCGGATGGAGTCCAGAAACTGGTCCCTGGAGTTCCTCCCACCTTCCTGTCTTGACGTCTTCTGATCCAGTTTCCTCTGTGAAACGGGCATGAGGGCCTTCCGTAAAGACAAGCCCTCCAACCCAGGGGCAGACGGAGGAGGTGGAGGTGGTGGGGACTCTGGTCCAGATCTTCTATACCTAGCCTTAGGGATATCCTTGTGGGAAGAGGGTCCAGGTGAGGGTTCAACAGAGAAGTCTTTGGAGAAGGTCTGTCGGGATGACCGAGTCTGCGGGGGTGGTTGGGTTTTCTGGGGTAGCTGGGTTTGATGTGCCTCTTTCTTTTCCTGCATCCGGCGTTGCCGTTGCAGGTCCATGTTCCGGCTCAGTATGTTGGTGATGGTAAACCTGGGGCCGGCCAGCTCAAAGTGGTAGCCAAGCTTAAGCAATGTGGTGTTGCTCATCAACATCTTGGTAATCTCCATCTCTGTCTTGCCTCCACAGATGTGCCGCTGGTTGTGGAAGCGCAGCTCAGTGAGGGTTGTGTTGTTCTGTAAGGCGTAGACCACAGCCAAAATACCCTTGCCAGTGAGATGGTTGGAGTCCAGGTTGATGCTGGTGAGACAGTTATTGCTCCGCAGAGCGCCGGCAATGGCATAAGCCACATGGTCGTCAGCGCGAGTGTTAGCCAAAGCAAAGGTCTTGATGTGCATATTGTCTTGGAGTGCCTCTGCAAACTGCATGAGAGTCTGTGTTTTGATGACATCTGAGTTGTTGACATTGACCTCAGTCAATGAGGGATCGTCTTTTCGGACTCTATCAAGGAGTTCATCAAACATGCTGGAGACATCCTCTTCATCTTCCTCCCTCCCACCCTCACCAGTTGGGCATTCTTTACTACTGCTATTCTCTAGGTCATTGCTGGCTTTAGAGTATTTACTGACTGTCTTTTCTGTCTCCTTTCCATTGCCCCTCTTTGTCTCTTCCTGGAGTCTACTTTGTTTCCTGTGTGAATTGGTGTTTTCTCTCTCATTGTCCTTCTTAATACTGTCCCTCTTTTCCTCTGTGGCAGTACCACTGAGTTTATTTTGCCTGTCCTCTACCTTAGAGAAGATTCCTCTTATTTTGCTATCCTTCATTTTCTGTGGTTTTTCCCTGTTATCCTTTTCCTTATTGTCCTCTTTCTCGCCTTGACCTCGCAGCTTTGAAATCAGTCCCTTAGTTTTGTCCGTTCCCCTTTTGCAGTCTTGTTTTCTGTCTTGTTGTACTCTGTCATCCTTTTTCCTTTGCAATTTAGAGACGAGGTCAAGTGTTTTGCTCTTTTTCACACACTCCTCCTTTTTCTCCTTCGTCCGGACCTGTCCTCTGTTTTCTTCAACAACCTTATCTTTTTTGCTTTCGTTTTCTCTCCCCTCATCCCCTCTATTACATGGGTTTCTTTCCTCTTTGCCCTCTGGACGTCCATCCAGAGCCTTGAAGTCCCTGCTCTCCAGTCCTTCCTGGTCATGCCCCTTTTTAACCTTGGATGTGTCCTCCTTATGAATCTCCCCAGCAGTGTGGTCAACGGTAATGACATCCTGGTCATCTGACATGGAGGGGCTTCTCTCACTCCCCCCCATCTTCGTCGAGTTATCCAGCTTCCCTCCTTCAACATTTGGGTCCACCTTCAATGTGTAACAAAAGATATTGGTATGGATCACAGAGGTATCAATTACAGGTACAATATTTCAACACAGCCTTATGACATTTTGGTAATTGATTGATTGATGGCACTTGATTTTCAGGAGGTTGAGATCACAACCGTATGATTATCTGGGAACATTGCCTTGTTATCTTTGAACATCTTCTGTTTGCACATATTGTATAAAGCCCACTGTTTTACATGATCCCTCACAGAGCAACGTGTCGGCGGGGTTTTGCGAGCCACTGTCTAAAGAACTCTGGCAGATGTGTCCTTAAAAGGCAGTATGGGTCAGAGCGTTGTGCTCAGGAATTTCATTCGTCTCAAAATTGAAAGCAGCATGCCAGCATGAGCGAGCCCCTCATTGTTCAATCCCTAGTGTTCATCGAAACCTTCCCGAAATGTCATGGTGCTATGAGAAAACTGAAAAACTATCACATACGAAATGCAGTTTTGTAGAATGTACAGTACAATATAGTTCTGACACTAAATGAGAACTTCATGTGGTATCATCGTTTGAAAACTGTGTGTCATATTCTGCCATTACACACGGCATGGTGGTAGTGGTCAATAACCGGCTCAACTAAATGCATGTTCCTTCATACAATATGTACATGTAATGCCAAGTACATGACTAATACTCATAAATCAGTTATGAAAACACCTGTTTGTTTGTTGACAAAAAATCTCTCCTGATAACAGGAGGGGCTTTTAACTATTAGGCTCTAGTGGGGAACCCCGATAAAGGGTATTTGTTTATGCGAAAAATGACACTGCCTGGCAGCTTTGAGAGTGATGATGCCCCCCCGTGTGTAGATGACATTTTGCCTGCTGGCACTAGGTTTTCCATGCCCATGCTGTAGATCTCTCTAAAACAAGGCTTCTTATTAGGGTGTCTCTCTACACACGGCGGCTGTCTCCAAATGGCTCATGTTCCACACTCACCACCTGTTGGAGCCCATATTCACTTGGCTGGGTGTCAACATATTTTAAGTCTGAAGGCAAGCTCAATATCAACTAGGTCAAAGCCTGTCTTCATTACCCTTACATTGCTGTTGCATCTTAACAAATAAACTTGATTAGTGAAATATGATACTGGCATTGTCATATGGTAACTAGGTCTGAGACTAATCATGAAAAAAGTGAATACAACCCATAGGAGGTGTACCACAATCTTAATAACTGGTATTTATACACAATTATAGTCTCTTATGCCATTTCTATTTTCATTCTGTTGAAGTCTAAACCTGCACAATACATGTACGTTTTTTTCACCTACTTACCTTGTTTTTCTCTTGTTTTTCTCATGCAAAATTAATAAAATTAAATTCTTAATTGTATTTCATATTTCCTAGAGGTGCAATCAAGTCAGTATGACTGTATGATTATGCCCCGAAGTAAGCTGTCAAATTGGTAGTGATAAGCCTATTTATTCAACTCCAGAGAGAAACACAAAACCTATAGACTTTATAACCATTATCATACCTCAAAGGACAGCTCCCTTTGAATTAGTTTCTTGGTCTCGCGCTCACAATAGTCAAGCATTGCCCCCCGGTTGTATTTTATTGATGGTTGCTTTTCTGTCTGGTTTCTCTGCCTGAGGCCGACTGGCACAGTCGGGTCTGGATCGATGTCGGTTAATTCATTTTCCAGCTCTTGCACCTCTGCGGGTGTTAGAGTGGCTAACAGGTTGTCAAAATCGGAGTCCTCTTCGCTCTCCTGCATCTCGGCGTGGCTGATTCTGTATTTTCCTCCGGGAAAACGTTCCCACGAACAGAGCAGAGCCTTTTGCTTTTGATAGTAGCCTTTTTGATACGGTCGGTCTCCCGATAACAGTGATATTTCTGAGCTCTGAGTATTTGAAATACTTTATTTTGGACAGGGAGCGAGTGTTGGCCAATCAGACCGCCCGGACCGCCTCTCTCAGCACGAGCTTAATGCCCAAATTAAGATCACTGGAGCATAGACAGCAGGCGATATGACAATAACCCACGTACTAATGAATGCAAACTGGTAGGCCTAGCTAATCATCTCAGTATGCTTTATTTATATAATTTATTTAGAATATTTGATGGGGATTCAAGATCTAATGGGGTTCAAAAACAACTATGACATGATGAGGAAATCATAGAAGTGTTTTTATTTCAATATGACCGAGAGAAAGAATAGGAAACGTTCATTTGATATTCGAACAAAAGGTTTTATTCCACAATATAAACTGCACATCTTTGCTACCCCACTCCCTTCCTTCCCAAAGTAGAGAAACCCAAGAGCAATGTTCCTTTCCTTCACTCTGCTACATTTCTAGTCCACAACTGTAACCCAACACAGTCTATTAGCTTTCTTTCTGTACATCAAACCATCGCTAAATCACCAGCACACAGTTCAGTGGAGATCAAGCCATTGAGTCCAATTGAAAACAACATTATTGCTCAGATAAATAAACCTAATCTACCAAAAAATGGGAATAATTATATTAAGATGCATGTACTAAACACCGGGTTTCCCAAAAAATACAATTCTCTCTATTTAATTGTTTATTATTTCTTTTCTCTTTTTTTTTTAGGGGGAAGAGGGGGGTGAAAGCCCTTTTTCCCCCACTCCTTGTGTCTCTGGTTTTGCATGCTAGGAAGTTCCACAGAACATAGTGTAATATAAAACCCATGATCTTTAACAGGGTGCATGATTTGTTAGATTCCTTTGCACTAATGTAATGGAAACCCATGCAGCACACGCTTGTAATGTAACTTATTTAGACAACAACAAACAGTTCATAGGAGGAAAGAAATATATGTAAAAATACAAAAAGTAACCAAACAGTAATATAGTTCTGGACAACAATTTAGATAAAGAGGAGATAGCACCGTTGTTACAACAGGGATGGACAAAGGGGTACTGGGGGGCGGGTGGCTTGTTAACGGAGTGAGGGGCACACCTCAATTTTTCCTTTCCAAAACTCTTCATCCACTCCCTCCGCCTCTTCGTCCTCCTCCTCCTCACTTCCTCATGCGGTCATCCTTTATTGTACAGCTGACACAAATGTAGTCCTCCTTCTCAGCCAGCTCAGCCGACACGCCAACGCAGACCTGGTGGAACCACTGGTTACAGCTGCCGTCACACTGGACCCAATCCACCTGGAATAAAGAACACCTGTTTTAATGAAATGTGGACCATACAACACCAAATAAATCATACGTTTGACTTTTTTTTTTACTGCAATAACTGTTTGTTTTCCTATTTCTTTCCTCCAGAGGACCTTTATTTTAAACATCAAATTATGCACAAATTATCACTCAAGATAATAATATGCTAAACGATTTGAATGTGAAATGTGAATATAGAGTCAGTGAGAGATTATGCAAGGTCATGCTGACCTCATCTCCTGCGGGCAGCTGGCAGCTCTCTGCTGGACACATGACCAACTCGTCGTCAGAGTCATCGTCGGACCGGGAGAAGTCTGAGCGGGGAGAGGATGAGGTGGAGGTCGCCCTGCGCTCCAGGTTCTTCTCTTTGTTCATCTTCTGTCTCTTATTTTGGAGCTTTTTTGCCTTGTCCCTGCGCTCCGCCTCCAGACCCTCCCTCTCGAGGCGCCGCTTGGCCTTCTTCTCTGCTCCGCTCAGAAGCTCCTTCTTCAGACCATGAACATCCTGGAGCGATTCAAAAACATTATACAGTACGTTAGAGCAAGTGTTAAAGGGGTGTTCCACCTCTTTGATACTTCTTCCTGGTTTGGCCCTGGCCCTGGCCATGACTTTGGGTGTAGTTAGTTACACATGTTGCCTCCTTAGATACCGAGTCGTCATATTAAAATATTGGATGTCAAAACCGCTGACACTATGACAGTCAACAAATCAATGCTTTGGTAAGTTTATTAACCTCTTTCTGTGGCAGATTCTTTCCCTGAGAGTTGCACTGTTTGCGTGAGTCACAGTCCGAGGGGTCGTCGTCTTGTGGCGACGTGCGTCCGTTGGTGGGGTGTGTCCTTAGCCTGTTCAGTAACACACGGTAGAGCTGCTGGATCTCTGGCAGAGACACCTGCAGCAGCAGCCCTTCCACCATCAGCTCCTCCAGCTCTACCTCCAGACCTGCAGCACAGCACAAGGCGTCAGTACACATTTCAAATACTAAAGGCACAGTTTTAACAATTCACTCATAACTCCCGTAAGAAGTCTGTCCGTGTCCATATACTCATTTCAGGGTAAGGAACCAAATGTGTGATTTTTTTGCTTCCTGGCTTTTTCTTGAAAAAGACTCAAAAGAACGGATGCACCAAGTGGCACCCTAGTCATTCACGGAGCTATTGGGGAAAGTAACACCAGATATAGCTAAAAGCCATTCTCAATAAAGTGTGTTAAAATGTTGTTTGACCCACTCGCAAAAAAGCCGGTGAAGGGGGTTCGGAGGGTTATATTTGACTAACTGTACAACCAGAGCTCTGAAGTGTTACTTGGCAAGCCTATGCTGTATGAAATGTCATACGTCACGGCATGTGGGAAATCTCCTGTTTGATTTCAAGTCCAAACTACAGAGCAGAAAATGAAGAAATGCGTCACTGTCTCATTACTTACGCAGGGCACTGTATATGACATCCTGGTGCTCAATGAATCAACTCTATTTTCTTAGCTCCTCCTAAAATGATTTCCCACATGCCGTGACGTATGGCATTTCATACAGCATAGGCTTGCCAACACTCCTCTGTTTGTACAGTTAATCAGCTAAGAAAATAGAGTTGATTCATTGAGCACCAGGATGTCATACACAGTGCACTGCGTAAGTAATGGGACAGTGACGCATTTCGTCTATTTCTGCTCTGTAGTTTGGACTTGAAATCAAAGAGATTGTCAGCTTTTATTTGAGGGTATTTGTGTACATATGTAGACGGATTTGCTTGCGCCAGCCATGTGACTTAAATGTGGCTGATACATAGACAGCGATAGTCTGATCTTCCATTGTGAATGATTATCAATGCCTCCCTCTCAGCCTGGAACACATTCTTACAGTTGAATGAGCATGCCTGGTGGACGTCCTGGGGATATCGCGCCTTGCCTATCGTTCTTTCCTTTGCTATTGTAATGTATGTGTGTCCATAGCCTTCTGAAGTTGTACTGGGGAATAAAGTATGTTCTTTATTCTTAACCAGTCAAGTCCTTCTCTTTATTTTCAATAATCTTTTTTTTTTTTTTTTTTTACCAATTCCTCACATGTTGGTTTCACCATTTAGAATACTTTTTATACATAGTCGCTCTTTTTTTTTTCTTTTCAAATTTTTTTTTTCTCTCCATGAAGTGTAGTGTCTTTGAATACTGAGAAAAGCGCTACACAAAATAAATGCATTATTGTTATTGTAATTGTTTGATTTCAAATCCAAACTTTTGTACTGTAGAGCCAAAAGAAGAAAAAAGGCTTCACTGTCCGTTTACTTACACAGGGCACTGTACATCAGCTAGAAAAATGTCTAAATTACTAATGTGGGCCTTTAACAAATACTCAAATGACACCATAATCTCCATGAAGGGCACTACCCAGTGCTTACCCTGCAGGGGAATGCATCTCTGCTCCGTGTAGAAGACAGTCTGAGCGTGGCTTGTCCTGTTCCACTCTGGAGTCAAACATGGGGCCTGGATCAATATGCCAAAGCACAAATCAGTTAACTGATATGGTCACTTGGCATTCCAATTGTGTCTTAAAATTAATATTAATAATATAACTACAGAACGAATAGACCACTGGAACAATTCAGAGAAATGGAAGGTATGAGAGACCTGTCCATCCGATGGCCAGCGAGGTGGAGATGTGGGCGACTCTGAACCGCTTTCCTGAAGTTCTGGGAGGTTATAGGAGGCTGAGGCCTCCCGTGCTCGGTGCTGCCAGCTGACCGTCCTCTCCGTCATGTAGTGCAGTGCGTCGCCCTCCGCCAGGCGCACCCGCATACACTGCAGGGACGCCAGCAGGGGGAGGACCTTGTCCAGGGGGGGCTTCTCCGAGCGCCGGCATTGTGGGCAGAGCCACGCCTCCTGGGCTGAACAGGGGACGGCCGAGGGACCCCTTACACACACACTGTGGAAAGCGTCCCTGCAGAGCTCGCACTGTAGCATGGCGCCCATGGGGGGCTTCAGACACACACACACCTTCAGGTCCATACAGTCGGCGGCGGGGAGGAGCTTGGATTCATTAGTGGCCCTGAGAGACGAGAGAGCCTCCAGCTCCCTCAACCGCACCTCCTCCAGAGCTGCCATCTGGTTGAGAAAACATGACAAGATGTAAATATGCATCTTGCACTTCAATAAAAAGTGTTAATCCAAGCATATTTCCAATTCACGTATTATGTGTGAGGGCCAGGAGTTTTCCCTGAACACATGGCTTGATATAGTCAGGTCACATGGTCAGGATAGGTTAACATGCACTGAGGTGTGATGGATGCATTAGTGCACTTACAGCTGAGGTAGAGTCCTTGCTCTCAGAGAGGGCCTTCTCTAGATCACCCAGACAGTCTAGCTTCACCATCTTCTTTTTGCTATGCTGGGAGCTCACTTTCGCTTTTTTTGACTTCCTTTTCGGAGACCCGAGTCCCACCTCACATCTCGGACAAAGAACCTGCAAAAACAAAAGATAAATCGTAATGACTCGGGCTACATTTTCCATCCCTGGAATTCTAAGAGAATTATTCACTAATAATTTATTGCCATTCAGACTTTATTGTACCTCAAGGAGAGTGAAGTGAGAGTTTTTCATTAGGAAAGTTTTTGCTGCGGATTCTCTCCAAGCCTCCACCTCTGCCACCAGGGATTCCAGTCTTTCTAAAGGCTCCAGATGGACTTGGAGGGCTTGTCCTCGTAAAACTATGTCAGACAGGCTGTCAAATACCGGGATACGACCTCCAAGCTGAAAGAGTTGAAACAGAGTTCATTGCCGGTTGCATATTTGTTTACATACTCATTAATAGACAATTGAGACATGCTTATAAATGCGAGAATACTCACTCATCAACCAGTACACTGTTGATGGTGTATAGATGCTTATTTGTGAGAATTATACCATAGTGTTACTAAGCATGTGTTGTTTGAGCTTTGAAATAGTGCTTAAAATAGCCATGATGAATTGGCGATCAAGGAATGAGATCATGATACAGAACGTTCAGTGAAGTGCTGTTTTGGTCCAAACAAAGTGCTTTCTTAAGCCTGATGTAACGGTCGAGCAATGGCCTTCACGTACCCATTTTACATTTTGTTCGTTTACAAGGTGTTGCACATAATTGCCGCTATTAGAAAACGTAGTAGCATATGTACATTTTCTAATTTGTATTTTAAAATGTATGTACATGTACAGTGCATGTGCTTCCATTTCCATAGTTACCTGAAGTTCCTCAGCGTCCTGGAGCCACCCTCTGGCTCTGTTAACGGAGTCCTGCAGCAGCAGACAGTTGGGCAGGTGAGCAGGGATGGCTGCTACCTTCTCAGCAGCTTCGGTCAGGGTCTCTATAGAATGGTGCGGCCTGAAGGAAGGCATAAAACAACAGCAGTTAGCTCTCAAAACCGGTCACCAGAACCTGCCACCAAGTCAGACATCTGGTGGAAACAGGGCCCTGTTATATGTATCTCAGGAGCAGGCGGCATGGACCACATATTCATCATTTTGTAGAGACATTTTCTGAGGTTGTATTAATCATTAATGGTACTCCTGTCATACCATCATTAAAAACTATGTTCATTGACCATTTTCTGCTCAGACTAGTTCACAATGTTATAAGACTGCAAGCTATACTTTACTCCACAATTTTATTGTAATATTTAGTTTTTTTTTTATTTGCAATATTTAGTGCTACCCACTTCATCTCACCATTTCACAAAAGGTAAATTCAAGCTTTGAATGTTTCCGATGTAGCAGACGTCACTGTTGTGATGGTTGTGAACCATGCAAAGTTTCCCTCTGATACTGATGACCCATTGAGCTTCACATAGGCAATTATAATACCAACCACAATAACACACCTTTGGATCATTCCCACATATACAGTTACTAATACATTTATTTTCAACATACTTATACAAGTATACAAATAAACGAAACAAACCAGCCATCCTTGATGAGCTAAAAGAGAATAGTACAGTCCGACCGTACTAAGTTCTAAAATGGCTAAAAGAAAAAAATATAGGAATGGACTCTAGAGTTCTAGGAAGATGCAGAGAATTAAAAAATCGACTCGTTAAAAGTTAACCGTGGGTAATGTGGAGCGCACAGATGCACATTCCTGGTAGCCATGCCATTAAAAGCTTTTTTGGAAAAAACGCCGGTGACAGTGGTTATTAAAAAGCACTGGGTACCAATGGAATGAAGGCAGAACTAGATATATGCATGCTCACTTTTTGTTGGTCTTGTGGAACATTCTAGCAGCAGCATTTTGCACTAGCTGTAATTAAAATGAAGCAAAATCAGGGACACTGACATAATTGCGCTAATGTACATGTCAGTAATCACCAGTCACCAGTGCAAATGTTTGTACATTAATGAAAGCATAGTTATCCATACTACTCCTACCCATAATTAAGCCTAGCTAGCTTCATGTTGCTTAAGGATAGAGAATGGAAAGCATAAATCCGTTTTTTTATTTTACCTTTTATTGCCTCTCTGACAAAAGTGTTTTTTTTTGTTTTTTTTTGCTTCGTAGTTTTGAGTGAGGACACAATTATTGAAAATCAAGGTCTAAATTTCAGTTTGGAATCTTATCTAACTATCAAAACCAGAGAATGACCTTTCACCTCAATACAGTCAGTGTCTTCTTTCACAGTGGATCCCTAAAAAAACCAATTCTGGACTCCTTGGCAGGTTATACACACTAACACGACACGTCTCAGTGCTGCCCTCACCTGGCCTTGAGGAGGCAGCTCGCCTTGTCCTCCCAACGCTCAGAGACAGTGAGAAGCTCCTGCAGGCGCGCCATGGCTTTCTCCACCGAGGGGTGAGGGCTCAGGCCCACCCCCTGGTCAATGAGCATCCGCATGGTCTCCAGGGACAGGGTGGCTGGGTGGGTGTTGGCCTGCTGTACCCCCTCCAGCCACCGGGCCTGCTCTAGTCTCTCCCTCAGCGCCGGCAGCTCAGGAAGCTCCACGTCAAAGTCGAAGCTGACGTCCAGCAGGCCATTAATCTCCGCAGTACAGGGCGCATCATCCACCAGGACCTTCTCGCTGTGCTGCTGGAAGTCCTCAATGCGATTCAGGAGCTCCTGTGATTAAATGTTCATATTATCGCGATTGAAGGCGATTGCTGATTCAGATGTTTCACCTCAGGTTGTAGACTCCGTCAACCTACCTTCAACAACGGGGCTTGCTTCAGGCTGCAGGGTAGGTTGTAAAGCTGCCTAACGAAGGACCTGAGTTCCTCCACAGTCAGCTGGCTCTGGGACTTCCCCCCACCACAGCGATACCTAGGAGGGGGAATTAAAACAACCTAAGTTAAACTGGTGATGGGAGTTGTACAGTATATTGTATAGACAAAGACGTGGATAATGTTTGGGCAAGAGAGGAAGATAAACAATACTCATACTTCCCATCTGACTACAGTATGTGGACCTAGCCTGTGCAACCGGTGTTAATATTACAGCTAAAGTAGGCAATAGTAGAAAGTCCCAATATGATGTATGCATGTAACTTGGTCCCAAATGCTGTGGACACTATGGGGAGAAACTGTATTTTAACCCAGCCCGGGGTAATGGGGTACTGTTTCTACTGTAGTCCTTATGGTTAGCTACTGTATTGTGTTGCGTTATTGTTGCTCTGGCTGCGTTGGTTCCCTCGCTGCATAGCCACACACAAGGACGCCGGTGATGATGGGGTTACATTTATATTTATGGCATTTAGCAGACACCTTTATCCAAAGCGACTTACAAATACATTTGTCTAAGTGAGTGAATCATCTATCCATCAGTCATCATAAGAAAAAGTAATCTGCGCTAGGACCAGGGGCTATTGGCAGTCACAATTTAAAAAAAATAAAATAATAATAATATTTTCAGGAGAGAAACTTCCACAGGGGGGTAGTTGGGATGAAGAGGTCTTTAGGAGCGACAGTTAAGATGTAGCCTGAATTGATATTTGATATTTATTGCTCTCCAACAAGCACTTAGGGGTCAAGTTACTCCAGAACCCCAAGTGGCAGGACCATAACCCTGACCCCAGAAAATATAATTTTGAGCACGTTTTGTATTCATGACAAAAAGGGATTATATTACAACCATGTGAATTATCAAATATCAAATATTAAAATGTGTGAAATTACACTGGGACCAACACCCAAGGTGAACAGGCTTAATGTCACAGTGAATTCACATTGCTGCTCTTCTCCTCAAATCTGTTTCTCCTCTTGGCCGCCTCCTTTTAGTGTCATTGTGTGGCATGACAGTGATGGTAATAGGAGTTAGCATAGAGGGCGACCAGGCTAACGTAGACTGTGTTCATACCTGGTTTGCCTTTTGCCATTTAGAAGCTGCTGTGCCACAGAGGAGCACTTCTCTGCATCCTGTGTGACCAAACGTAGCTGCCGCAGGAGGTCGTTGTCAGGGAACATCTTGGCCTCCGATTTGTCAATAAGGGAGCGGAAGACCGTCAAGTCTGAGGAGAGAGAATCAAAAATGATCATACCGGCAAGGCGCTTTAGAACCAGAAGGACATGTGAGGCCCGATTCACCTTTGAATGCAGTCTTTGCACATTTCTGTTAAACTAAAGAGCTTGTTGCCCGGACCCAGATTAAGCATGCTTTTCAACGCCCAGGAATAGGCCTAGGCTTAATCTGGGACTGGGAAAACCAGCAATATGTGCTTAGCAGCCACAGTTTCCATGAGCATGTTATTAATATCTTTACTAAGAACCACAATTAGTTGTAATTATAATGAATTAAAAACATCTTCAGAGACCTAGCCTATTTTGCTAAAAAAAAAAAAAGCATATAGGGAAGCTCTCACTTCTTTTCTTGTCCAGTTTAGCCTCCAGAATCTCTGTCACATGGGAGGCCCAGTCGTCGTAGGATTCAGCCCTCTGCTTCACGCAGTTTATCATGGGGTCAAGATCATCCAGTGTAAATCTATAACTGAGAGTGGGAAAAGGGAAATGATCAGTGGGGACTGAACTCATAATGAGAACAGGAACACAGCATAGGCCTGAGATACCAGATCCTTGCTCAGCAGGGTGGAGCATAACACAATGTTCAAACAGAAATAAAGACATTCTTCTTTGTCATGGGTAACAAATACTGTCAGCTCTGCAAATTACATGTATATCTGTATTGCTTTAACCCTTCTGGCGAAGCCTCAGGAGGACTCACTTCAGTGTGTAGTTGGTGAGGGGGCAGGAGCAGAGGTGGTGGATGTGGTGGAGACACACCAGTGTCCCAGGGCTGCAGGGACAGGATATGGCAGACAGGTAGCAGGTGGTCCGACACTTGGTGCACTGCCGCTCATCGTCCTGGAGGAGATCGTACTCTGCCTGCTCGCTATGCGACACCCCCTGGGGGGAAGCGAAACAAAAACAACCATGAGTTAGACAGACAGCGAGTCCTGAGGGAGTGGGGACCAGGCAGCCAGTTGTACTCCTTAATTGGAACGAACCTCATTAGTGTTTTGAGTCCCATAAATGCTCATCACAACACATTACTCCCTTCTACTGTAGCTCCTACCAGTTTACACACTACACATGACAGTCATCTGAAAAACCCCAAACATACATGATTTGTAAAATAACAACCATTCTCCGAACTTATAACTATTTTTTCTGAGCTAAAAAGGAGCTGAATTAAGAACAAGGGACAAATGCGAAATCCATCTCATTAAATAGTAAAATAAAGTCTGTTGTGGGGACTCCATCCTTACCATTTTTCTGACTTTATCCCTCAGGTTCCGCTCCTCTCTGATCATGATGGCCATGTCCTTCTGGACAGCGGATGCCAGAACCACATCCAGGTTGCCTGCGTTGGACGCCATCTTGCAGATCATCTCGTCGTGGGAGAAGACGCAATACCGGTTCAGCGTTCGATAGTGGTCGACACACTGCCTGCCCAAGGGCATCTGAGACCACCCAAAAGAAAATAAACATTAATAAACAACCCACATAACAAAACATGAACGTACCTCCGTAATAACACCAATGAAGAGCTTACCCAGTCCACAGTGCAGAAGTTGACGGCCTCTGCGAAGTTGAAGCCCTGGTTGAAGCCGCTGTGGTAGGCTCTGGGGAAGGTGATGACAAACTCCCCTGCACACTGGTTGGTTCTGTAAATCTGGGGAAACACAATATCGGATTGATTTCTTCATTACTTCTTGTTTACTTAACTACATTACTACTTTGTCAGGTCACCCAAGGTTAAACACCAAGTTTGAGGGGCACACTGATCTATATACTACACTGAGGTATATAGGATATTCTGAGGTGCACGGCTGTGTGTAGTTCAACTGACTCTTACCGGGACTCCGTGGGACATGAGGGTGTTAGGGTTCATGATGGTGACCAACTGGTGAAGGAGATCAGGCTGGGACATAAACAGCTCTGGGGCAAGTTTCTTCATCACTGCCTCCAGTTGCTCCGCAGCAAAGCCAGGTGCTCCGTACCACGTTTTGGGCTCCCCCCTTAGAGTGGAAAAAACAGGTTAGAGCTCGATTCAGGTACATGCTGATTTTTTTACTTATGTTCCAAATAAAAGTCATATGACCACCTCAAGTGTTTAGATGCATGTTTACTAAAATACACAAATCGAACTCTTGAATATTGAAAAACGAAACGTTCTCTGTTTCTATGTAGAGATCATGTAAAAACCAGAACAGCACTGTGCTAATGACCCAAATTTGAATGCAACATAAAAAAAAAAGAGCAATTGACAAGGACCAGTACCAGTGTAGGTAGTTGATGGAGTAGCTCCAGTGGTCCTCGATGTGCCAGCAGAAGGAGGAGAAGCACATGCCCACGTAGAGCCAGGGCAAGGTCATCCCACAGATGTCAGCTGTGACGTGAGTCAGCACCGAGGGGTCCATCATGGCCATGTTGTTCAGGTTCCAGCCACACTTGAGGTACTTCTGCAAGAGATGGAACAGAGCATTTGGGAGGTCAGAGGAGATAAGCGTGACTTGCTAATATTAAACTACTGATTTACAGTTCCAACAGTATCTAGATAAAAACAATGATGAGTCACCCCAAAAGCTCCTAAATCAGAATGTTAGGAAGAAAGTTTAGTCATCTCATGCTTGATATATTAGCAGTCTTAAAAGGACATGTTTGAAAGTTTCGACAGACATTTGGAAAAGGCAGTGAGTAGATTGAGGCTTACTATGAGATATTGGGAGCCCAGTTTTAACTGCACACTTGTTATAGTCCAAGTGACCTACCTCATCTGCTGCGGAAAGTTTAAATCTTCCATTTCTTCTTGGGAACCCACTCCCAAACTCCTTGGAGGCTATATCTGCTCCGTACTCCACTGTGACGTCCTCCTCGATGGTGCTCACCAAGCGCCAGAACTCTTTCTCCACCAGCTCTGTGGGAACCATCTGAAACAAAAATACAAGAAAAGGCTCATGTACAGTTCCACTTGCCATTGGTAAGAGTTGTTCATACACTACAATGGAATAACAAAGTTATTAGCTAGCACATTTATTAGCTAGCTATTTGATAGCATGATTATTAGACCGTTTGTACTTACATGAACTGGCATGTTGAAGTAATCCGACTTGAAGGAGTCGGCCATTTCGCCAAATGAGCGCAAAGAGTAGTCTCTGCCTGCCTGCTCGAAGCCAAACGCCTCATGAGGTTTGCTGCACTCCTGTTCATGAGATTCAAAAGAGGTAGAGCACAAGAGGTAGAGTTACATACAATTCTACTCCTCAATTTGTCTTTCAACAGAAAAATCTCATACAGTAGCATTATGATAACAGTAAGAATCTATATATTTGATAAATGAAATGAATCAGACATTCACTACATAGGTTCTCTTTAAAGGATAGCGCAGGGGAGCTTCTCTCCCTTGGAGGGGGGGGGGGGGATGCATGTATGGTAACTGAATGTGAGAAAGTGGTGATTGGTGTGATGATTAAATAGCCATCACTCACCTGAGCCAGACACTTGGGGCACCTCCAGTCTCCTTTGGGGATGTCGTGGAGGGGCGGGATCAGACAGAAGGTGTGGTAGCTGTCGTCACAGCCGTCACAGAGCAGCAGGCGGTCCTCGTCCGTCCCGCTGCCACACACCAGACACACGTACAGGTCCACCTAGAGGACAGCGGAGGGAGGGAGGGAGGCTTCTTTATGGCTGTTCCAGAGACAAAACGTTCTCTTTATTCACATCAATATACAATGTATCAAACCGGTTAAACAAAGGAACTGTTATCCATTTCTAAACATGGAAATGGATAACAACTACATTTTGTTCTGGTTATTAAACACTGTGTTGCACAAAATCAAGCAAAACACATGTTCTAAAGTAAAGATAGGAAAGGGTCATACTGTTGAAAACCCCTAGAGTAAACTCTACCATCCAGAATGTGGATCGAAGACATCCACACTTACTCTACTCTCTGCGCGGGCGTTTTTCTTATAACGAGACTTGTTTCTATCTGCCTCTCTCACCAGCTCTTTAATCTCTGTGGGTTCCTGTTTCACTGGAATGGGAATTTCTTTTTCTGCAAAAGGGAAAAAAATAAGCATTAGAACAATTGTGAGTGCATCTTATGCTCTAGATTGAATATCAAACACAGATATGGCGGTTAACTACGCTGTAATTGAGATGCTGAAATAAAGGGGAGCACCGTCTCACCTGGCTCAGGCTTAGCAACAAAGGAGCCCATCCTCCTCCGCAGGTTGGGTCTGTTCTCACAGGGCTCTCCTGGCTCAGTCTTCACACAGCACGACTAGAGGTGGAAACAGAGGGTCTCAGTTAATACCAACGATGTGACGAAGATAACATGCAACAGTGAACAGTGACAAACCAAGACAGTGCCAGAGGGTGGAATCCTAACTCGAGATATCTGTGCGTAACTCTAATCAACACGCATTTCCCATGCGGGCGGAGGCAACACAGACAAAAACACTATGATCACGACTTTGGGCAATTATTTTAACGTCATGTCACTTTGATTGAAGTAAGAGAGGTGGGACAGAGTGAAGAGGGTGGTTATAGGGTATACGTGTGTGATCTGAATTACCGGTTTTAAGAGGAGTTCTTCTGACAAGTGTGTGAGGCTCTGTTCGAGAGCATCCACCTCGGCTCTCATGCGCTTGGCTCTGCGGGCGATGGGGCATGTCTCGGCTGGCTGGGCAAAGTGCCTTTGGGCCAAGTCGTGGAGCGTGTACTCCTGGTCACCGGTGGCAACTGGCAGGCTTGGCTTCTGGACACAGTGCAGGCATCAGATGGGACATTAGTCATCTTATACACAAATAGAGTTAAAATATTACAACAATGTTTATACAATAGCAGAGAGAAAGTAAAATTGATATTGATATCTGGCGTTGGAACGACATTTCAACATTTATGGAGGATAGATTCAAAAGTCTAACATCTAATGGCATAAGACTTAAATTGTATAAATGTATACAATGTCCTTTGTTGAAAATGAGGATATGAAAACATATCAAACAAAATGTATATATTGAGAGTGTTTGTCTGTGTGGTGTAGTGGGGAAAAAAAAAAAACATTCAAAAAACAATTTACCTGCAGCAGGCATACTCAGTTTTAAATATTTGAAAAGGCTTTTGAAGCACATGAATGTCCCCCCCAGAGGGTACAAAACAAATCACAAAAACAGACAGACACATAGCCTTCTATGGCAGCAATGCACAGACAAAGCTCGATTTGAGACAAATAATTTAATCTGTTTAATTTCTGTGTAACTTAAAAAATCCACAACTGTTCCAAAACTGCCATAGACATGTGCAGTATATAAATTCAGAGACCATGACATGTAGAAATAGGCCTACCTTCTCAAGTTCAGGATCAGCCACTAAACGCATCAGTTTGGAAGCTAGTTCTGGCGCCTATGGCAACAGGGAAAACTTGGAAAGTTACACAACAATCCGTAGGCTTCCTCTTGCAAGACATATCACTGTATTTGTATAAGGGCATATACCAGGCACGGGCAAACTACGGCTCGCGATCTTTTAACCAAAACAATACATTTGATTCTGTTATACCCTAATTAGTTTCAGCACAGTATGAGGTCAGATGCTGTAAAGAAAAATGCGTTTGTGCATGAACTGTACAACCATGTGAAGGCATTTCAGAGCCAAGATGGTGTTGTTCACCAGGCAGTGGAGGGACATGTCATTCATTCATTTACCGACGCTGGCTTCTGTGGAGGTGTCGCTACCCAGCACAGTGAGATACAGCGGCATACTGTCAGACTAGCAGGCCGAGTTTACACGGCGCTTCTCTGACTTCGCCCAGATTGAAGATTCGCTTGAACTTGCGTCACGTCCTCTTTCATACGATTATGAGAAAGCACCACCGAACATGCAGCTGGAGCTTATTGATCTCCATTGTGACACTTCACTCCGGGAGAAGTTTGAAACAGTCACTCTGCCCGAGTTCTATGCCTCATTGAGTGAAGCACAGTTCGCTCACACGCGACAGCTGACTCAGAGTAGGTTGCTGCTGTTTGGCTCCACTTTGGCATGTGTGAGCAAACCTTTTTGGTTATGAACGACAATAAATCAAAGCACAGATCTCGGCTTAATGATGAACACATGTCTGCCATACTGCGTCTTTCAACCTCCACCCGACTTTGATAAGCTTGTAAAACAGGGTGAGAAACTTCACTGTTCACATTGACTAGCCGTGGGCCAGTAGACGCTGAAGGATAGTAAAGGAGAGGTCTGGGTAAATTAATGTATTTGTGAAAAATGCACTGTTAGTGATGCCAAGAATACCTTTTCCTGATAAAATGCACTGGAAATTCACTGTGATTAAGAGTACCTGGTGATAATGTTGACTGTAACACAAAGAATGTGCATTATAACTTGAGATAAGGCACTGATGTACTGTAAAATATGAAAGTGATAGCCTATTGTTCTGTTCTTTAGTATTTACTGATACTTATGTCAGTTAAAAAAAACAAAAAAAAACAGGACAAAAACAGAGGGGCATTGTGAAAATAGGTCTCTTGAGAGCCAGTGAAAAAAGAAAAGAATTGGAAAAGAATGTGATTCAATTGAACATCAGTGCACATGCAAAAATATTTTTGGTTTAATAAATGTGTAATTGAGGTACATAGCAGTGTGTTGAATGCTATGCAACATCAAGTATTTCTATAAAATATAGATTTTTTTTTTTTTTAAAGTGCCCCCCCCACACCTGGTATTCAAGACCAAATGAGGCCCGAGCCAAAAAGTTTACCCACCCCTGGCATATACTAACTGGGGAGAGGATTCTAACATTTTGATGTGGCCAGTGAAGACAAAATAACATTTATGAGTACTCGATACATTTACGTTAAAAATGATCCTTGCTAGACAACCAGAAGGGTACAAAATACATTTTGACACAATGTCAGTTCCGATACACTCAGTATGCATTCTTCCTAACTCCTGATTAAGATTGTGACATATACATACACTTTGCACCATTATTATTAATTGCACTATTGAAAGGTGACAGTGACAGCTATTGACTTTCTCCACCTGGTAAATAACAGTGTAGCCAACGCCTTGCCAGTATCCCAAACAAAACGTGATACAAAGAAAAAGCGAGGGATGAGGCTGGAGAAATCTGACCACTCTCAAGTTCATAGACCGAGGTAAGGATGCGAGGACTAGCCAATCAATGAGATCAGAATGAGTTTTAACAATGTTTTCTAGCAATGTACACAAAAAACTGTTCATACTGTATGTTGGGCTCTGATAGGGCAAGACAGCTGAACGAAGCTCGTGTGAAATGTATAGGTTACATTATTTAAGAATCAATGGCTTTATATAATTTATTTAAGTCCCAAAATTGATGTTACCAATCCCAGATTGCCCGTTTAAGACATCACAAGCTGCTACATGAAGCCCTGTATGCAACATCAAGAGGCACAAGCAGATTAACTATGGATGTGACGCATCTGTCCAACTCACCAGGTTTGTGCCATTCTGGAAAAGATTGTAGGGGTAGAGGATTCTCTCGTAGTGTGCCCGTAGGTGAGAGCCCACAGCCTTGCCAGGAGCAAAGCCCATTTGTAGTGCAATCTGGGTCCATCGCCTGTCTCGACAGACAATGTCAAATCCACCCTCATCTGCCACCAACTGTAAAGAAAAGGGGTGTGTCAATTCAGTTTACAGCAGATGCTGTTCAATGTTATTTAAAAAGCTACAATAAATGTATGGGGCCTAGTGTTAAAGGTTTGATCTAATTAGTCAAACCTTGTTTAGTTGATACAAGTCCAAAATCTTCCGCTCCACGTGAGGGATCTTCAGGGAACATCCCTGCAACTCCCAGAACTTGGCAATCTGATCCAAGAAGTTAAGCTTGACTCTGGTCTGTGCCTGGGGAAAGGGATACATGGGGTGACAATGACAAGTGTCCATCGGAAATGAAATGTAGACATTCACTGAGGTGGTAACCTGTCAACTGACTCAATGTGAGAGAACAAAAAGATTTCAGCACTGAAAAGCCAAGATTTCTGCTAACTAGCCCCATCGTCAGCAACCTTTTGATCCATCTTTAGCCAAAGCTTCTAGGGGGGTGATTATGGTAGGCACCACAGAATTATACTGTGTCATGTAGACAACTGCACTGAGGGAGACCCTGAGCAATCAGTTCCATTCAATAAGATAAGTGCATTTCCTTCCACAAAAATACTAAACAGTGCACAACTGTTTTCCTACAATTCCACATTGAGAGAGGCAGCCATTTAAGAAAAATGTAATAGTGAATGTGCAAAGCAGCAAAATTAATCATCAACAGGAATGCTTTACATAAAGTTGCTCCTACGTCTGCATTGTGACACGCAAACATTAATTTCAAACATTCTTATTCTTGTTATTATTAGGTTAATAAATCACCAAATGATGATGTAACATGTTAATATGCAATGTTGTTACTGGAGCAATTATAGCCGGACTACACAGGTACAGCAACAACAATATTAAGTGTTACTATATCCATGTATACATTACTCAGGCAATGACATTTTGCTATCAACTGGGTATCCATTAGTGCCTGATCTGCAAATCTACCTTCAGTACGTTGGATAAATTAGGAGGGGGAGGATGATTTGTTAAAAAAAATTTTTTTATCTAGGCCAATAGAAAATTAATTAATTAATTCTTAAAGTTGTTACAATATGGGACAAATGGCACTATTTGTTTGATTTTTACCACATAGACTTAGGCTATATAGTAGCCTATAGGTTATGTTACTACCCCATGTTACTATAGCCAATACTGACGGGACCAAGGGCATGAGTGTATGGCAGCATATCATAAAGCTTATTTTTCTATGAAGACTGAGATGTATACATCACTGCAAAGCGGGGTGACCTTACCTCCAACTCATTGAGCCTCTGGATCCGAGGAGTAAAGTGAAGTCTGTCAACATCACAAGCAAATGGTGGCTGCCAATCCTAGAAGCACACGAATCATATTTGAAAATGCTCCGCATTGTCAGTCAACACTAAATCCATGAGTAGATGTACTGTAGGTAGGTCTACATTAGATGTAGATGCCTATTTGGCAACAGCAACATTATGGATGCTGTTCCTGTATGGGCAATTCAAGCCTGTAGGCGAGGACACTGGGCCTATGCTCAATGCAGATCTTTGGATTGTCTTTTCTACTAAATGTCCATATCATTATGAAAACTTCCATAAGAAAACTGATCTTTTAAGTAGACAACTTGCTATACAATGATACAAACAACAATGTGAACAATTCTGGTTCTCATCAGATAACATTTACCAAAGTCTACAGAAACAAAATGGCCAAGTGGAACATTCAACAACAGCCCCAGTTTGCCACAAAGCCAACATGGAGGACTACACCCAGGATTATGCTCTATGCCACCAGATAACATTTACATTAATGAATAACTCATTGTGGATGCTGTGCTGTAGTGATAGTTTTTCCTTCTTATTTCAGCTGACAATGGTATTTTGAACTTATTTAGCTTTTATTTCCCAAAATTGTCACAGTGGTAATGTTGGATGTTGTGAAAAATCATCCAATGATCCAGTCAGCTAAGTGTAGTACATTCACCATAACATCTCATATTGGGTAGCTATGGAGTAATTGACGGCTGTAAGCGGCCGCACGTACTAAACTAACGACATTTATTTATCCCATATGGTTGTGTGAATTTCTGCCGTTGAATATGGCCGTATACATGAGCTCGTTTAGCTACCCAGAACCAATAGATATTTTTAAAATGAACAAAAACCTATGTTGATAGAGGATCTTGAGATTTGCTTCATATCATTTTAGACTATGTAATACTTTTTCAAACGTTTAGCTGCCACAGTGATGAAAATCACCCAAAGTAGAGTTAGCTCGCGGGTCTGTCTAATGGCTGGACTGGAATGGAACGTCTCAGTTCTATGGAACGTGGTTAGATTCCAATGAAACATTTCGCGTTTATAATTGATTTATCCTCTTTACTACAGTCTTCAGATCCCTTACGAATACACAAATGTGACACACACCTAACACAATGTCATCTTTTTAAAGATGGGACGTCCCATGGAACGTTTTCGGTCCAGTGATAAATCAGACCCAGTTCACACAGTAGACAGGGCTCACATTTGGTCGAATGGCTACATTTCCACCTGTGTCAATCTGTATGTACATTGACAGATTGTTCTATATCTACTATACGGTAGATTTCGCACTGAATTAGTTTGACGCACGTTTTAGTTTCTACCAATTCTTAGCTAGCCAGTAGCTACTCCTCCGGGTCCTAGATTGACATCTGCTCGAGAAAATAATCCCGTTTCCACTGACAGCTAGATCGCTTTCCCAACCGGTAGCTAAACTACCAGGGAAGCAAAACGATAGCTAGTAAGGAATCTAATTCCACACAACTCTAACTTTAGTATTTCTTCATAAAGCAACGAGCGAGCTGACATTCAAGCTATATCTATCTGGTGTGCCAGAATCTCGTTAGCTAATGATACACAAAAGAATCAGCATCGCCTTCATATCCGCCATGTTGAGAAGTCCCTTTAAACCCCCGGTGCTTGCTCTAGAATATCATGATATTGTTCTAAAACGGTTTCGCTAACGCATTTATTGAGCAAATCAGCACCTGATCACACTCACCGGAGGCGGGCGGACTTTGCAAATCCCTGTTTTTTCCGCGATTGGACGGATCTTATTGATAAAAGCAAAAGGATCAGCAAATTCCTCCCAGCTGGGTTCGAAGACTGGGCACTCCGGTGGCGGCTTGAACTCGTCCGGCCGAGGCTGGGTCATCGTTGTGGTCCGATCTTGGTGCTAAAACAATACGGGTCGCCCAGTCGCAACAGGGTGTCAAGATGTTATGATCTGTCAGGAGGTCTAACCTAATGTTTTTCCACGGTCAGGCTCCCTTGGACTCAATCGAGATCAACATAAAAGCTGCGAGGCAGCTTAGTCAAACATACACACACAGTGAAACGAGTGTTCTAAGGCAGTGGCCACATCCGCTTAAAAAAATAGATACCAAATAGTTTCTTGAAATTCTTTGTATTTTATTAGCAAAATATTTTTCTGGGATTTTATGTTATATTTAAGATTTCAATTAAATATAAGAGAGATACTTTTACAAATATTATAATTATCGTCGATGATACTACAACATACATTTAAATTATCCAAATCAGATTATTACGATTTGTCATGAATTATTGAATATCTTACAAATACAGGAGAACAGCTCAATGTTTGACACACCATCGTCGTATTGGCATTAGTTTATGTTCTACACAGAATTATGTAATAATCAAAAGATGGAGGACATGCCACCAACTTCACAAGCTATAATGCAATGTTTTGGTATATGCATTCAGGCAATATCCATTGTTTTTCACAATTTATTTGGTATATTCGTGCATTTCGTGTATCATCATAACTGAAATGATTTGCAAACATGAACCATTAGGATTAACATTCTTATTTAGACAGTTCTATATCTGAAATCTAATAGAAACTAAATTAAAAAGAATACCGGTAGATCAATACGAGCATTTTAGTTATGCACCGCATGTTAAAGACTTCTTCACATTTGCATTGCACCCTGTAGGCTTCATAGCCTAATTATGCATACACACCACACCAAATCACACTATACATCTTCATCACCGAATACAATGATAGTATCTATCATAACACCTCATCAATTTGAATAATCGTTATTGTGCAACAGGATAATTAGAAGTTCATCCGTATTCTATTCATTCGTGTAAATGCTCCACATTGAGTCTGACTAGCTGCAGTGTTTACTTACGCGGATGGATATTTCCAGGTGACACCTTCACCGCTACCGGAACTTGTTCTTTAAATAGCCCACATGGAGTATTTGATTGGATGTGTCCGCTGAGGTGGGGGCAAATGAGGGATTTGTAATCACACATAATAACACTGTAACGGAGCATCTGTCTGCCAGTTACAAATCGAAATTCAATTGCTCTCTACTATTGTTGGTTATTTGCCCAAGATATATAGGCCTATCACTATGGTAGCCTATCTATGTTAGTTGCAGCCAGAGTAGCTCTGGTTGCAGCTATCCTCTTTATTCTATTATCATAGCATTGTAATAATAATAATAATAATAATATAACTTTGTATTGTTATTCATTTACAATTGTATCAAATTGTATTTGTAATATTGTATTGCATTGTAATGCAGTAACTTCTGTAATGCAGTATTTCAGCATTGCTAATAATTGTTGAGTCCATGGTACAAGATGACCAATGAAACATACTGGTCGGTGGTGTTCCTCCTCAGACCTCCAGATGTATTGTAGATAATTCAGGTCTCATCTTGAGGAGTAACATGTTTATCATCATACATTTCGGAGACTAAGAAATCCATATTTGTTCACAGAGAGAATTTATTCAGAAGCTGATAATCCCACCAGTTGCAAAATAAGTTTTTAACTCTTTGGAAGTGACACACAAGTGGCTGTCGAAAAAACATTACTACAACATCAGGTAATTGAGTTCAGGAAGCTAACCCCTAAGAAGATACAATAAGACATTTTTAGTAAACAGATATGACATTGTTCCCTTTCACTTATAAATGTTGTGGCGAGCTGACAGCTTCAGTCATCAAGGCTCAGTACTCTTCACCCGCTTCATCACCTTCAGAGTCTGGGTTCATATTGCCCAACTCCTCATAATCCTTCTCCAGACAAGCCAGGTCCTCTCTGGCCTCAGAGAACTCTCCCTCCTCCATGCCCTCACCCACATACCAGTGTACAAAGGCACGTTTGGCATACATGAGGTCAAACTTGTGGTCCAAACGGGCCCAGGCCTCAGCGATAGCAGTGGTGTTGCTAAGCATGCACACAGCCCTCTGGACTTTGGCTAGGTCTCCTCCAGGGACAGCAGTCGGTGGCTGATAGTTGATGCCGACCTGTTGAAGCAGAAAAAGATGACCCTTTAAGCAGAGTAGAGATAGGCTGGCGTGCTTTATATTGTGACAAAACTGTTTTCGTAAAAAAGGGCTATACAAATAAATGTGATCGATCGATTGAAGTCACAGTACAGACCATAATTTTGACAGCAATCATGTTTTTACCTTGAAACCAGTGGGGCACCAGTCCACAAACTGGATGGAACGTTTGGTCTTGATATTTTGAATGGCAGCATTCACATCTTTGGGAACAACATCACCACGGTACAGCATACAGCAGGCCATGTACTTGCCGTGACGAGGGTCACATTTTACCATTTGATTAGCTGGCTCAAAGCAAGCGGTGGTGATCTCAAGGACAGTCAGTTGCTCATGGTAGGCCTTTTCAGCAGAGATGATGGGTGCATAGGTGACTAGGGGGAAATGAATACGCGGGAAGGGGACTAAATTGGTCTGGAACTCTGTGAGATCGACATTTAAGGCGCCGTCAAAACGTAGGGAGGCAGTGATGGAGGAAACGATCTGAGCAATCAATCTATTGAGGTTAGCGTAGGATGGACGATCGATGTCCATGTTGCGGCGGCAGATGTCATATATGGCCTCATTGTCCACCATGAAGGCACAATCAGAGTGATCCAGGGTGGTGTGGGTGGTCAGGATAGAGTTGTAAGGCTCCACAACAGCTGTGGACACCTGAGGGGCTGGGTAGATGGCAAACTCCAGTTTGGATTTCTTTCCATAGTCAACAGACAGGCGTTCCATCAGCAGAGAGGTGAAGCCAGAGCCAGTGCCCCCTCCAAAGCTATGGAAGATGAGGAATCCTTGCAGTCCTGTGCACTGGTCAGCCTGAAGACAAGAAAAAAACTATTTAAGGACACTACTTACTCTATTGAGACCTACTGTAAATCATTCCTTTGATTTTATGACTATTATCAGGTGTTCAAATACGGTTACCATTTTACGAACACGTTCCAGAACCCCGTCAATGATCTCTTTCCCGACGGTGTAGTGTCCACGAGCATAGTTATTGGCTGCATCCTCCTTACCAGAGATGAGCTGCTCAGGATGGAAGAGCTGCCTATACTTTCCAGTCCTGATCTCATCTGACAAAAAACAACCATTCGTCAATTTATATAGGGCAGCAATAAAATGACAATCAATGGAAATCCAAGCTAGTTCTGTTTTTTTTATGTGTACAATAGCACTTAGTTAGAGTCACTACTATGATTGATGAACACTTTTAAATATGTTTTTAGGGCATTTCTGCTTTATTGGGATAGAGACAGTAGAGATTTGACAGGAAGGATGGGAGAGAGGAGGGATGACATGCAGGATATGTTGATGGCCGGAATCAAACCAGGGACCTTGCGATGATATGGTATACGCCTTAGTGTGCTATGCCACTGAACGCCCGATGAACACTCTTACCCGTAACACTTGCTTGGCTGCATCCCTGCCTCATGGAACGTCAAGTTCATTATCTATCTGTTGAACAGTGCCTCTGTCCTCCTCAGGTTGGATCACTATTCTACAACACTACCACACTAACAGCGAGCCAGGCTCGCAAACACAGACCTTTGTACACGCTTTCCAGAGCCACTCTCACCAGAGAAAGTGTCTAAGAAGTCATCACAGCCACCAAGGGTATTGTCGCTTGGATACCATGCTCTAGGCAGTACAGCTCCCTGCATGCATTGCCAATTTGCCCTCCTGTGGCCCACGTGGACGGAGATGCACTGACATTTCATGTAATTACACATGAAACATGTAGGGTAAGGAGGGGGTAGACGAAAACAAAAAGTTAAAAAAAATATTAGTTGCTTACCCACTACCGTTGGTTCTAGGTCAACAAATATAGCCCTGGGAACATGGCGGCCAGAACTTCCAGTGTTGAAAAAGGTGTTGAACGGATCTGAGCGGGAATTAGATGCCGGCCCTTCTGGCCCTTCCTGGAACACACCGTCAGGCTCCACGCCGTGCTCCAGGCAGAACAGCTCCCAGCAGGCATTACCCGTCTGAACACCAGCCTGCCCCACGTGGACGGAGATACACTCTCGCTGTGGACCAAATACAACAGCAGATCCTAAACCAAATTCTGGTCAAAGGAAGTTGCCGTGCAAGGACCTAACCACATGCGACATTTTTCTCATTGCTGTTGCGTGAGCATCCATGAACACCATTTACAAACAGGATAGTCCTGAAAGCCCAAATTTCAGTGTCACATTTCAAAGAGAGGGGTTCATGCGGTTAACTGGCTAGGCTCTCGTCTCAACATGCCGAGATTTTATGATTTTCTTTTGGCACTGGATCCCAGAAGGAAAGGATTCTAGTTCACACAAGGCCTCTGATCCACTGACATTAGAAAAGGAGGTGGTATTAATGTAATATCACTATGCTAAAGAGTAATACAATAAACATAAAAACATAATCCTGACGTTTACAGCTTAATAGTATGATAGCACAATATAGACTTTGGAATGAGAAGGTTTAATAGGCTTACTACTTTGCACTGGAATGAGAGGGCTTGGTAGGCTGATAGTGAGGAATGAGAAAGCAGATGGCCTTGAAACAGTTTGGACTCATTGGCCCCACAATGCTGCAATTCGGTATGTACAGTAGGCAACTCAAAATGTATTTTAGAACCAAATGGTGTGTAGGACATTTTTATCACACACGACCCCTTTATAAATATAGTCGGTCATGTTTAACAATAGAATTTGCCATATGAAAAGGTTAGAAAGTTCATGAAAGTTGTGCACTGGCATGTGACTAACCCAACCAGCTGCATCGGCCATCCCCCATTACTAAAACCTATCCACTTTCTCACCCAAGGCTCGACACATTCCTCAAATGTTTGTCTTGCGGAACTCAAATACAGTTCCCGCCTTTCACAATCATACTTTCTAAAAAGAGCCTTATTCAGAGGTATCGACGTACTTTGAATTCACTGAATTAAATTGGGAAATGACGACATGTCGGCCACAATGCGTGATTTAAATCACACATTCCAAGCTGTCTTTATTCAGTAACTCTTTTTGTCATTGCAAAATTACATAAAACCAACTGCTAAATGAGACTTCAAAGTAAAGTCAAATATTCAGAAGAAAGCAAATAAAGCATATGGTCTGACGAGTTTTGGATTTCATTTTCAAATGTAAAGTCACTGTAAATGGACACTTACCATTTTTCTCTCAAAGGTTCGACAGCTGGAAAGAAGTTAGAAGTTTTAGGAAAATAATTTTCAGCAATTTTGCCGGAAATTGTGTTTTGTTTCAGCCCTGTCGACTCGGACGAGTTACGTGTCTTCGCCAACACAGCAATGTAATGCACTGCGCTACAGTTATGCGAGGGGAGTTTTTATAACTTTTTGCTGAGGGAGCGTCGGTTGGTTGGAGCACACCGCCCTGTATCCGCGTAGTGCGCACTACTGGGGTACCTTGGACTCCCCTCGAATATAATTGAATCCCATGGTTATTATTAGATTACATTTAAAAATTTAAAATTAAATGTATTTAAGTACAACTACAAAGTTGTATAACACTTCTGACTTATTTTCACACATGGTTCAAAGTTCATTTGAAGGATAGGCAGAAGGTGCAGAACAGAGTTGCTGGAAATTGAAATGGAAGGTCTCAGGACTCAGGACCAATAAAGGATATATCACTACACTACTACAATGCCATAAAACAATAACTGACCGCAAATTAAAAAGGTGTAAATTATCATCACATAATGTTTATTCACTTTCAAGTTACATCACGGAAGAACTCAAGACTATGTACCTGCCCTTATCTTATCAATGGAACATGTCTCAAGTCTTCTTGTGTGTCCAAACAAATCCATTGAGCACAAATGCATGCACCATAGCTACCCATGAAAACTCCTTTTGGCTCTTTTGTTTCAGCAGTGTTCTTCAGCGGTGTCAAAACCACTGGGCACATTGCAGGGAACGAATAGATTTGTACAGGATGACATACAAAGGACATAAGAGCAAATAACCATATTTTCAACCATTCAAACAAACCTATATGTTGCTTTAAATAAGATTAATCTCAAAATAGTGTTGATAAATTAAAAAACAATGACAGTCGGGTAATAAAACATTTTTTCCCTCCAAACAATTAGGTCTTGAAAAGCACTTTATACAGAATTACAAAAACTACAAACAGTTTGCTGATGATTGAAAATCTGGCAAATGCTTATCAGTGATCATACTTGATGGCATGACAACAATCATTACAGTCCTAATGAGAGGCAACATGGATGGTCTGTTTAAATGTGAGCCACAAGGGCATAAGGCATACAGCAGCAGCAGCAGCTGGAGTTTGTTTTTCTGCTCCATAGTTACTTTACAGAAGTAGAAATATATTGCACTTTAAAGACAAATCGAAACTATAATCTCACAGGTAACCACGGCAACAAACACCACCAAAGAGAGTCAGTCATGCGTAAGTGGTTAGGGGTTACTTGGTAGCCACATCCCAATGATAGGAAGTCTAAAACAAACTCGTCTTGGTTGTGCAAACCCTATCCAATGGGAAGGGGATATTTTTCAGGTGTGAAAGTCTGAATAAGTTGCAATCAAAATAGTGTTCAGAGAGGACATATTGTACTCTGGTCTCCCAACTGACACCTCTGTTCGTTACTCCCTAGTAGTGGCAGATAAACGTCAGGCTCAAGACTAGCTTCCTGTCCACCACTCCACCTGACTCCTCCCCAGGTTGATGGTAAAGGTGATCACTTCTCTCGGAGGACACACACCCCTGCGTCGCAGCGCTGTGTTGCCATGGAGGTGACAACCTCCCAGCTGTCAATAACTGGGTCGTAACACTCGATACTGCTGAGGAGGGAGTTTCCGTCGTACCTGGAAAGGGGGTGTAAGAGAGAGCATGGGGTCACTGAGATTCAAACATCTTCTGGATGTGTTCAATCACTGATTTGGCACATTCCAATACTCAAAAGACTGGTCCATGAGGGGAGGATTGCATTATATCAAATTAACATATAAAAACGTCATCAAAACGTGTAAAATATTTTATGGTTGCATATTTTTTTCTTTTCAAAATCAATACATAATTTATCAGTTAGATACTGAGGCATGTGGGTTGGATGTTAATGACTTACCCAGCTACAGCGTATAGTCTTCCACGGAGGACAGTGGCTCCTACATAACAGCGGGGAGTGGTCATAGTGGCCACCGTGGTCCAATAGTCTGTTCTTATGTTATAAACCTCCACTGAGTCCAGGTGTGCGGTTCCATCAAAGCCGCCCACCACATAGATGTGGTCATTCAGCAAGGCTACGCCAGCCCCTGCAACAGACATCAGGCCCCTCAGACATACTGCCAAGAACCAACCTGTCAAGATGATACACTACATACAGTTCTACTGTCACACAGCAGTTTAGAGTAGTCACCTGAGCGTTTGGTGGCCATGGGGGTGACATTCGTCCAGTGCCCTGTGTGGGGGTCATACCGCTCCACTGAATTGAGTATATTCAACCCGTCGTACCCGCCTGCAAACAAATGACACTGATCTTTTAAGACAGAGAAAGAGGGAGGGAGCTAAAATCTCCTAAAATGACATTCCAAACCATATTCCAATGGTATTCCAAACCCTATTCCAATGATATTCCAAACCATATTCCAAACCATATTCCAATGACATTCCAAACCATATTCCAATGATATTCCAAACTGAATCATTTGTACTCACCTAGACAATATATGAGTCCACTGGCCACCACCAGCCCGGCCCCTTCCCTGGCTGTCTGCATGTCCCCCAGCATACTCCACTGGTCAATGTTGGGGTCATATCGCTCCATGCTGGTGTGACGGCGGCTACCATCAAAGCCTCCAGCAACATAGATCATGTCTGTGGGCATAAAATGCAAAAAAAGTTTTGCTCAGAAATGTTTTTTGATCATCTCAATTAGAAAACACTTACAGGGGCTTTGTAACACCTGAGGACAGTCAAACTCACTTCAGTGCAATTTTGTTTTTGGAAGCCCCTATTGAGATGCAAGCTGTCAATCAGAGAAGATCCTCTACCTCCGAGTGTTGTGGCCCCGGCTAAGCCACGCCGAACATTCATGGTGGCAACGGTGTACCAGACACCATCCTCGTCCGCCGTGTAGTCCAAGCATTCCACCGAGCTAAGCCTCGATCGACCGTCGTAGCCCCCGATCACGTACACTCGGTCGTTGAGGGACACCGTGGCCACGTAACGTCTCTTCCGCGCGATGTTCTGTAAGGATGTGTGCTCGGGGTAAGTAAACTTAACCAAGATCAGAAAAGAGGTCCAACAATGCGCCATTTTGAAATAAGTCTCAACTTACAGGTAAGAAGCTCCACTCCTGAGTTTTAGGATCGTACTTCTCAACGATATCTATGGGGGACTGTTGACTGCCGAATCCTCCAATAACAAGCAGGACCTCTTTGGCACCTTTAACCAAGAACAAGTGAGTGAGTCTCAGTAAACGTGAGTCACCTTTTCACATCAACAACATGATGGCCACTCCCTGTGGTCCTCTGTGGTTCAGTTGGTAAAGCATGGCACTACCGACGCTTAGGTTGGGGGTTCAATTCCTGCTGGGACCATATATACTAAAAAATGTATGCACTCACTGCAACGTAAGTCCCTTTGGATAAAAGTGTCAGCTAAATGGCATATATTATTGTTATTATTATATATCACTCCCCACCCAGCTTGTGCTTTGTACGACCTTATTGTCAGGACAACTGCCTGGACTATGTCCATAGAAGTTTTAAGCAATTCTGCACTTTACAACGTACACTTTTAATTATTTAGTTGTATTTTGTGTGTTGTATTGTAAGTCACAGAAGCTGAATGCGAACAATAAAATGACAATGAAGCTTTGAACACCCAGGAAGATTGTACCTAATCTGGCTTGGGTGCGTGGTCCTTGCATCTCGCTCCTCAGCTCTGGTCTTAGGTGGAATTTCTTGGCCTCATCCACAAGGTCTCGACAAGGAAGACTGCATCGAATGAGGGGCTGGAACATGTCACAACATATACATACTTTGGTGAAAGCACTAACATGTAAAATAGCTCAAAAGTTAATCCTCTGCTCGAAGCTTGATGTATTATCTTAAACACACACCCATTATGGGGGAGGTCTGGCTATGCGCAGAAAAACTGCCAACGTGTGTCGTGTGTGGCCTCTCACCTCAGTGTCAATGACATCTGTGATGTACCGCGGTGTGAGCAAAGGCAATCGCACAAACTCCAGCATGTCTGATAGATATGGTTCCCTCTCTTTCCTGTTGTGTTTGACCCAATTTAACACAGCCTCGAACACAGGCTCCTCAGAGTCCACCTGCAAACACACAGAAACATGTACTGTACAGTATTCCTGGCCTGAGAACAGAACATGATTGAAAAAGGAGTGTTGATCCCCAAGTACAGCTATATGCTCAAAGGCACAAATGTTCGCACTGACTTCTCAAAATGACAGATTGTTTCATAACAATTACTGTACTTAGAGGAAGTGTTGCCTCCGATTTAAATGCATGGCTACATGAGAAAACTAGAGAAAAAAAAAGTGACAGGAAAATCCTTTGATGAATTGGTGATCTATAAATCAACACCACATGAATATAATTATGTTTTCACAAAGCAAGTCACGCGGTTAAAGACAGGAATTTCCAGAGCACAAAGGCATACTTAAATCAGATTCCCTTCTCCTTAATTTCTGAGTCAGCCAAATCTGCACGGGAGACACGCACTGGGGGGGGGGCATTAATTGAGATGACAACAGGTCTACGCTTGCAGCTTTCTTTTCTACCTCAGGTTTTTAAAAGACAATTTGAGACTTGTGATAAGTGTCCCCTCGACACATGTAAAGACCATTCTTCTGGTTAAGGTATTAACACACACTTTGATCTCAATTGTTACTTGCTGCAGGTCAGGAGATGCGTCTGAGGCAGGGTGATTGTGCTATATGATTCACATAGAAATTTAGACCTCTAATTAGTATACTTCAATGCCTTGCTGAAACATTAGGCATAGAAGTATTGGAAAGAGGAAGCATTTTGTGTTCTTTTAGCTCTATACTCCAACCGTTAGGATTTGAAATCAAACAATTACTATGAGGTTAGAGATTCTCAGCTTTAATTCAATGTTTTCTTTTTCACCATTTAGAAATTACAACCCTTTCTATATGTAGTCCACCTATTTCAGGGCACCAAAAGTATTGGAAAATTGGCTTGACAGTTGTTTCTGATTAGTCAGGTGTGTTCCGTCACATAATTTGTGCAGGCATAAGAGAGCTGTCAATGTCTAGTATTGATTCTAGGCTTTGCATTTGCCTTTGGAGTCTGTTAACATGAGGACCAAAGAGATGTCAATGAAAGTCATGGAAGCCATTACAAGGCTGAAATATCAGAAACATTGATAAGAAAAGTAGCCAAAACCTTGACTTACCAAAATCAACAGTTTGTAACATTACATAAGCAATCACAAACAGGCTGGTAGGCCAAGGAAGACTTCTACAGTGGATGACCGAAGAACGCTCACCATAATTAAGAAAAAAACCTAAACTGTCCCACAAATTAGGAACACTCCTGGAGGTAGGCGTGAATATGTCAGAGACTACCATGCGCAGAATATGTCACCAACCGAATTACAGAGGCTTCACTGCAAGGTGCAAACCACTAGTTATCCTCAAAAAGGATGGTCAGGTTACAGTTTGCTAAAAAGCCTGCAGAGATTTGGAAAACGGTCTTGTGGACAGATAAGACACATTTTCATGTACCAGAGTGATTGCAAGAGGAAAGTTGGGAGTAAAAAGGATCTGCCCAAGATTTACAGCATACCACCTCATCTGTGAAATGTGGTGGAGGGGGTGCTATGATGGCTAACTTGTCTTAATTGATGATATTACTGCTGACAACAGCAGCAGAATGTATTCCTCGTACAGAAACGTCTTGTCTGCTTGAGTACAAGCAAATGCATCCAAATTCATTGGATGGCGCTTCATCATACAATAAGACAATGACCCCAAACATACCGCCATAGTGACTAGGGAGTTTTTCAGTTCTTGACTAGCCAAGTCAATCGTCAGATTCAAATCCAATTGAACATGCATTTAATTTCCTGATAAGAGTTTAGGCAAAAAAAGACCTCAAAACAAACAACAACTGAAGATGGCTGCTGTACAGGCCTGGCAGAGCATCACCAAAGAATATACCAGGGCTCTCTCCAAAGAATGTTAGAGTGGCGCTGCGCCATGTTGTGAACTTGCCAGCGCCACTATGTAAACATTTCAAGGCAAATTAAACTATATATTTAGTAATATAGAATAAATATCTTCGATCGCTAATGACAATGTTGTTAAACAAAAACGAAAGCGTTATGACGTTCCTCAGTGAATTCAGCGTTTTAGCTGTGTTTTTGCGCATTTTTACATGAATGAACGTGAGAATTTTGATAATGCAATCCAGCGCCACGCTGTTAAAAAATCCTGGGGAGAACCCCGATATACCCAGCAGCGTCTGGTGGGGTGAATGGGTCGCAGACTTCATGCAAAGGTTTGTCGACCAAATATTAAACACGAGTGCATTATTTGGACATGATATGATTTTGGAGCCCTGAGGAGTATGTTTGACCCCATAGCAATTGTTTGATTTCTAATCCAAACTGTTGGAGCGTAGAGCTAAAAGAAGAACAAATGCTTCCTCTTTCCAAGGGCACTGTACACTAGACAACACTGAGCATTGAACAAGAGCTTTTGTCAATAATTTTGTAATACTGCACCTTCTTTCAAAACAATAGTTCAGTTTTCAATTGTTGATCAATTTGGGATAAATTCATGTCCTATATGAAATATGTTGTGACTAGTTATAGCACTAACACACTGCACATGGAAGCACAACATCTAACCAGGTCCAACTTTTGCCTACCTGGATTTCATCACATTTCACAAGCTTTTCAACCTCTGACTGGCTGAGCAGCATGAACTCCTCGTGTTGCACCACCTCAGGGAAGTGCTTCTGGGAGAAGAGCTCAGCGGCCTGCATCAGTTCAAGGCAATTGTGCGTCTCAGCAAAGTCCCGGATACCAAGACAGTTGGAGGGATCAAGCTGACTATCCAGAAAGTCACAACATGCCCTTTTTACTCCTGCGGTACACAAAGAGACACACATACACAAACACGTATCATATATAATGGTTAGCATAGCATCATCCATAACAAGCATGACACATCTTGGTGTAAGCAAGAGTTCTCATCTTAAGCTAGTGCTATGGCCAAGTCCTCTGAAGATGTTATAGCATATAAAGATCTGGTACGACCAGACTATTTTCTGTTTACCTTTGAGCTGCAACAAACAAGCAGCAGGAAGAAGTTCTTGTACATTCTCCACTGTGACCAGCACTGTCTCTGTGTACACAAAGTCCAGCAGGATCTCCATGGTGGTCGCAGTGAGCCCCTGGATGTCCACAAAGGATTTCCCCTTCTCTGACAGCTGCAAAAGAAACAACAGCAATACACATCAAGTGAAATGGCTAGAGGAGAAACTAAATTTACCCCTGGCAAAATGTTTTACCCCTGTCATACTGGTTCGTAGCTTTGGATTATAGTCAGCTTTGTTAGTAAAAGGTAATGCTCACCTGGTGATTCTTAGAGAGGCAATAACGTTAAAGGAGAGATAAGCTAGGGTCAACTGAGCTGCAGAGAAATTATTGGACTATTTCTGAAATGTACCTTGATGACTTTACTTTGTTGATAATATTTTTTTGTGGCATAAGATTCATGTTATGATCCTACTTTTGTTGTACTGCCGTTTTCAAAGAGGTCAATATTTGACAATCCTCTTTGTTGTTTGGGCAAACAATCTGGACACTCAAAGTGCTCCCTTGAAAGTGTGTCTTTCAATGACTTCCTTTGTCTTGTGCTCACAGTTACCTCGCTGGTGAACATGGCACAGAAGTAGTCACTGCAGGCAGCCAGGACAATGCGGTGAGCAGGGAAGTCGGTATTATCAACCCTCAAAGTGATGTCACATAGTGTGTTGCTCTTACGAAGTGCATTCATGGCGTTGAGGATGGATTTGGCATGGGAGTTCGTCATGATGTCCTTGGGAGCCATGGTGCTTGACAGGGTGCCTCTGGCTGCCCTATAAACCTCACAAATCTCAACGACGTACTGCAATATCTGGAAAAGAATGAAAAAGATTAGTTTTGATATGGTCCGAAGGAGGCAAAGTGCATAGGATACTATAAGTAACAAGCTAGATCATTCTGCTCCCAGAACTAATATATATATATATATATATATATATATATATATATATATATATGCCATTTAGCTGAAGCTTTTATCCAAAGCGACTTACATTGCAGTGAGTGCATACATTTCAGTATACAGAGAGGTGACTCAAAACTCGAGTGAAAGACCTTCAACATGGCCTATTCAAATTCATTTGGACAGCAGAACACAACACTGCCTATTATATAAACCACTGTGAAGGAGCATAATTAATAGTTTGGGAGGAGGATAGCATGACCAAAAGGTGGTCACCTTTGAGCAAAGGTGAATTTCTAGCTAGCCAGCTAACTTTCTCAAATTATGGCTTGAGCTAGTCTCGATTTTATTTTCAGATTTCAAATATTCATATGATATAGGCAAAATGTTCAAAATGTGAACGGCTTCCAAATAAGCACCAACAATGACAGCATAGAAGGCAATAAAACTACCCACCACTAAACCAGCTATGACGGCTAGCTAGCGAGCCAAAAGAGCTAGCTGGCTAGCAACAGACGTCCCTGTATTTTGAAGTCACAGCGGTGGATGCCAAAGGTAGTCCATGGTCTCCGGCAGCGGCAGGCGGTGCAGCTGGGCCCTCTCTTGGAATCGTTAGGGACAATGTGATCTTTTTGTCGAGAAGATAATTAACCCAGAATCGTATTGTCTATTTCATGGATGGAGGATAGCTCGCTTGGTAAATCTGCAGGGTATCGTAGCATCAGTGACAGCTGTGACAAAAACAATGCGTCATATTACGTGCGCGCACCTTGAGTTTAATGCAACTATATAATTATATTTCTATGGCTGCAACTGTGCGTTGCATTGGAGGTAAACATGCTCTTCTAATGAGAATTAAAGCAGTATTTATGTTTTATCTTATTTCTTTATATTATATACACATATCTATATCGATATCATTTGGGTGACTTGACAACGTGCGCAATACAATGCACATGCAAAAGGGTGCGTTCGGTTTCAGTCTTCGGGCGCGCCGCATTCGCGTATTTCCCAAGATGAGAACACATTTTACAGGAAGTGAGAAATGGTATGGAACTCAAAGACCTTTTCAAAGATGAAGATAGTGCGTTCCAGATGCACAAATTCTGTGCGGCGCTGCACAGTTTGTGATCCGAAGATGTGTTTATTTTTGCAGGCTCGCCCGACGCACCGGGTAGGTGTGGTCTGCTTGTGAACCAATGAAATGGTTGAAAAGGTGCAAATTCCGCCCAGCCGGTGCGCAAGCAGACAAATGGTGCATTCATGACAAGTCGGAAACTCAGAAATACGAGCTCCGAGTGGGAAAAATAATTTTGAGCGGCCCTCCAACTCGTAATTATAATTGGGAAACTCGGGTATCATCCTCGAGCTCCGAGTTTCCGACATGTAGTTATCTGACGTCATTCCAACAAGAAAGTAACCACAAGCATGGCAGGATTTTCAGAAGCTTCCGCTAATGTGAAATGGAAATATAACAACCATGTGTTTCTAAGCTTTTGAATACACACTGCAGTTTGTTTTCGATGAGCGTTTTGGAGCGTTGCAAACTCTTGCTCAACTGCACAATTGAAAGTTAAAGCGATTATAACTGGCCAACGTTTGCCATCACCCGCGGGCGTTCAGGTTGCTTGAGGTTTACGACCTCAAGTCACTTGAATGCTCCTAAACTCGGAGGTCCGACATCACAGATGGGAATTCCGAGTTTCCGAGTTGGTCATGAATGCACCATAAAAACGAACGCTACTATTATTTCTCTCTGGCCAATGTCAAGAAATGAGGGCGGGGATTAAAGCCACCCAAGGGCAGTCGTGATAAGGAGGAGCATACGGCGTGTTTCCGGTTAGACCAGGCCGAGACACAACACAGTAATATCAATCTATGTAGATACAGTACTGTAAAAAAGAAAAATAGTTTTAAAAGAGTTGTCCGCTTTGTTAGACACCGTTTGTGTCAAATTTTCAAACGCTTTACGAATAGCTACCATTGGTTGTGGGGAAAAGAGGCGACAGTAGCACGGCAATGGAAGCCGAGTTTCGGGAAATCGATGAACCCGGGAGTTGGAACGCCATTTACCAGGTAGGTTGTTTTTGGCAAATCAAGGTGGGTTACAAGTACGGAGTTCTGTGTGGTGATCAGATAGGTCATCAGATGTTAGTATTATCTGCTACGACTTATAACACTATTCTCGGTGTGTGTGTGTGTGTGTGTGTGTGTGTGTGTGTGTGTGTGTGTGTGTGTGTGTGTGTGTGTGTGTGTGTGTGTGTGTGTGTGTGTGTGGGGGGGGGTTGAGTTGAGTTGATATCCTCCTTGGCACCTAGCTGACTAGTTCAGATGTAGTTGATGGCTGCGATGATGTGTCCCCCCCACCACGGCTGTAGGTTAATACATTATAACTTGTCTGCACGTGATATAGGTTTCGCCAAATAAGGATTAGCCTTAGACATTTTGTTTCACAACATCAACCAATCCAATTAGGCTATTACAATACACTGACAGATGTTTAGATGCCATTTGGATGCCAGACTTCAATAGATTCCAGAGAGGAGAGGAAAGCACAGACTAAATGTCTTCAGAACATAAAGATCCCCTAGACTGCTGGAGAGTATAGGTCGATGTCCAGTTGCAGTGTGATTGCTGTAATGAGTTATGAGTCAGAAATAATCAATTTTTCTAGGATCTCTTTTCACCCAAGAATCACGTTTTGTGAATCATGTAAGATATATGTTGGAGAAGCCTTCTTCATTTATTGGATATTTTTTCACTTACAGGAAATCCGCCAGCAATCAAGTGAGCTGCCCTGCAAACTTGCCAAACTACCTGAAAACAAAACTCGGAATCGTTACAGAGATGTCAGCCCATGTAAGTGTTCCAATATTGTGTCTTAATCTTGACGTGGTCCATTTTATAGTATAACATAAATGGAGGCAAGGGCAGTGGAGTTTTTCATCGAGCAGGACAGCTTTTTTTGTAACATTTTTATTATCCCATATGCTAACTAGAGATAGCTAAACTACTGTGGTTTCCTCTTTTCACAAAGATGCAAAATTCAAATCTGAACCCCTATGGGACAGATCAGTCACATGTCTCCCAGGGTGTTGATATGTTTGTGTTTCCTGTTTTGATGTAACATGAGTAATGAAACAATCTGTGGACAGTGAAACAATCTATGGATTGCAGTGGCTCTTACTGATAACTCACTTTGCAATCCCAAATCAGTTTTTTTGTTTTACATTAGGAGAAATGGGCCTATTCTGTCTTATTTATTTGAGTGGTTTAGAAATCAGGACTCTGAAAGGAACACTTCTGTGTTTTAGACAAAGACAGGCAAACCATATACACTTTCCACCTGCACCACAGACACAGGGGATGTCTCAAGTTACAAAGTCAAAAGTGTTTGTTCTTTTCACAAACCATTTTCAAGCCTATTTCATTTTCTACAGTTGACCACAGCAGAATCAGCCTTCATCTGGGTATGAACGACTACATTAATGCAAGCCTGATTTCCGTAGAAGAAGCACAGAGAAGCTACATTCTTACTCAGGTTTGTACTTTGGCTAGAGAGGAGAATATGTGAAGAGACTATACTGTTTTGGTACTTAGGTATTAGAATGTCATTCTTGTGCAAGGGCATCTTTCAGAAATTATTTGTCAAGCTCCCCAGAAATATATGTTTTATCGAGTTATCAACCAAGTTGTTCCTTTTCAAAGAAGTACCAACTACAGGTTCCAGGTAGAATATTGTAGAAATGGTGCTTGACTTGTTCCAGTTAATGTGAAAATGATATCAGCGGTTGCACCTCTTTGTCAACCCTCAGGCAAAACTGGCAATCAAACTGGGTATGCCAAAACAATCTCGCTACAAATGTGCTCTTATCTCAAACAGCGTCTCTCCTCTTCCTTTCTCTAGGGACCCCTTCCAAACACGTGTGGCCACTTCTGGGAGATGGTGTGGGAGCAGAGGACCCGAGGTGTGGTGATGCTGAACCGTGTCATAGAGAAAGGATCCGTAAGTAGAAATCTTTCTTTCTTTTGTGCCTTCTAGAATGTGGCACCTCACTTACCAGTTTGAACCCTAGTATCAGAGCTGTGAATTTGTATATGTATATTTCTGATGTGCTGACTTGAAGAAAGTTAACTCTTACAAATGGACAATAGAGGTAATCTTATCTACAACATTTGTTACCCTTGTGGATAAAACTATGTTTTGAATCTTGTAATATGTCTCAGGTGAAGTGTGCTCAGTACTGGCCACCTAGAGAGGAGGGGGATGCTGTATTCGAGGACACCAACTTCAAGCTCACACTTGTTTCAGAAGACATCAAATCCTACTACACTGTCCGTCAGCTGGAGCTGGAAAATCTGTCGGTGAGATTCCTATTTCTCGTTGTACCATCATCTGTTCCCTTCTCAGGTTTATTTTCTTGTTAAGAAATCATAGCTCTTGATCATAGAACCAAACTTTATTCATAATTGTCACAATTTACAGCCAATTCACTGTCATGACACTGGCGATTCCTCTACAGCGGAATGTGTTGAGAATCTCATCTTTCCATTGTGGTACTTAAAATGGTAATTATTTTAAGCTGAGATCTACTCAGAGGAATAGGGATTACTTTTTGCTGAAAAGTACTTTGAATTAGTTTTTGAATTGGTTTATACAATATGGCATCCCCCCACAAGCAATTCCTATTGGACTTGTCTACTCCTTTTTACACATGATATCTAGGAACGTATCTTGACTTGCTTGTTGATACAGTGATCTCTCTGTTCCGTTTTAAACATTTCCACTTTCAATTTCACTCTTCACAGACTCAGGAAACTAGAGAGATCCTACACTTTCACTACACCACCTGGCCTGACTTCGGGGTACCAGAGTCCCCCGCCTCCTTCCTCAATTTCCTGTTTAAGGTGCGGGAGTCTGGGTGTCTCAACTCTGACCAGGGGCCAGTGGTGGTGCACTGCAGCGCAGGCATCGGGCGCTCCGGAACCTTCTGTCTCGTCGACACCTGCCTCTTACTGGTTAGTACAGCAATCTGGAAGCGCTTTTTAGAATATGTTATTTATAGGCATAAATGGCCTTATGTTGGTCCAGAGCTTACTGAGCAAGAGAAGTCTGAAATTAATCTGTTTGTTTACGGACAGCGAGGCTAGCACTCACTTCTCTTTCAACCAATTAGAGTATTTGTAGTATCCGCAAGGTCTACTTTCCTCACCCTGTTTGTGGGCAACTAGTCTAGGTTATCGATTGAGCGGTTTTTGCACCTGTGAACCGAAAAAACGATACAATTGTTACAGTCAATTGTTTTGATTGAATAACAGTTTTGCCACTGATTTCTTATCTCTCACTATGGGGTCTATTCTCATTTCCTTGCGCACCACGTTATGCATGCTGATCTGTGCTTTACGGGCCAAATGTGTGCGCGGCGCTCCAGCGAGTATTCTAATGTTAGTACCCACCTTTGTGCTAACCGTGGGTTTTGGGTGGAGAAACTCACATTTTAGGGGTGTTTCTCATGAAGATCGTAGATATGCCATTCTCATCTGATTTCATAAAAAATCTCCACATTCCCTGCGCGCTCCAGAGGCTGCATCAAGTCAAGTTGAACACTTTTGGCAGGGTTCAAAAATTGCATCTTTTGTTATCAAGATTTTATCGATTCAACAGTACGCTAATCAGGTATTATGTAACATTTCTCATGTCATGGCCATTTTTCGGAAGTGAAACTAAAAAAGCTATATGTAGCAGCATAGAAATAGCAACTAGCACTGCAACCCTTATCTGTGGTGGTACGGTTCACTTTTTAGTGGTCTCATTTAGTAAGCATCTTGTGATCATGAATGATTGATTGATAGTACTATGGACAAAACATTATTTTGCAAGCAAGCATGTACATCTTTCTGTGCATGTGGTTTAGACATTTTCATTTAAATTGATGCGATCCTATGTTTTTTTTTAAATGATAAAGAGGACCCAAACATGCTTTGAAGATCCCCCCTCAAGCACAATTAATCCCCACAATAGAAATGTCACCATTTTCTCCACAGTTCAATTCCACTCCAAAGCAGATGGGCTATGGCAAAGAACAAACTATTTAGTTGTTATTTAAAGCCTAATGATGAGATTCCAGTATTTCTATTTCATTATCCAGAAGGACTGCCTTCAAAATAAAGGTTTTATAGCCATAGGACATAGATTTGTCTGAGGAATTCCTATCTTGAACTCGGATGATTTATTTCTTTGGATTGGATTGCCTAAAGCCTGGAACGCCTATTTGGTGAGATATGCGTGCACCTTTTCAAAATGGGAATATTTGGATACGTATTTAATATCTAGGAAAGTGCTGAGCCCAAAGTGTGTAGAAGGCATGGCACGCAAGGAAATCAGAAGAGACCCCAATGGTAACTTGCCCGTGAAGATGGCCTTTTGACGCATCACGCGAATACTATGTATGGCATACCTGCTGCTGACTTCATATCAGGTCATCAACCGGTTGCTGACTTCATGTCAGGTAATTGACCAGTTGTAACTTTTTTGGCACTTGGCAGATGTCTATCCGCAAGGACCCGTCGTCTGTGCGCATTCGTGCCGTGCTGTTGGAGATGCGGCGCTATCGAATGGGCCTGATTCAGACAGCTGACCAACTTCGATTTTCCTACCTCGCTGTCATTGAAGGGGCCAAGTGCATCATGGGAGACACATCTGTGCAGGTAAGTCCAATCTGTCTCTCTCTTTTTTTTTCTTTTTTAAAGTTGTCACAATAAAAAATGCAACCTCATCTATATATCACTCGAGATGCCTGAGAAATGTGGATGAAGTAAGTTCCCCCTATGTAAAGCACATTAAACTAGCACACCATGTTCACTATTTGGGAAGTCTTAACTATGTGCAGAATGCAGATGGTGCCTCTTCGTGGCTCAATGGCTCATCCCAGCCATTTTCATGTTTAGCCAATACCCACATTAATCAATCCATGTTTGTGTTCAGGAGTCATGGAAAGAGCTGTCCAATGAGGAGGACATTCCTCCAGAGTTCACTCCTCCTCCACCTCACCCACCTCCGAGAGACCCTCCTCCGAATGGCATGGTTGAGCCCCGCTCCTTCTTTCCCGCGAGCGACGTTGCTGAGGAGATTGTTGCGCAGAACGACATTCGCACTCGCAGGTAATGAACACCAGCTCAACTTTAGGTGCAGCTGAGTTTCAAGCGTGTGCAGTTTAGTGACCTCAAACAATGATAATGTTCGTTCTTTAAGTTGACAAGAAAAGCACACCAGGGCTCTGTTTCAGTCCAGAATGTTGTTACCCGCCATCTGCCCTTGTTTTACTCCCTTCACAGATCAGAGACCGCTGTGAAACTGTAAGCTAAATTTCCAGCTACTTTTCACTATGTTGTTTACACCTACCTAGTCCATCAGATCTGTAATGGGGAGTAAACGAGGCTAGATGTGATGGAACAACTCTCCGGAATGAAACACAGGAATGTGTATATATATTGTTTGTTCAATATGCCCCACCCTCTGCATTCCTTTCTCTCCCTTTGCAGTGCCCCACCGGAGCCCAAACTTCGAAGGAGGACAGGTGTTGATGTCCCTGCCCCCCAACCTCCCACTGTCCCTGCTGATCAGCCTGATGGCCAGATGGGAAGCAAAGAACAGGCCCCCAAAGCCCCGACAAAACCCCAGAGGCTGCACGAGACAGAAAAACAGGCACTGACCCAAGCAGCAGTGGAGCAGGCAGCCTCTGGCGACAGCTCTCCTCAGGGGACTTGGACCCCCCTGCTGGCCAACGTGTGCCTCTGCACGGCATTGGCCCTGGGTGCTTACATCTGTTACCGAGCCTGTTTCCACTGAACCTCTCTTCCTCCTCTCTTGCTCCTCCCTCTCCCTTCTCTTTTTTGCAGGGTTGTATTAGTTTGGCCAGCCGGCCCTCACTCTCTCTGCCTATGGGCTTAACTCTGCTGGCGAGTGGATAGTTTGGACTTCAGAGGATTCAGGCTCCACTTGTTTTATATACAAAATGCAGAGCGTGGGGGGGGGGGGGGGGGGGGTGTTGGAGTAAGGGACAGCCCTTTTCTGCATCACCCACCTTTAGCTCCCCCAAAAACTGTCAGTTTGGACGCTCAGGGCCTCAATTTTCAGGTGTCACATCCCAAATACACATGTTGATTTAAGAATAATTTCTTAAGATGGTTTTCTTTTATAGCAGTTAGTAGAGGATGTTGTATGTGATTTGTTCTGTGGTCTGTGAACCACTCAGGCTGAATGGTCTACTAGTCCACCCTACACACATGCGCCCTCTCCATTGACGAACCAAATGACACACATTAGTGTTCTTCCATCATTTCAGCTGTTGCTATTTCCATTGGACTTTCACGCTTCTCTCCAAAATATTTCTCTCTCTCTTAACAATTCCTCATAAAGGTCGGTCAGGAGTTACACAGAGCTCGGTTTGTGGTAATCCTGCAGTGCGACGAATGGCTGCAGACTTATGTAAAAGAAAACGACCATCACGACTTAATTTGTTGTCCTTGAGGTGGGACAGTATTATTATACCCGGGGGTAAGCTGAGGCTAAGTTAGAGGGAGAGACTGCCCTCCCTCCACTAAATGAGGGGTGCATGCAGTGGGCCATTGATGGCCTTAGGAGAGTGCCCTACCACTGCGTGTGTGTGTGTGTGTGTGTGTGTGTGTGTGTGTGTGTGTGTGTGTGTGTGTGTGTGTGTGTGTGTGTGTGTGTGTGTGTGTGTGTGTGTGTGTGTGTGTGTGTGTGTGTGTGTGTGTGTGTGTGTGTGTGTGTGTGTGTGTGTGTGTGTGTGTGTGTGTGTGTGTGTGTGTGTGTGTGTGGAATTATTGGAGCTTTCTACTGATGCTTGACTTATCTGCTTCTTAGTGGGGGGAAGTTCAAGCTAATAATGTAAGTCAAATGTGAAATATATTCTAGATTGCTTCCTGGTAATTGATTCTCCCCTCCCACTTTATTTGTTCCCAACTTGACATGTAAAACAGGAGTGTCTTGTTGAATATGTGCTTTGAATGGGAGTGGTGTGTTTGCGGCACGCCTGTCTTGAGCTGTTTTGTTTCGGCTTTAGTTTGAGATGTTGCATTCGCACCTCGCCTCTTTAAGAAAGCGACTCCAGCAAATGCTGATATATATATAAATTACTCTTTTTAATCTGTGTTCTGGCTAAAGTCAGCTCGAAAGGATTTTTCTACATCATATATTTTTTTGGGTTTGTTGTCAAACCTATTAGATATTATTCTTCAGGGATGGCGACTTCTTGCTGTCACCACTTTGAGTGAAATGAATTTTGCGCAGAGACTTTTCATGCTAATAAAAAGTGAACATGTAAAACGGAGGGGAATGCATCAGGTGAGCGTTTGCGTAGTTATTAAATGTGTCTGGAGCAGGCGTCTCTGAACACAGGAGGCCACATTTACGCACAAGAATGCCAGCTCAGCCTATGGAGACACAGAAGCAGCTAACCCTCCTCTCCTTTCGCTAGCAATACAAATACTTAATATCTCCCTTAGTTCCCATCTTCTGATTGCAAAACCCATCCTGCCTGTCTGGACAGGGAGCCAGGGACTTCAAACCAACCAAACACCAGCGCAGGGATGAATACACTGTAGTGATGATCAGTTATGTCGTGGGTATGGGCCTGTGCTGGCAATGTATTTAAAAAAAAAAAAAAAATTACGATTAATGTTTTCACATAGACATCCTGCAGTCATGAACAAACAGGTTTTCTGTTGAGATTAGTTCAGCTGCTAGCTTTCAGTTTACCTTAGTGACTCACAAGAGCTACTTCCTGAGTCTAACGGCTGTGCTTTTCTCTCGAATGTATGAGGTTCTACCCACGGACATGCCCTCTTGATACTTATTCAAATCAGGTTCCATTGTGCAGACATTTTTTTCTGCACCTGCAAGTGATAAACTTACAAGTACCTGGTCAGCCACGCGTTGCCCAGAATATCCTGTTTTTCTGTACTTATGATCACCAACCGTTTTGTCTTTTTTTATTTTATTTACATCCATCATTGTATTCCTTTTTTGATAAAAAAGAAAAAGAAAGAAAAAAATATCTACTGCTGATTTGTTCTGGTTTTTGGATCTGATACATGTTTAGTATTTCATTTTCAGACTGAATTCTGAACAAAGGCTGTAGTAATAAAATCATGTCACAGATAAGTATGTGGTGTTTGTGTCTCTTTATTTTAATTAGAATCTCGTCTTTTCTGAGAAGGTTGAGTGGTCATATTAAGACCTTCAAGAGGAGAAGGACTGGAGAGTTCCCGTCCTAGTCATTCATTATTGATGAATATCATGTATTTCAAAGTAATTTTGATCTTATTCTACGAAGTGAATATAATAAACTCTTAACTAATTAACCTCAGAATTTTCATTGAAGCTGAACTCAGCCTTATAGCTACACAAAAGGGGGATTGATGCACAGGTGACTACACAATCATACACATCATTAGAAAACGTTAGTGTAATATCAGTAAAGAAGTCATTGTTGGCACAGTTTCCCAGACATGGACTGAGTATACTTTTGGACTAAATCACACTATCAATGGAAAATCTCTACTGAAGATGCTTTTTAGTCTAGGATTAGGCTTAATCTATGTCTGGTAAACCAGCCCTGTGAGCATAACTTTTAATACAAGACTGACTTATGCCCCTCAGACATAAAGCTGTTGAATCAGGAGTATTTTAAATGTGCTGCCTGCAGGTCCATGATGTGATACATAATTGTGACTCACTATAGCCTAATTCACGCTGCAGAGCCGATCAGCTGGGCTGTCCTCGTTATGCGTCCATCCACCATAGTTGCAAAAACAGGACTGGAAAGGACAGTGTGAAAGGAAAAATATCCAAGCCAGCACAAGTATGATTTGGGTAAGCACGATAGTGTATAAAGCCCCGATCTGTTCCTTGTGACCTTGAGAGAAGAATGAATCCTGTTTTATCCCTTTGCCATTCACTACTGTGTGTGTAACTTGGCGGGCCTGAGCATTTCCATGCAATATACAGTATAAGACATAAACTACCACAAGGGGGCGCTGTAGGACATATAAACAGCCCAACTCGGTTCTTCAGATCATATGACATTCTGTGCGGATGACTCATATACCTGAACCTTTGTAACAGACGCCATCCGGTTTTCTATACCTGCTTGTCCATCAAACAAGTATCTGTCAAGTTATTCCTTTTGTTTTGAAAACGACAGCTGTTTTCCTGTAGTTTTCGGAGGTGATTTATGTTCAGAATGTTATTCCCAGAGCAGGTCTTGTAATAAAATCAGTGCTCACAGGCCCGGTGCCAGAACCAACACTTTGGAAGGGCCATTGATTTTGTATGGGTGGGGGTGGGGGTGGGATGGGGGGGAGTTATTTCTTCTATATTTGGGTTTATACTGACAAAGTTGCAATAGAATACTATTGTTTGAACTTTGCCTCACTATACTACTATGTACTTTATGCCATATTAGTTAGCCTGTTAGTTCTAAATAAGTACAACTGTCTATGTTGAAAGGAAAGATCTCGGACAAGATTATTAGAAGGGTGTTAGTAACGTTACATTTGTAAAGACACTTATCAGCGATTGTACACTATCAGGACTATAAATTGAATTGTTGGTACTATCGATTTGACAACAGTGCTTCCTGGGGGGAGGGGGGGTGCACAGGAATGCAACTATAGGAGTGAGTAATAGCGCTCCCAACCACGCGTCTCTTCTGACGTCAAAGGGACAGAATGGAACAGGCTGCGACGGATCGGCATTGGGAAAAGTCAAGGCGTGGCCAGATCACAGGAAGTGGTCTTAAAGCCATAGCTGTTCTATTTAGTACAAACTGTACTCTGCAGATGTGTTGCGTACATGTTTCATGAATGAGTCAATGTTTATGATGATGATAATGAAGATGAAGAGGGATGGTAATAATGAAGAGTGGGAGAGATGTTTATGAGTGTTTTTCTGTTAAAGGTACAATTAAAGAAAGTGTTTGATAATCTGAATATATTGATAAAAAAAAAACAATTTCACCAAGTCTGAAGGGATAAACACTTCTGTGAAGTGAAATTAGAACAATGTCAAGACAGAAATCATCGGGGGGTGCTTAGTGGTGGAGCACACTAATGCATTTATCACATAATCGCAAGGTTCCTGGTTTCGATTCCGACCCTCGACATGCATGTCGTCCCTCCTCTCTCTCCCATCCTTCCTGTCAAACTCTACTGTCTCTGTCCCAATAAAGCAGAAATGCTCTAAAAACATATATATATATTTTTTAAAAGACAGAAATCATCAAAACAGGTTTATGCAATAATAAAGAATATGTGTCAAACCTGCAAGGGCTGACAGTGACAAATAATAAATATTGATAACTTCCAAATCATGCCATATTTATTTTTGCATGCAGGGGGTACATTTCTGCTTTGCTAAGTGTCTTCTGGTGAATCTGCGACTCTCACTATCAGCACTTATCGGAAGGCCAGGGCTGTCTGTCCACCCTGCCCTACAGGCTCTTCCAATGTGTATCCTGGGTTTAGTCATTAACCTGGCTTGGAACTTCCCAAAAGCCATCCAGCTTTCAGACACAGAGACGGTCTTTGGCCTGAAGTCTCTCTCAGACTGTGGAATATTTCCCTGGGAGTCAACTTTGGTTCTGGAAATTCCAGAAACTGAAACCATGCAGTGTGAGAGATGTTTAATGACTCTGCATTCATGGGAGTCTTGAGTCATCATTTACCAGCGCCTTACCGTGGAAGCACATTAGACAGAGGGTGGCACATTGTCACGTACAGTGAATCTTTCACCACAAGTCCTTGACTGAATTCAATGTATGATGATGAATCAATCCATCAATTATAAACCACTATTTCATTTGTTTATGATAGAAATTATTGTTTCATCACCTTACATTAAAGTGTGTATACATCTGCAGAAAGTTAGTATTTTGCCTGATTTAGAACCCGACCTCATTGTTGATATCCTAAAAACAGTTAGAAGGAAGGATTTTTCTGCACCATCAAATGGAAAATTACTCTGTCTTGATGCTACAGTATCAGTATCCTGCCACTCTCTCTGAGGTTAAATACATTTTGTGACGGTTGTTGTGACATTCACCCCTGAGCAGTTGTTGTTCCTGTCTCCATGACTGCTGATGGCGTTGGACGTGTCGTCATTCACAGACTTGCTACGGGTGAGATGTGATATGTGGTCGGGCTCTAGGTAGTGTGATAAACACAGTTCAAGCATGTAGGTCACAGCGTAAACACTTGTCCCCCTGAGACGTTAGAGCTGGTGTTTCCCCCCAGAGCTATCTGAAGCTCCGCTTCCTTCCTCTGGCCCGGCCGTGATCGAACGCGGCAAGGACTGATGACGTTGACACAGGGTTCACATGTAAACAAAGCACACTGACCCAGCCTCCTCCACCACAAGTTTAACATGCTAACTACAGTATTGTGTTCTTGTTGACTGTTATCTTTATCAACTGGTTGTGCAATCTTTTTTTGTAGATAGCACCATGTAGTCATACCAAATAGATATTATTTTTACTGATATACTGTAAGTTGCAATAAGTTGTTATAATGTTTTTTATTTTCAAATACGCAACATACATGTATCATCATTTTAACATGTCATCTACTAACTGTAGGAAGTGCCATTCTTAGTCATCCACATTAGGGGTTGAAAGGATTGGTCTCATATTTTGGTTGACGTGGGTGGTGAGTTTTTTTTCATCCCTGTCATCAAAACTTTCAACACACCCTATTTCCTGTTTGGTAGCTTGCTGTCTTACCTGAGGTTGAGCTCTGACACCACAGCAGAGGACAACGTATTTGTCATCACATTTGTTCTTTCATTTGTCCTGATATTAACTGTTTTCAACAATATCTAACCTAGTTAAGTACAATTTGGAGCATTTTAGATATTTACCCCTTGTGATGAGACAATTTAAAGAACTCAAGGATCATGTCAAAACAAAACAGGATCTTAGGTTAGAATCTGGCAATTTTTTCAAGGAACATATTGACGAACAGTGAAATACGTTGCCCAATGAGAGCATGACCGAAAAACACAACTGTCTGAAGTGTTAATCTTTTCCTGTGGAGAGTGGAGAAAGACTTAAACTTCTCTGTATCTTATGAAATTAGTGTTATGTGTTTGATACAATATGATTTGTAAAATAGAAACTCAATTCACAGATTGAAGATCCTTGTCTCCTACTAGAGCTGCAAAGGGCAGCAAAGCATAGTCTTGTTCTTTAACGTGTTCACTATCTGTTCAGGAAGGAACCTTTCCATATCTCACTGTGGGCAGAATGTCAGTGCCATTGTAGTAGTATCTGATGCCACATAAGCGGTTGATTTCCATCATGTGAGGTGGAGACAGTTTTTTTTCATGGCCCTGCAAATTGGCAATGTGAGGTTCACTTGCAACACACCAATGTCATTGTTCTGTTGTTTTTATTTGTCAACACAAACCAATAATTATTATTATTACTATTATTATTATTATTTATTTTTTTACAGTGTGCAGTGTTGGGGAGTAGTTCCACTACATGTAGTTAAACTGTCAGTTTTACTGCATTTTCCAGTAGCTTGGTGGTAGTTAAACCAAATTGAAATCTTACTAGTGTTTCCAGTAGTTAAACCTTTTTTTTGCCATGTAATGGTGTAGTAAGCTACTGTCATGTCATTACATTTCCCCCCCCAAAACCCCACTGGAATTAAGCTATTATTCCAGCCATTGAACTTAAATTTCCCTACCATTTTTTATTTTTTACTTCACTGCCTCTGGTCTCCCCACTCTGCACCACCTCACCATTTTTTTCCTCTCCCAGTGATTTCAGAGCAATCAGTCGCACATTTTATATTACATGGACTGGTCATCTTTCAGTAACTGGCTGTCATGTGTCGTGTGTTGGATGAAGTAGTTTTGATGTAGTGAACTACTTTTTCAAAGTAACTTTAGTTTGACTAACTATATTTCTCTCAAGGGTAGCTTTAGTGTAGTTCATTTCTTCCCTCTCCTAATGTAATTTGTAATCTTGTTAAAAACATTTTCTGAGTAGCTTCCCCAACACTGACAGTGTGAATATAAAACAACGTTGTAACTGTACCTAGCTTGGTGGATTTGTTTGTTTGTTGTTGACACATGCATGTAGAAATTGTGATACTTTGTGAAGCACCTGTTTGAGAATGTAATAAATACAATATCACCATTGTACTGCATATTTGTTTTTCGGGTGGTACTAATAGGGATATGTGTTCTGGTCAAATCTCTCCCAGGATCCTGTAGTATAATCTAAAGAATCCCAAGTAGGAGCAAGATCCTGGCAATGAGCAGGATCCATTCTCAAATATCCTGTTCAGATTCAGGATCTCCGTACAATCTTAAAAAGATTGTAACCATGGTTGCCAAGCATCTCTATCATCAGCATTTTATAGATAACCATAAGTGACCTCTTGACACCTACGGACGTGGATGCCTCTCCAGGGGCCAGTGATCACTTGTGCAAGTGCAGGGTGGCCTGATGTTTCATAAGACCTGCCCCATGATACTTTGCTCTGCAGTGACCACAAGTCCCCTGCTGCATGTCGGTGATGCCTCTTTGCAGTCGTCTACATTAAAATAGGAGAAGTGAACAAAATGTTGAAATCTGGGTACGCTCCAAGCCAGATCATCCTCCAGCCCCTTACGGTAGCTCAGCAGGCTTGGTTTCCCAATAACCCCATGATCCGGATATCCGTTGATCAAGGCTCAATGACAATGATTGTCAATGACGCCGCCTCCCTACACAATCTATGTGGCAATCTTTATGAATATCCTGTGTGACCTTGTACTGTAAAAATATATTCATATTGTATAGCGAGACAGATTAAGAAGAATAATCTACTAGAGCATGATCTGATGTATTTAAATGTGTTATTACATTGGTATAGTCCATAAACGTATTCATAAGACTAATTTTAAATGTTCATGCAATCAATTAAAAAACACAGTTAAGTTGAGATATATCACTCTCATATGTCTTCAGGGAAAATATTTTTGCTGAAGTATGCTGACCACAAATGGAAAGTGAATACAGGAAGAATAAGTGTTTGTTATCTTAAAACCTAATTTCTAAAGTGATTCCTCGATGTGAGAATGTTCTCTTACTTTTCCTACGCAGCAGACTTAAACGAGATAGTTCACTTTTTTACACATTATAGTCAGATGGTTGCTCACCCTGAAAGTAGTCCATGGGCCAAACCGTAATCCATGGTGCAAAGTTGTAAATAGCCACTACTAACTTCTAGTAACTTTAGCCAAGACTAACAAACGATCAAACTCAAATGAACTTTCTGACTTGGTTGGTAGCTACTTTGAGGTGATTTGGCCACAAATGTTGAACTTTGTCTACTGCTCCCATTCACACCCATTGTTTTTATTTTAGCGGTGGCTATTTAAACAGATCTCAACCATGGATTACAGTTTTTCCTGGCCCATAGAATACATTCAGGATAAGGAAACATCTGATTATAAGGTGTAAAAGTTAACTATCATTGCGCAATGACACACATAGTATGTTTGTGTGTGTGTGTGTGTGTGTGTGGGGGGGGGGGGGGGGGGGGTTGTACTTTTTAGGAAGGCAATCGGCCTGCAGGAGGTATGATGCAATGTGGAGTTTACGGAACAGGCACTGCCCATTGACGGTAAAATCTGTGAAAAAGGGGGCTGGGCTAAACTTTCCCGAAAAAAAAAAAAGTGTCATCCGGTGTGGGAAATTCCCTGTAGTACGTCTCTGCATGAGCCCAGCACCAGGAACGTGGAGAGTCTGTACGGAGCAGTGGCAGGATTACAAGGTCATCTAAGAAACAAGTTTGACCCCAGTGTGTGCCATACTGAAAATAATAGCAAGGGAAACACATCCTGTTTACTCACTGCTAGGGGGAAAACCTCAGCAGCAACAACAACAACAACAATAAAACTTGATTCTATATTTTTTTATTTACTTTGTTGTGATTTAGGCTTGCTACCATACGAATGCTTTGATGATGAAATTGAACAGAGAATTGTCTCATTTTACATTGGGTGTAACATTCTGATGAGTTGGAACAGGAAGATGTGTTGAGCAATGTCTTGCAGCTATTTTGTCCATTTTGGGAAGTGTTGAGAAATGCACTGTGTTCATAAAATCAGGGATGATAGTGTTCAACTTTACTTGTGGCTGTTGAGGTGCAGTATAGCAAAGCCTAATTTAGAACAGCCTTACATAACAATAAAGCACTGTAGTGGCACACAAAATATGCCTTCTCTTGAAAAAACAGTTACTGTTTTTTCTCTCCATTATGTGTTTTTAAACTAACAGATGTAAACAATACGTCACAATCCTCCACCCTGCATTGTCATGGATACAGGTTTTACCATGCCCAGGCTGATTCTATTGAGTGAAGGGGGTTATCTCCCATTTTATCATTCTAGTCAGGCAAGTTTAACAGTACTTTCATTCCCACATACTTGTATTCCTGTGTGGTGAAGCTGTTGGGTACTTGTGGTGCTCCTGACCAGTCACACCAAGCCAGAAACAGGCTTTAACTAAAACTAGGACTAAACTATTTTTCTAGTCTTTTTTTATCAAACCAGATCATCTGTGGTGGAGGTGAATCATCTATCCATCAGTCATCATAAGAAATAATAATCAATGCTCGGACCAGGGGCCATTGGCAGTCACAATGCTAGAAGAAGGAAAATGTACTTTTTTTTTTTGTACACTGGCAAATATGCTCCAAGTGAAATTATGCCTGCTCCAAATATCATGTGCACCTACAGCTCTTGATATTTGGGACTGGCATGTTTTAAAGCGGTCAAAGCACACTGCTGTGTGGTGTGTTGGGGGTTAGTTGCTGATTAATCTTTATGCAGCCTTGAACCCATCTCTGGGTCAGTGGACCCACCGGACTATTTACCAAGGCGTGTGCTCGAGATAATGCCTGTATATTAGATGGATGAATAAGGACTTTTTCCTTTATCCCTATTTTTTTAAAAGATGTATTGTGTGTCTCTCTCCCTGTGTGTGTGTGTATGTGTGTGTGTGTGTATGTGTCAGTGAGTGTGTTGTGTGTGTGTGTGTGAAGGGAGAGGGAATGCATCACAGAATAAACCAGTCAGGTGAGCTACACCTGTTAAATGACACAAATAAAGGGCATACAAATTAATACCAATAAAGTATAAATCTGATTTATTCAATAAAATATCAAATACCATTAAAACATTTGTACCTTTACATCTTAAAGAGATTACTTCATTCATTGCCAATACTGTTACAAAGAGTTGCATCATACCTCTGCAGCACAACTGTACCATTGACAACCATTGCTCCAGATAAGGAGAATGTATTTAAATAACAGAATACAATGGTTTAATACAAATGCAATCCTGTACAGAAATACTGAAAACACCAAATTATAGCCCAAAGACTGACAATCAAAGGTGGCATGACAAAAACATGAGTGGTTGCGCAATCCATGCACCCTCTGTTCTCGGTCATTCAAACTGCCCTTGTAAACCTTTGGTAGCTGTTTTCACATATACACGCACGTACTGTAACATCCCTTTGTTTCACCAGTGAAACGCCAAAATCAGTTTTAAGTCCGTGTCTGATCAACCTGTTTCCAGTGAGATGTGTGTGTCTGTGGTGTGGCTAACATTGTCCAGTAGCAGAGAGCAAGTTGCGCAGAGTGGCAAGCTCTCTTGACAGCTGCTCCACGCGCTTTTGTAAACGGTCGTTCTCGGCGGCAAGTTCCAGCACTTTGTGTTGTGTCTCCATATTGCGCGCTTTGGCTTTGTCCCTGCTCTTTCTTACTGCAAGGTTGTTTCTCTCGCGCCTCTGCTTATACTCATCACTGTTCTTCTCCAGTCGCTTCTTCCCTTTGCCACTAGACATTTTACCGACATGCGAAGGCGACCTGCCATTACCTGACGGCGCAGGTGTACCGGGAGGACTGGAGCACGACGAGGACGCAGTGGAGATGTTACCAAGACTCCCACTGGGAGTGGACTGGTAATGAAGATAGGACCTCATGTCAAAGCCTGAACTGTCCATTCTGGTATCCTCTTCAGAACCGTTCCTTTTTAAGTGGTTCCCGGGAAACTCTGGGCTGAACACGTTGTCTACACGGGTTTCTTGTAGTTCAGCAGGATAACCCTGGATGTATGCCTCCCTGGGGTTGCAGTGAGGACTTGTCTCCCGTTCGTTCAGATTGATGTAGTTTCTGTAGTTCTGTTGTAATGATGAAACTCTCTTTATCTTGCCGTCCTCGGCAAGGAAATCTGCGAATATGTCTACCCCTCGCTGTTGAATTTCAATGCGTGTTGCCAGTTGTTGAGAGTGCAAAGCTGGATCCAGGTAAGCGCTGAAATCTATTGCTTTCTCGTGCTCGGCAATGCCAAGCTCCGTCATCGAGCCGTCAATTGGCTGCTTGCAAATGCTGTCGCTGATGGGACTGATAATGCTGTTTCGATTCTGAAAAGCAAAGCAGTCCCCGTCGTAGAATCCGGCCACTTCCATGGATATTAACACAGGAACATCGGAGTAAGTGGCAGACGCCCGAGACAGTTGGTATACTTGCTGTACACACGTTATACTTGGTGCACTCACTTACTGTCAAGAAGTAGTAGGAAACAGCTGGAAAAAGCTCTAATTATTGTAAAATGTTGATACTTTTGTGTCAACTGAGGTTGATGTGTTAAACAGTTTTTCATGGAAGGGTTTATATGTGAAATCGGAATGGGCGTGGCCAACAGCAGGTATGTGACGCGCGATGTGATGGGCAGGCTACTTTTTACATTTGGATGTTGTCGACTTATAGTGACAAATTGTTAAGCACTAGGGATGCAGGTAGCAAGATTCAAGATTCTTTATTTGTCACGTGCATACAGTAAAATGAAAAAAAAATTTGAATACATTTGTACGAGTAAAGTCGCCTCGCATTATGGTGTTATGCTCTTGTTTTTAAATAGGGGTACAGTAAAATGCCATTTCACGATAGAAATGTCTTCAAATCCGCGATGTGATCCTTCGTCTGCTACCTTTGAAGCTAAGTCCCCGCGTCCCCTGTGACTACTACTAGATATCACCAACATCCAAATGTAAAAAGCAGTACGTCTCGCCACAAATTGGGGTTATGGGTAGGCCTATAGATGTTATTCTTTCGAGGTAATCCACCGGAGATGACCGTGTCAATTAGCAAAATAATTATCTGCATATAGGCAATTGGCCACTTAAAAACAATTAGCCAATTAGCTGGATTGTGCAGACTAGACTATTGGAACATAGTTTGGTGATATGCATTCATGATTTACTGTCAACATTGCAAATGTATAATATAAATGTATAACTGCATTTCATTTAGAGATCATTTTAGGGGAGAGTGAAACATTTGAGGGCTGTGATGAACATATGTGGGGGAAAAAAATAACATACTGCCATCTAGTGTACGGTTGTGATAGTGAACGATCACAGTTTACAGTAAAATAAAACTGGCATAATTCACAGGAGAACGAGAACTAAACCAAACTATACAAATCGTACTGTTTTAAACATTTTCTGGCAACAGTTATATCTGTAACATTTAGGCTATACCCATTTACTTGAGGAGTTGGGGTAAAATGCACCAGAAAAAAAACAAGCCAAATCGCTTAAGCCCTGAAGTTTTTTTTTCCAATATTCTTTCTTTTCAGTGTTTTGGTGATCAAATATGTTTACCACCCGCGTTCATTTTATGTCTGAAAGTCGGTGACTCTATCAACACATAGGCATATCACCTAATATATTAGTGCAATTACTTATGACTGCCTTTTGCAGGCCTACAGTCTCTTCTATAATGGCGTGTCTTTGCGTGAGTGACTATCTCGTACATAAGCATCAATAACCAAACCCAAATTGTATGATTGGCCACATGCGGGTGGGGTCAGGAAATGCAGTCTTTCCCCTCACTACCTAATTGGTTATTCGCTTGGTTATGGAATCATTTCTAACTCAGCAATTGGCTGCTTTAGATTGTAACCTAGATCTGATAGGGCTAGAACGACAGTGTAGTGAGCGGCAGGGTAAAGGCAGAGAGAGGCGTGTTTTTTTTTGCGTTGAGTAGTAGTTGATACAGCTGGCTTCCTGACTGGGTTGAACCAGGCTGGAGTTGAACATGGCGAGAATGGTGAGCGAGAACGGGCGTGGACAAGAAATACATAACACAGAATCAAAGGGACCTGATCGGGGCACTGCACGATGGGGTCGACAACATGCGGGTGCTCAAGAACTCGCGAATTTGTATTCGCCAGGTGAGGCTAATTCCCCTACTGCCAGCGTCACTCAGGAATGTCGTATTCATCGTTGTCAAAAAGTGGTCACACTGAGCATATTAGCAAATGGAACATTAATGAAAAAAAGGACATGGTATCAGCAAAGCCTATTGCTACAACCAATTAGTCAGATTGCAAAACGTTTCTGTAGGTTATTTAGCTTGCCCATTATGTAGCAGTTTGCCTCCAAGTCAGTATGACACTTATGGTTTACACAATGCTTATCGATCAACAGATTAGCTAACCGTCCGGGGTTTACTTGTTGCAATTGAGATTAAGTGAGAAATTTGTTCAACGTTTTTTGAGAATATAGAAATGATATTGCATTTATGCTGTGATTCACATAAATGAGCTGTATATGGACACTGGGAGTGGCTTGACCTTTCAAAACAATTTGCGAAGATTGATGATAGAACGAAGTGATGGGAGTATAAGTATTTCAACTTTTGATTAAAGATTATTTGAGCTTTTTTTTTAATACATTTACCCAAGCAATTATGAGATTTAGAAACTGAACCAGCTGAAGCACCTATAGTATGGCAACTAGTGTAAAATAACTGTAGAGCATTTTCTGCATTGTATCAGTTGGATTCCAACCTCACAAATCTACTTACAAATCTATTTGCATGCTTTTGTACAGGGTGCCTTTTGACAGATGTTTTCATGCTTGACACCTATTGAGAGAGATTGAATGCATCTGGCTTTGTCCTCATGACCAGAATGCTCCTGGGCCTGTCCTTTCAGTAGTGAAGCAGCCAGAGTGATGCTGGGAACTGGCCAGGCAGAGTAGCACCTCACTGTCTCAGACTTTGCTGAATTTACCTGCCTGGGGTGTTGAGCTGCTCGGTTTTTTAATTCTCTTTGAGCTGTAAGAATCGGAAGTATTTTCAGCCCATATTCTATTCATGCAGATATTCACACTCCCAAAGAATAATAATAATTATAGTACAAGCAAAGCATGGAGGGATGGTGTACTACATCACAGAATACAGTATTGTCCATAAAGATAAAGCACTCACTTGAATTGACTTTCTAAATTCAAGTTCTTCGTCATTGTACTGCATTCACATGGCAGACATTTCTATGTTGTTGCTGTTTAACTGCAGAGAAAGTAGACGGTAGTAGTAGTGTGGTCCCTGTTTGTGTGATTTAGTTTTTAAGTGGGACAGCTGCATTACTTGAACTGAGACCAACTTGTCCCACTAAAAGCTGATGCATTTTTCAAATGGTTACAAACACAATAACTTACTTTCTAAAGTACTTGGAATTTTGTAACCTCGGGATGTTTGTTTTGTTTTTATTACTCCAGGAAAAAGATGTCTGGAGTGGACAAGTGTTGTCCTCTGCTTCTCACTCATGGCCTTCAACTTCTTTCACCTCCTTGCCAACTTCCACCTGAGTCATGCGTGGTACATCCTCCTGGGCATTGGTAAGCACAGCTGACATCCACACAGTGCACAGGTGCCAACCGAGCACATTGATTGACAATATCTTGTTTTCTCTCTCTCTCTCTCTCTCTCAATGTCTCTTCTCTCTTTAGTGGGGATTATGTTTAGACTTGTACAACCATCATATGTGTAGGGTGTTGCATGATTGTATAGCTACTCATATGACTGAATAATTGTTAGATTTATGAATACCTATGTTCGATTGATGGATCTCTAGCTGGCCAGCTGATGTTCACGGCCAGAATGTCCCTCACAACAGTAAGTCAGCTGGTGCAACAGGGCCTGATTAAGTGAAATGTTATGTATACAATATGTCTGTAGTGTCCGTATGTTCTGTCTTAATCAGTTTATAGTTACTGATTTACGGAGCCATTCGATTGTAATAGACCTATTTGATCATAGCTGCTGTTGCTCATTCCTTACCTGGAATTCAACGCTAACACACTCTCTCTTCTCCCAGTGGCGGGAATACTGACTGCAGACTTCGCCTCTGGCCTGGTCCACTGGGGGGCTGACACCTGGGGATCTGTGGAGCTCCCCATCTTTGGAAAAGTAGGGCAAGCATCCTTTCTTCTTTATTTACCCTCGTACAGTACATTCACTCAAACTTACTTTGCGATGTGAAAATTACCTATGGATTCCTCAGATGTGTCTGTTTTCCCTCTTTGCTTCTCTTGTTCTTTCCTTTTTTTTAATTCACCTCCCGATGTCTCAACCCAGGCCTTTATCCGACCATTTAGGGAGCACCACATCGACCCTACAGCCATCACCCGCCATGACTTCATTGAGACCAATGGTGACAACTGCATGCTGACCCTGGTCCCACTAGTAAACATGGCCTTCAACTTCCTTACTCTCCCCCCTGGTGAGCTGCTGCCAAAGCATGCCAATGTTGTTACTTATAGTCAATGCAGGTCGCAGTACTCTTGGCATTTGGTCGCAGTACTCTTGGCGTTGTTTTTTCTGCGTCAAAATCTAAAGGAAATCGTGCAAATCAAACAAAACTACATTTTGATTGTTTCTCCCCCCCCCTCTCTGTCTGTGTGTGTGTCTCTCTCTCTCTCTCCCCTTTTGTAGTGGAGCTCTATCACAACTACCCCTGGGACTGCTATGTTTTTGCACTGGCCATCTTTGTCACCCTGACCAACCAGATTCACAAGTGGTCTCACACGTACTTTGGCCTGCCGGGCTGGGTGGTCTTCCTCCAGAACTGCCATGTCATCCTGCCCCGCAAGCACCACCGTATCCATCATGTATCCCCCCATGAGACATACTTCTGCATCACCACAGGTGTGTGTGTGTGTGTGTGTGTGTGTGTGTGTGTGTTAAAATGATGTACAGTAGGCTGTAAAATGTATATGGGATATATAGTTGATAGGATTATATACTGGGATTTGTTTTCCCAGGCTGGCTGAACTACCCTCTGGAGAAGCTGGGGTTTTGGCGTAACCTTGAGGATCTGATCCAGGGTGTAACGGGTGAGAAGCCCAGGTCTGATGACCTTAAATGGGCTCATAAAACCACGTAATGCCGCAGGCTGACTGCACCCCTACCTCAGAAGACGCCGGCTAGATCTGTCTTCTTGTCCCTTTTTGCCTAATTTCAAGTGTAATCCATAGGAGACGAAAAACCTAACCAATGGTTTCCGATGCCATAGCTTTAAGCCTTGCACTTTTTATCTGGTTCTGTCCTTGGAGCGTTTGAAATAGTGTTTGAAAGCACTACATTGCAATACACTATCAACTTGTCATCCAGCTCCATATCTCGTATGTCTAACTTAACCCTTTCTTGTGGTGCACAGAAGCCATTGTTCCCAGAATGGAACACTTTTAAACCGTAATCCACCTTACAAAGACTGAACATGAGAGACAGATCTTACTTTCCCAAGAGAACTCAAAATATCCCAAACCAAAATACTTGAAGGAAAAAAAAAAACATGCCTTTTTTGGCATTATTTGTTGGTTTTATTTTCTCCAAAACAACATAGAAGGACAATAGCAAAATGTCCTCTGTCGCTGGCCACAGACCCAGTGTTTTGTGTACAGTACTACCAAGGCTTTAGTACTACAAATTTGCCAAGGACATGGCCTATTAGCCAGTTTCACCTTATCTCACTTTTCTATTCACAGCTATTGAAACTCCCTCCCTACCTGAGATCTTTTCTACTTAATTTTACCTAAAAGTGTCTGGATGGACATAGCAGTCCCATGTGCAGTTTTCTCAAGCAGCCTTAAGTACCACAGATGCAGTCATCATTTATGCCTTTTTTTTTTTTATTTCTTTTTTATTAATTCTCAATCATACCTATTTGAGACTCTCATGGTTTTTCCAACCAGGGTTACTCACACACTCATTCTTAAGTTATGTGTCGATTTTAATTTGTCAATGTTTTACACACTGCACAGTTAGCATGGCAGTGGCAAAACATAACATTCCTGTTAGTGGTATTGCCAATGTATATTTGCTCTATTGCTATGACAAACAAGCAGGATAGGTAATATGTCTGCAGTGCTGTTCGATGGCCCAGGAATTACTTGACTGTAGCAGATGTGATAAGTACTTGCGTTTGCATAGTAGATCATAAATGCAAAGTATGTTGTTGCTGTAGTAACTAGACATGTACATGTATTGTACAGCAGACACCTATGCAGTGCGATTGATGGAGAACCTGATACACGTCATAACTTGAAACCTTGTTGGCTAAAAATGCTATGTCTGTTCTTAAATTCCCTTACATAAATATGTTACAGAATAGGTGAATGGCATGCAAACAATTACCTATTTTTGAAGATGTGACACTTACACTGGCTTATGTGAATGCATGTGTGCATACAGCATGCTGGCTTATGCGAGCAATATGATTGGTCACCAGCTTTCCTTACTGTTTTCATGTAAAATCGTACAGGGGTATGAAATCATTGCGCCAAGTGACCACTTCAGTTTTGGGTTAATTGTGAAATTGTAAAGGAAAGAAAACGTTTTTTTTTATTTTTCTTCCCAATTAGAACCGCCACACACTGCTAATTGGTACTTAGTTTAAAAAAACAAAAGTATGATCATGTTTAATCTTGGAAACTGTTCAAGTCCTGTCAGAGAGATCTATGTTGGTTGACAGCACTTATGTGGGATTGACATGGTTCAGCAGTATTAAGAGACATTACTTTTATGTGTGAGTAAAACTTAGGCTACTGAGGTAAGATGTAGATATGAATTGTTTTATTCAAAAGCCAACATTACTTTTTGTACTTGGAAAAATTATGTTTACTCTGCATTCACCTCTTTCAATTGTAGGACAGCAGAGCCATTACTGCTAAATTCAAAATGCTTGTTAGGATTAATGAATTAGGATTATTACTAAGTTATTATAAGGCAGTCTTTATTGTCAGTTTAGAAACTACTAGAAGCAGCTATGTGCAATTGATTGAATCCCGGTCACAGTTATAACAAGGTATGTGTAATAGAATGATGTGTTGTAGTTTGTTCAGTAATTCCCTTGAGGGAAATAATAAAATGAAAACCAACTGAAATTGATTCTCATGACCTGTGAAAGTATAACTTATTTACAGTTTGGAATTTTAGATCATGTTTCTATTGACCAATGGCAAACTTAATTGGTTTGACTCTTTTTCTTAATTTCCAATGTGGTATATGCAAGATTTTCTGTATCAGTTGTTTACCATTGCAAATTTGAAGTATATTGATGGGTTATATTGTGGTGGATTAAGCCATGCGTTATATAGTTTGTACAATGCTGTCATGAAGATGGAAATTTGTGATTTACTAGTTTTTCTAACGACCTCTTGCTCTAACACAATGATTTTGCATTCATGGATTTGAATGGTGTTGTTGAAAGTGTACCACTGGGTATGTCTAAATGTTAAAAGACTTGTTACCTAGTGGCACTTATTTTGGGAGAAGAGATCAATCATGTTGTATTGGGTGTAGTTGGTATGTTTCTGACATGCTCTGTCTGAATGAAATGTGTAGTGCTCCTTGGACATTTGAACGAATGGCCTTATCCCTAAATAATTTGTTGTAAATTTAACTTACAAACAATATTACTGGCCTTGGCCTATATCATTTGATTGATCCTGTCCTTAAATGGGCCTCCTAATTCAGTGTCATCTCTTTTCTAAAATGAATCACATGGTTGTTGGTTATGTTTGTGAATTATGGAATTTTAGATATCAGAAACAATGCCTTGATGCCTTTTTGTTGTCTTCCATTGTGAAGAATTATGCCACAATGTATATATTATATTTATAAAGAAACTAAATAAACAATAATATAGTAGTCGGTTGTGTTTCCTGTTCCCATGTGAATCAATCTATTGTCCCAGTAGGGAAATCATTATGCAGGCAAGAGTTAAAATACAAACAAATATACATACATTTATGCATACAATACACAACACATGTTATTACATCTAACAAATTAGTAATTGATGGAAAAACGTGTCAAACATTTAATCATATTAAAATATGTTTTCAGCTATTACATGTGTAGAGTAAACATGTTGTCCCCCACGTGTGAATTGGTGACAATTATTTAAACGTATGACTGAAGAGTTACCAGAGCTTGTAGTGCTTATTTGATTCATTTCCAAGGATTTGACAGTAAAATTGCGTAAAAGGTGCGATCTGAGGTGCGCTCTCCTCTTTGCACCCTATTATAACGTGTGACAACCTGTCACTTCAGCCGCACCATCACAAGATAATCGGCGTCACCTCGGAACTCGTAACAGTCTATTGGCAAGACGCATCATTCACTGAACTTTGGTCAAAATTGTGTCGGAGATAAAGCGTGTGACGCACATGGGGAACACAAATATATAGTCTATAACTATATTATAGCAGTAACTTGTCTTTCTTGGAACTATCTGGCATTGTCTAAATGTGTCTGGTAGCATTGTCAATGCTATATAACTGCAAATAAACATATTTGAATGAATGAAACCGCGGGAATGAAACAGGTGTTGTATTTATTTACAGTTGTGTTTGTGATCAGACATTTCTGAATCTGAGCACACCCCACCCCGGCTCTCTGTCCTCCACTGCAACCAACCATGGGGTTACGTGCGCGCTCCCGCTACTTAACGACAAGATGGCGGTCGCCGCCGGATCAGGTAAACGATTCTGAAATAAATGACCACCACATTACTTATTCGTTTAAAAGTCTAAGCACCCTTCATTGATAATGTGTATAAGAGTTCCAAGGTACGGTCAACCGTACAAATTGTGAGATCACTGCTTGTTTTATCAATGTTTAGTCAGTACATAGACTGGAAATGTTCTGGATGTGGAAGCTAACGCGTTAGGCTTGCTAACCTAGCTAGCTGTGTTACCTGCAAGATAAGAGCTAGCGAGCATACTACGCCAGCTGACCAGGCTTTTTGTTTGGCAAGTTCCCTTGCTTCTGTGTATCGAGGATACATGATTATTCATATTTTAGTTATAATCCCTCAATACATAGTGACCCATGTATATTGTCAAATGCATAAACATCTCATCAACCAGTGTTCACTATCATGCCGCGTCATTCATCAAACTTGTCTTTATTGCTAGCTTGCTAGCCTCCAAAATTGTTTTTAAAAAACGAGTGTTTTTAGCTAGCTACCTAGCTAGAGCTAGCACCGCCAAGACAGCTTCTATATAGAAAATATCCAACGTTGAGAATTGGAAAAAGCAATTAGCAACCTTGTTTATTACCCAAAAAGACGCAGAAGACGAATTTGCAGGATTGCTAGCTAGTATGTTGACATGTCACCAACATGTCATAGTGCCGTTTATTTAGCTAGCTATTGTTGTTAGCCAGTTGTCAGTTAGCTTACTAGCTAATTTCGAATGGCACGGTTGGCTAGCGAGGCAGGCCCAATGATTTCGCTAGCCAGCCAGTCTACAAAGAGAGTTTATAGGACAGATCCGGGTTTGGGTTATATAGCTCGCTAGATAGCTATACATTAACAAAACTAGATAATTAAGCCCCACTTACACTTGAAGTGAATCCCAACAGTTTCTCAACAATGATGGTCCAGAGCAGACAGGGCCCATTGCAGGGTTTCATTTCAACAAGCTAATTGTAAAAATCTATTGACTGGACCAAACAAAACCATTTGTTGTATTCCAGAACATTAACTAGCCGTTCTAGAAGTTGACATTGGTCTGTCATGCATTATTTTTTAAGACACCAGGATAGATGTTGATTGAGACATATTACCATTCCTCAAACACCAGCATTGGTGTATAGTGGTTTGGCAATATGCAATATAATAGCAGCCTCAGAGAGTAATAACCAAGGCAGGGAACAAACCGTGGTTGTATCAAGACATGCATGCACAAATGCATGTAGCCTACTATTCTAATCACTGGATCATAAATCAAGAGTGTCCAAAGTGTGGAAAATGGGCTAGGGGAATGAGAGGTTCAGAGAGGACAATGACAGCATCAGAATACCGCTCAGATGTTCATCACTCTAGAGCTGTTGGAAATAATTGGTAAAAGGCACTCAGAGTCTGGTTTATTCTTGGATAGCAGGCTATTGGTCAGTGGGTCGAAGGTATATGTCCAGTTTAGGCTGGCTGGTGAATGAGGACTAGGCTCATGCAACATGTCCTTGTTCAGATGTATGTGGACTGAAAGTAGACTGTGCTAATAGGTTCAAGATTATAATAAGCGTTTCTACAATAACATGGTTACAGTGGATTTTCAAACAGTACCTCCTTCTGACTGACTCCATTTAAAGGAGTAGCAATCAATTAAAAACCGGTGAGGCTGATATGGCCACTAATCCTGCACAATTAAAACTCAATAGAGTGCAATTGACATTAGACATGTCTTGTACTGGGACTTTTAGGAATGTCTGTCTTCTTGTTTGTCTGGGACCTCAACAGGCGTTAAGGTTCCTCGTAATTTCCGGCTTCTTGAAGAGCTGGAAGAAGGCCAGAAAGGTGTAGGGGATGGAACAGTGAGCTGGGGCCTGGAAGATGATGAGGACATGACTTTAACACGATGGAGAGGGATGATCATTGGCCCTCCTAGGGTGAGTGCTCTGGTCCATTCAGGCAAAAACTCCCATCAACAACTATGGTTCAGTGATTCCTATGCAACCCGATACATTTTCCTGTAATCTTTTTGTTGAAAGCGGTTGTTACAGGGATTAACCATGCATTTAACTAGGGCTGAAACGATTAATCGAATAACTCAAATAATTTTATTCCATTTAAAGTGTGTAATAATTAGAATTCTCTGCCTCGAATATTCACTTTTTTTTTTTTTTTTTTACGTTTGCTGAAAATGACACTTTACATTAATTTCTAAACTGGCAATGTTTATTTTTATATTAAAAAAAACAGGAAGGATAAATGCTCTGGACTCTAGACATCAATGGTTATAATCTGCAAAGGCTATAGCCTACTTCATATATAATGTTCTCTATAAAGCATAAAATCATTTTCAATCTGATTACTCAAATAATCGTCAGAATAATTGACAGGATACTCAATTAGCAAAATACTTTATGGCTGCAGCCCTACACTTAACCCATCTCCTTTTCTAGATTTTCCCTGAAGGTCCTCCGCTTTGTATAATGTATTGACTCAGGAATTTGCATACATACATCCTGGCAGAAAATACAGCTATGATGCTTCAACAATGTATCTTTGTGTAATTCACAGACAATCTATGAAAATAGGATGTATAGTCTGAAGATTGAATGTGGGCCCAGATATCCAGACACACCTCCGTTTGTCAGATTTGTGACCAAGATAAACTTGAATGGTGTGCACAACTCCAATGGCGCAGTAAGTAAACCTGTTGGTCTGGTCTCACTGAAATCCATATGAATGTTCCTCTTTTTGTTTTTTTGTCAGTGAGCTAAGCTTGTAAGTAACAGAAGCTTTTATAATCGATGTATTTGCAGCAAAATATGCTGAGAGTGTGCTTTTTCGGGCGTGGTATCGGATGATACATCTATGTCCTGTATTGTTCCCGCTACTGCAGGTTGACACACGAGCAGTGTCTGCACTGGCCAAGTGGCAGAACTCCTACAGTATCCGGGTGGTGCTGCAGGAGCTCAGACGGCTCATGATGTGCAAGGAGAACATGAAGCTCCCCCAGCCACCCGAGGGCCAGATCTACACCAACTGAGCCCTAGCTACTACTCCTCCTTTTTCCTTTTCCCCCCCTCTTTTGTTTGCGTTCATCCCTTCATCCCATCCAACACTTCCTTTTATTCAGTTGCCTGTCAACACTCAAGCGTGTGCGCACACACACACACACACACAGATGTAGGGACATACATGTGCGCACGCACACACATAGACACACACACACACACACACACACACACACACACACACACACAGATATAGAGACATACATGTGCGCATGCACACACATAGACATAGACACAAACACACACTTGCCCACACATGAAAGCACTTCTGTATGCGCCATTCTCAGGCCCTGGCCCCTCCCCTCTCCCATCACTGGAGCTCTGGTTGGACTAGAGGGTCCTCGGTCCACACCAGACCTGATCATTCGAATACTGTACATCTTACTAATCTTTTTTTTATTATTATTTGTTATAAATGCAGATTGTACAATAACATAAATAATCTTATTGAGTGTACATTTTGTCTTGCCTTTTTGTAATAGAGGACACCTCAACCCCACCAACAGTTCACAGATTTGTTTATAATTCAATCTACCCCATCAGATGAGTATTTGTGGATGTTGTTCAGTGCAGTGCAGAAATTGAGCTATAATTTTTTCGCATATTTATGTCATAAACATAGATCCAATAAGCTAATTACCTCAATGTTGAATATGAGTAGTACATGACAAATATGTGAAAATGTTTCCTGTTTGCCCAGTCTGATTGCATGTGATGACTCATAAAGCAATGCATTTACAAACCCCATGGCACGCGCATGTGAGTGGAGCTTACAGCAAGTCTGTAGTTGTAAGCCACTCGAGCTGTCAGCCAGGTAACACCACTGATATTTTAGTCAGTAATTATTTTATTCACGAGACTGCAGTGGTTGTTTTGTACGTGGTTAATCAACAGAATTCAAGTGAAAATAGACACCATTTTAGTCAGTAGCCTATAGACTACACTCATCAGAACCCACAACCATTAAGTTAACAACCCTTGAAAGGAGATAATTGTATTTGCAACATGTCTAGGACGTTTATTATGTGAGAGAGTAGATTTGACTGGTAGTGCTGTCTTCTTTACAACTGGAGATGATAAGGTTGTTTTTCCTCCCCCTTCCTCTGATAAATCTTGCGTCGTGCATTCACACTTATGTTTGTATGGTTCTTGATTAATACGGATTTAAGCCCTGCTGACAGGTTGTTTACATGTTTGTCATTGGGTTAAAGGTTATCCATAGGCTCTGTCAATAATATGGGTTATGAAACAAGTCATTGTACTTTTACACAGTAGCACTGTCTGTCTGTCTGTCACCATCTGCTGACCTTGAGCGATCTTACCAAACATGCAGTACACATCTCATAATGTGGCCAGTCCTCTGACTCTTCACAGCAGGGATAGTTTGAACATCGATCCTATTTCATTACAATATAGAATAGTTTGACCACAAAGGGATTTCTACATGTCTTTTGAATGACTGATAATAAGACTTATCTCCATCTGGACATCAATTTACTCTTAACAACAAAGACTAGATCTGTGTCTGGACAATGAAACATTATAATGCTATTTGATAATTTCTAGAACCCTTTGAATTAAAGGTGTTTGATGTAGCCATAATATTGGTTGAGAATTGTAAGAAAAGGCTGAATTATCCATCAAAGAAGTGCAATCCTCTTGGCTTCAAAGTTCAGCATTTATAGGGTTATTGGGACATTGCACACAGTACACATACATATCTGTATGCACTGATATAAGCAGCACTACTGTCTGCCTGAATGTACCATTCACATAATTATATAGATAAGAGGCCAGTGGTATCCAATTAGTTAGTAGGGGCAGCAGTGGTGGAGGAAGGGGATTGGGCCTCCTGTACTATTTCTATTGTGTGGCTGCTACTGCACTCAGTAAAATGGAAAAAATGAAAATGGACTCAGCTACACAGTTCACACTTTCACGGTGGAGCTGACTGCAGGACTGGACTCTGAACTACCCAGAAGGCACTGGGTCTCCTCGGGTATGTGTGTGTGAAGGAGAGAGGAAGCCAGTTTTACTGTCCCAAAGCTTTGTATATATTAGATGAGAAAGAAGGGAAGTTAACAGCACCCAGTGGCTCAAGAAAACTGTGAGTACTAAATCTTGTCTGACAGGATTTTATGAACTGGCCAAAAAAGTCTGGCATGCTCTGAAGGCTGTAGTGTTTGTGGCTACTTGTTTCAAATAAATATTGTGAGGTCAAAGCATTTTCTGGTGGCTCATGGCCCCATACCATGTGAGATATACTCTGATATAGATAATCATTCTACTGTATTTTCCTAAATGTTGTTTGAATTAATGATGGTTGAGATGTAAAAATGAATAGTGACAGAAAGTTGTCCTTGTCTAATTAATTGCATACTTATCAAGTTAATCAAACTGTTACTATTTAACTAAATTAGCCTTCCAGAGGACACATGTGACGCATGCAACATTGCACACCTCGGGTGTAAAGTAGGCCACCGATAGGCCACTCAGAAAGCACTTAAGTACCGGAAAAGTCGAGTTAGTTCTGGTCATGAGATGTATTTTGTTTACTTAACCCTTACTAACCCTAACCCTAACCCTTACTTACCCTTTACCTAACCCTAACCCTAACCCAACATTATACAACATTATAATCTGTTGATAGATCCTTGCACAATAATATATTTCTGTCCAATTGGATGAAACTACATCATACTCAATAAGATCCCATCTAAAACTCTGAACTTTAATGGACATCATTATTTTTCTGCTTAATTGACACTTTAGGTTTGGAGTTTTAGTGACTCTTCAGCATTCTTTATTCATAGCTATTCCTAACCCTAACCCATAGCGATTCTTGTTTCCCGATTCACTCTCTTGCCTCTCCATTGTCCATTACCAAAGGCTTTCTGAAATCAATATTTTCTTTCCTCAGGCTGCGAAGGTTGTGAGAATTGAGAAACATTGATCCAGAGACCTTCACATCACTTCACATACATTTCTCAAGGCTTCCCCGTCTGACTGTGACCAGCTACAGCAAAAGTATGTCTCTGCTCATCCACATGCTGGCCTGTGCCTTTGGCCTGGGCTCCTGGATAGCGGTCAACGGCCTGTGGGTGGAGCTCCCCCTCATCGTCAACACCCTTCCCGAGGGCTGGGAGCTTCCCTCCTACCTGACTGTCATCATCCAGCTGGCCAACCTGGGGCCTCTGCTGGTCACGCTCATGCACAAGCTGTGCCCAGGCCGGCTGAGGGAGAGCGCCGTCATCTACGCCGTGCTGTCCATCGGTGTCCTAGCCTGCATTCTGCTCGCCTTCTTCTGGGACGAGACCACGGTTGTGGCGGGGGCGCCGCGCAGCACAGCTTTCTTCATCATAACCTTCTTCCTGGCCCTGGTGGACTGCACCTCCTCCGTCACCTTCCTGCCGTTTATGATGCAACTGCCAGCCCACTACATCACCACCTACTTCATTGGCGAGGGCCTGAGCGGCTTCATTCCCGCCCTGGTGGCGCTTGCACAAGGCGTGGGCCTGGCCAAGTGTGTGAATGTCTCTCAGCCAGTGGGGAACCTCACTGAGGAGGGGGACACGTACGTGGTGCAGACCCAATACCTCCCACCCAACTTCTCTACCGAGGTCTTCTTCTTCTTCCTGGCGGCCATGATGACTGTCAGCCTGGCTGCTTTTGTTGCACTCAACAGGCTTCCACGCACCTTTGAGATCTCCACAGAGAACCTGGTCCCCGACACCATCGCAACTGTCTGCTCCGGCTTGGACAACCCTGCAGCAGTGACTGACGGTCAGAATCCCAAACACCACAACAGGGAGGAGTTGGACCAGTCCAGGCCGTTGCTAGCCAAAACAGGCCACTCGGCATGTCAGTTGGCCTTCATCTACCTCATGGTGGTCTGGGTGAATAGTGCGACCAATGGCCTGTTGCCCTCAGTGCAGACGTACTCTTGCATGCCCTATGGGAAACTGGCATACCACCTCTCTGCTTCCCTGGCGTCTATGGCCAATCCAGTGGCCTGTATCATTGCCTTGTGCCTACCTAAACGGTAAAACCACAAATGCAGCAGTCTCAATACCTCTCCTCTGCTGTTTATGATAAAACTGGTAATCCTAATTATTGATTAAATGGCCAATCCGGGATTCAAACAACAGGAAAGGGATCACCCCGCCAATTTGTTTGATAACAGCTGTGGGATGGGGCTGGAAACCACTTTCAAATTCAGATACGGTGCTATGGGTGCAAGGATTTACCATCTGTGATAGTTTTCAAATAAAATGATAGTTTTAACCAGGTTTTGGTTTACCATAACATTGTTTACAAACAATGAAGTAAAAAGCCTATATTTGGAATTATGAAGGGGTAAAACAGTTGAACTAAGCTAATACATGAGGACATTTAAGGATATTTATCCTCCCTTCATCTGTGGTTATGTCTGTGATTATCATTATGTGTAGTAACTTCTTTTAAATATACCAGTACTACCTTACCAAACAGTTTCCTGTCCTGTGTTTCTGTCCAGGTCACTAGTCTTTCTGGGCGTGCTGGTTCTCCTGGGCACTGGTTGTGGGAGTTACAACATGGCCATGGCTGCCATGAGTCCATGTCCACTGCTTCAATCCTCCGCGCTGGGAGAAGCTATCATTGTAAGTGACCTGTGCACCACCTGTCGAGAGGTGTTTTTTAATGTAATTCCTAGGAACTGTTCTTTCCTGTATCAGAGAAAAGTTCAACTCCTCTGTTACAGCTGACTAATTGTTAAGTAACTGTGTTATCAGCCTCTGTGCTGAAGGTCCCTATGCCTCCACCATTGCTGGGAGAATGGCTTCTAGCATTCATGCCCCATCCTCTTGGAATGGCCTTCAGGAGTCATTGGTCACTTAGGCCATTTCAAGAGAATGTTCGGAGATTTGTTCATTAAAAAGTATAACCGTTTTTAATCCAGGTTGTGCTTATGTCTTAAGGGTTTATATTATTGTTGTTCTTTTTTTTTTTTTTTTTTTTAGCACAACATTTGATTTACCCACTTAAATCACAGAAGATGAAGAACGTTAACTACATGGCACTCCCCATATATTCACAGTTAATTTAGGGGAGTGCGCCTTTTAGTGTTTATAACTCTTATAACTCTATGCTATATCTAACCCTCAGGTGCTCTCGTGGGTCTTCTTCACTGGTACCATGTCATATGTGAAGGTGATGGTGGGCGTCATCTTGAGAGACGAGAGCCACAGCGCCCTGGTGTGGTGCGGAGCGGCTGCACAGGCGGGCTCCCTTGTCGGCTCTGTCACCATGTTCCCATTGGTTAATGTCTACAGCCTGTTTCAGTCAGGAGACGTCTGCAATACCAAGTGCCCTTTATGATTGCTTGCCTGCGAGCCACAGTGCCAGCGTGTTATCTGGAGGCCAGGGAAGGAATGGCAATCTTGGATGTGCCTGCCTGGCCCTTGCTTTGAGAGAGGACTCTTCAGTTGAATCTGAGCAAAACAATTCACTTTTTCTAGGCAGAGAGATCAATCTACTGAGATCAATGGACTACAACAAGTGGAACATTTTAAACTGTTGTTGAATACGTGATTGATAAAACTATTTCTATGCTGTATAATGATTTGTAACCCATGTTCTAGTTTTCCACTGATGGTTGTAAATGTCTGCCTTATAAGTCGGGACAAGCTTATTAATGGCAATGCCTTTATTTTGTGATTGTATTTTAATTTAATATTCATTTGTTAAAACAAATGTATGATATACCATTACTCTTGAATAAATGTACATTTTAGATAAACTGAACCTGTCACTTATTTAAACTTTGGTTTGTAATTGCTGTTGATTTCAGATCTCTTATAGCACCTAAAAATGGCTATTTAATGTTATGTGTAAGGAGATTTATGCATTCTGTGGCCATATTATTTTGTGGGTGACATCTTCCTGCTAAACCTCATTGTAACACTAGATGGCATCAGTATACCACAATATCATGGAAACGGGCTAGGATTCCCTACATTCCTCGGGCATCCCAGCAGATCCTCTAAACACATACAAGACATGTTATTAAATGTGTCTATTTATATGGTGTCTCTCTCTCTGTGTGTGTGTGTGTGTGTGTGTGTGTGTGTGTGTGTGTGTGTCAATGTGAAGTTTTCTATGTAACAACTTAAGAAAATAAAATCTTAATTGATCATCCTATATCTATGTGAACATGGTGGAGAGAGGTGGTCATGACCCACAATAAATATGATACAAGTTTAACTGAATAGATACATTCATCTTTTCATTGTGTGGTACAGTAAAACATGTATAAACCACCAATGATGACTTACACACACACACACACACACACACACACACACACACACACACACACACACACACACACGCACGCACACGCACACACTCGCAGACAACAAGTCTCCCATAGTAAGGGTTGGGGACCTTATCTAAGGAGAATGCTGCTGGACATCCATGGGAACCAGAGTGGTGTCTTATCAGCAGCTGTTCATCTTTCTATCCCCTTTCCCCTCAGACAGGGGTCCCAAGCCCTGGTTGTGTGTGTGTGTGTGTGTGTGGGGGGGGGGGGGGGCGCAGGGAGGGGGGACTCTAATTACTGACAGTCAGAGGGGGCAGTCGGCTGTTGGCCCTGTCGCTGGTCACTTGGGACCCTGTTTGACCCTGACACTAAGCAAAAAAACTGAAAAAAGAAATATAATTAGTCCAACACTGCCTCCGGGTTAGGGATCAGCTGAGGCCAAACACAGATGCAACTTTCTCATTTGGATTTGAGGAATACCCGTCTTCCTGAAATCCCTGCAGTGGACTGTTCAAGTCATCAGAAATAACCGATTGGAAAGCTCAGGTCATCAATAAAGGGAAAGCCTCAGTTAAAGTGTTCCATTTCGGTGAAGACACATCAAGTTATGTTTCTAGGGGATGAAAATATTTTTTCAAAGCCAGTGTTTATCTTTGTTTATCTTTATTATTATTATTATTTATTTATTTGACAGTTATAATACTTTGGACAATTTGCCTGCGTTTTGCATGCAAAGTGCTTCGCTTAGTTTCACGACCTTGAATATTTGAGTGAAACTAAAAGTTGTTTTCCCCCACTAACATCATTAGCTACAATTCCTTGATTGGCCCGGGTCTTTGTGTGTTGAGGCATTGACAGACAAAGCAGCAGAAAGAAAAGTGTATGATTTCGCTGCGAGTGTCAGATGGCCCCATCGCTCCTCCAGCTGGTCAGGAGGGGCCGTGGCCACCTGGATGCTGAGTCTTGGTCCTATGAGATCCTGCAGTCTCCTCTGCCATGTAAGGACTCCACTTACTGAGCCACTGAGAGGTCCATCTGCTCAGGACGACACCTCCCAGAGAGGACCCCCCCCCCTGCAATCCCACCCCCCACCCCCAAACACACCCCAAACCCACCATCCCCAGCCAGCCACTGCACCTCTTAGCTAAAAGAGCAGCGTGTCAAAATAGAAAGAGGATTCACCCTCTCTTTAACTGGATATAAGAGAACACATTCAGAGAAGCTATGATGCAATGAACTCACACCACACTCTAGTTACCCCACACTCTAGCTCTGACGCCTGAATCGACAGATAAGTCACCTGTGCATGACACTGTTGCTATATCCCCCTCGGTAGAGTTCTGAGGCAAAAATCTGTTATACAAGATTTATGCAATAGTGTGTTACAATTGACTACACCCATGTGAAGCATAATCATCCCAAAAAAAGGAAAGTAAACTGATAAAGCGCCTTTGTCAAAAACATCAACGAAATCCGGGAAGTGGGGACATTTCAAACCCAGAGGGAGACAGATTTTGGCAGCTGATATTCAGGTGAACAGCTTGTGGAAACCAATTGCTGTAGCATGCAGACAATTTAGTGACACACATACACGCACGTACGCACGCACGCACGCACGCACGCACGCACGCACGCACGCACGCACGCACGCACAAGGCAGACAATACTCCCGAGCCTCTTTTCCTATCTATTTTCACAAAACCCATTCCATGATGCTGTCCATTAAATGAGATTGAATGTGACAGCCCTCTGTCATTTCACTACCCTTCTGTCTATAGACAGCAGTATACAAGGCCTACTTCTTTTTTTCTATCAGCAGATATTGATGTTGCTTTAATGAAGTGCCTAGCGCTCCACCCTAGGAAGGGGACAAGTCTGTCAGCATATGTAAATGCTTCCTGCTTGTCATTGTTGTGGAGGGTTCAGCATGGGTCAACATGGACCCCCCTCCCTCTGGGAACCCTTTGTTCCAGGGGCTGACTATGCCACATGAGGGGACCAATTATAGAGCTGCACAGCAGGGAGGAGGTACAAACTTGTTACACTGTTGTAGTGAGCTAATTATTACTCTTACGCTGTTGATAGAATAGCGCTCATGGGCGACTGACAAAATGTGCTGGTTTAGGAGGCTCTCCTTCATGGTGCCTGTATGTATGCCTGATCACTATAATTTCAGTGGATTAACGATAAAAAACATATTACACTTTATGACCACAATCTGGTAAAAAGGTTATTTCTATTTTCTAACCATAGGAAGCTATTGCATTAGTGATTGTATTTGTATTTTTTTTTTTTTGCATTTGTCATTACAAAGGCAATTTACTAGTAACTGACTGCCTGTCATGTCCCCTTGAGATGATGTCAAGTGAAGAAATTATTTATGAAAATGCAGACACCTTTTTTAGTGGTGGAGATAGACCTCCTGACTGGGCAGGGTGATGTATTGACGCAAAGCCCATGTGGCTGGCCAACCAGACACTTTCATTCATTATCACTGATGTCATAACACATCCCTGTGGTGTTCCGTTCCTAGAGCCTGAGTTATGTGTGATGAGGCTTTGGCAGTCTCAGCCACAGCAGTGGGTACTGGAGGGTTCTGCCAGGTTAGCACCAAGTAATGCAGTGACACAGTTGATATCCCAGGCTATGCTTAGCACAGCAGACTCCAGAGGCCATTGACAGCAGTAACCAGGAACTGCAAGGCAGCACGTATATGATGAGAAATCACACGGGGGCCAGAAAGGCTGTGAATTGGGTTACAGAAACATGAAGAGATATGACAGTTTTTCTTCCATTTTGGGACATCTTACTGTGTGGTGCATTGGAGGTAATTGACAATAAAAGCATTTAATAATTTATGCCCGTTCTAAGAGGTCTTGTGTAAAGCACAGGGATGGTTTGGGATAAGAATATTGGATGACCCTTTTTGGGACAGGGAAGTCTCCTCTCTCTCTCTCTCTCTGCACTGTGAGCTCCATCCATCCTCGGACCCCATTCATCCCGCCTCCTTGCCCTACACTACAGCACCCCACCCCCCATTGACCAGTCTAGCACAGCTGCTGGGGGCTGCCATAGCTCTTTGTGTGTGGGGCCAGTCAAGTGGAAAATGGCTGCTCCAGAGAGAGAGACCACTTCAGAGAGCCGTCATCCTTTGAAGAGCCCTGATGGCCTTTGACAGCCACAGTGTTAACATGGAGCCCACATGAACACAGAATGGCTATTATCGTGTTTACTAGAGCAGGGGGGGGAAGGAGAGGATCAAGGGGACACCCCCTTGGTTGAGGTTTTGAAGCCAACCGGGTGCCTGCAGGGGGCTTGTCTGACCCATCGTGCCAGAGTGGCATCGTAGGGAGAGTGATGACATATGATTACTCACAGCCAGGTGAATATTGTAATTTGCATATCAGCTGCGCTAGTAGTATGGTGAAGAAGAGCTCAACTGCTGATGGTTGGGTGCTGAATGATACGGCTGTGACCACAGAATTATCTACATTTTAGTCTAGATGTTATGTTAATTTCTGTGGCTATGCCATCACAGTAATTATATGTACGGTACAAAATGCATTGTACCCTAGGTACGCTTATGCGGTTGGGTAATCATCAGAATAATGTCCTGGTAGGATAGTTGTTTGTTTGATATTGGGATTACGTTCTTGCAGATATTGTGCTTACTGATAAGCAGATGAAAAGTGTAATCTCATTTTAAAACAGTTGCCTTGGGCTTTCTGAAAAATTATATATGGATCTAGGACTAGATTGCCATCAAAGATTATGTGACTGAGGAGGTAAGCTAGTTCCGACAAGCTTTGCCTGTGGCCCTTACACATCTTAATGAGTGACTAACCTACAGTATGCATTTTAACACTAACTGTGCCACACTGTCCCACTTTCACAGCTCACACACATGTTGCTATGGGGCAGCCGTGGATCCCAGAGTGTGCAACAGTGATTTCATTTGCAACAAATGGTTGAGGTATGCTCACAGTAGATGGGCCATATTCTGCCACAGATGCCACTGTTGTTGTTGTGCGTCTCACAGGGGTTTGTCCAGGGGCTAATATGTGTAGTACAAGCTTGAAATGAACAGGAGGTGCCATTGTGTTGCAGCACACCTGATCTTTCCTATTGCAGTCCCACCTTCTCACAGGTCTCTCTCCTTCTGGCTGTGCCTCAGGGTGGTCCATCTGCTACAATGAGAGAGAGTGTGTGTGTGTGTGTGTGTGTGTGTCTGTGTGTGTGTGAGTGTGTGTGTGTGTGTGTGTGTGTGTGTGTGTGTGTGTGTGTGTGTCTGTGTGTGTGTGAGAGAGAGAGAGAGATAGTATGTGGTTGTGGTTTTGTTTGATCCCTACTCCAGGGATTAGATCTCTCACACTCCCCTATGTATGCAACTGATGTCTGAAGTAGATGAAAGTGGCAGGTAAAGGTGCTAACAAATCCTGCACTGTAATTAGCACTAACTGGGTGGTATTTAAAGAGCCTGGGGAAATATACTTATACATCCATTCCAATGCAGGGTTACACATTAATTCCAATGCAGTGGACAAATGAATCCCCACTTTATTATCACCTACTGGAGAACTGAACTTGAAGAAAAAAAAACATGTGATCTGGGAAGCACCACAAGACAGCACATGCACCTAGCGTAACTGATTGGTTTTCCGCTGAAGCAGCGATTTCCCCTTTGTCCTTGAGTTCCCACAACGCTTGTGTTATCTTCTCCAGGAGCATTGGTGAAAGCTTTTGATGATGCTTAGTTGTATGCATTGAGTGTGTCCTGACTATGAAAAGTGTGTCTGTGTGTGTGTGTGTGTGTGTGTGTGTGTGTGTGTGTGTGTGTGTGTGTGTGTGTGTGTGTGTGTGCGTGTGTGCGTGTGTGTGCGTGCATGTGTTTGACCTCTAACACAATTGGAACAATGTATGCATGCCTCTCCTTAACAGTTGAGAGGAAAATAATAGCTTACAACAGTCACAATTATACCTTGATATTGGTTCTTGGCTGATGATGACATAGAGATGATATGTCCTTGTTATAGAATGAATGAGGCTTCTCGGTTCTCCATACAGAATCCAATCACTCAGTCCAGCAGGGTGAGGGCAGGTGAGAGAGTGGGTGAGAGAGCACATAGACGTCCACAGGTTATGATTTATCCACCTGTGTATTGCAGAGGACAATGGTGCTTTGCATTAATAGCCAGAACAATGAGGAAAGTGTCTGTTTGGATTCCGTTCAAGCATTTGACACCACTGACCTTGTGGGTGCTCTTCACATTTATGATTGAAACATTCAGCTTTGGTGTAGCCGGTAGAGGGGATGTTTGCAACCTGTATGCACATTTATTTAGACAGTTTTGTGATGGGCCTTTTTAATATTTGGTATATGCAATATGTTATGAATTGCTAAATTGTCTTGTACATAATTCTGTTGCAACGCTTGTCATCTTTGTGAGAGTAAAAGGAATATGCACTGTGCACCCAAGCTGAATTAAATCATTTTCACTTACATCACATTTAACGTGTGCAATTGATGTAGTCTCTTTCCAGGTTGATTATTTATTGTTCCCTTCATTCATTATAATCTCTATTTTCCACGTATTGTCTGAGCCAAATTCTTGATGATAACAACATGTGTTATGCCGTTGTTCCTCACTGGGAATGTTCAATATGGGGATAGGGTGCAGGAGAGAATGTCATATGCAAAGTTGACCTCTGCATGCCTTGGTGGCTTCATGCCAGTTATGAAAGGACAAGGACACAAGCACACTCTCTTTGATGACGACAATTGGCAAAGCCCCCAACCCTTAAAGTGAACCACACTGCTGCTGAGTGGATCCAATGGGGAGAGTGCACTCAATAAATCTACAGGGCCCCAGTTTCAGGCCACCCACAGCAAACACAATGTCCTTGAGAATGTGCACTTGTAACAGATAATGCCCTATCATTTGTTTATGTAATGCTCCACCACATTTTCTTCCAATTTATCTACAGGCAGCATTTTGAATTCTGTGTATGATGGATACATAGCTAAAGGTGTTGAGGAAATCTTGACAAGTCATTTGACTCCATTCCTCTATGTGTGTGTATTTTCGGTGATTGTCTTGAGGACAGCCAACAATGCCATTGAAAAATTAACAGGCCCCCCTGTGCCTTTTCTCTGCCTTCATGAATAATTCAGCTGTCAGGATAAGGTGAATGCAGGGCTGGGAGACCTTGTCTCTGGCATCTGACTCAGCACACAGTGGCCTGAGGGGGACACTCTAAACCTGAGAGTTATTGTTGTTCTGTTCTCTCTCTCATTCCCATTCTCTCTCTCTCTCTCTCTCTTTCTCTCTCTCTCTCTCTCTCTCTCTCATTCCCATTCTCTCTCTCTCTCATTCCCATTCTCTCTCTCTCTCTCTCATTCCCATTCTCTCTCTCTCTCTCTCTCTCTCTCTCTCTCTCTCTCTCTCTCTCTCTCTCTCTCTTTCTCCCCGGTTCCAATGTACCCATATCCTGTGCCGGTGGCAATGTGGTCATGTGTGTAGAAGAAGAAGAAGAAGAAGAAGGGGAAGGGGAAGAAGAAAGATAAATACTTCTTCTCCTTTCAAACCTGAGAGTTGTTGTTCTGCTCTCTCTCTCTCCCTGGTTCTAATGCACCTTTCCTGTGCTCGTCAACTGTAAAGGGAAATAGACTGGGGAACAGGAAGTTGGTTGATGCGATCATAAATGTGAATTTATTAGTAATTAAAATCCCTCTTTAAAACTGCACAAAACTGTTGGCAAGTCTATCTATTATCACAACAACAATTTCATGGATCTATCTTGATTTATATCGATAGATAATACTGATTATTACCTGGACTTCTGTAAGTCATAAAGGAGACCGTGGGCAATTGTAAAATGTTTTGCAATTTACTCTATTACACAGACCACTCAACCTAGACCAGTTATTTTTCGATATAAGAAACGTACGTCTACTAATCATCGATACATTTGTAGGTATCTAGAGAGAACACTTGGATCACAGTATTGATTTGAATCCAAAAAGTCTGATGTTACATTTTCCCCCGTGAGTGGGGGAAATTGTAACAGTAGGCGGGGGCAAATATAACACCTTTAATACCAAATAAACCAACTGAACTCCAAACAAAATGCAGAAGACAAAATAGACACACACTAATGTTCCATTAACAACTTTAATCAGTCCCTCCAGGATTTAGTTATTTGTGATATCTGCGGCCAAAAATGCTTAATTTTGCTGCGGCTTTTCTGAAAATAACAGTGCGGTAATTGGTCAAAATTGAAAGCCCTTTTTTGATTGGACTCTTTTGTGTGGTAAAAGTGCAGTGATTCGTTAAAATTGCATGCCCTCCCAAATTATGTGAAGAGTGGTTGATTTTGCATTGAATTATGCGATTGCAGAATCACAAAATCCTGGAGGGACTGTTTAATGGTAACAACGTTCTGATCCGTGCTGGATCCTCGTCAAAATTAATATCTTAATTCTCTGAGCAACACAAAATTACATAGAACTCATGAACAGGTAGGCTTAATAACAGTAACCTACCTCTAGATCCTCAAAAACAATTTTTCCCAATAAAGCCTGCAGATGGTGAGATATTTGACTGATTTTGTTCATGCACGGAGAAAACGTAACTATGCATATACTGAGTTTCATCTCTCTAACTTGTTTCAGACTGGAGAAAAGCAGGGTGTTACAATTGACCCCTGTTACATTTGTCCCTGGTCTCCCCTATTTAACAGTACATCATAATTACTGTCATGTTGACCTGTCCACTGTTTGGTCATGTTAGGCATGATTTAATCATCTTAAGTCTAGTCTCTTTGACCTTGGATTCAGTCGCAGAACATTATTTTTCTCATGCTTCACCTCCCTCCCTTTCTCTCTCTTTCTCCCCCTTCCTCTTAAACTAACTTCTCCCTCCCACTACACACCCCCATTGCCTCTGTACTCTCTTTCTACTCTCTGTCTCTCCACTTGTGTATGTGTCTTTGTTTTTTTCATACAGACAGGCATGCATCCTGCCCCCTTGGCTCCCTCCTGCTCTTATAGCCTGTGGAGGAGGAAGGCATTTCAGGACACTTACAAAAGAGGCTCCCGCCGTATCCAGGCCACGCATCCCCTCTGGGCTCTGTACTATGGTCTCCTATAGCCCCACAGAGTCCACAACAGACATCAGTTTGTCTCCGGAAAGATCCTTTTGAGTGCAGGAGCCTCTCTTTTTTAAGTTCGTTAAGATAGAACCCACTACTTCCACAAATCACAGTGAATAAAAAGAAGGAGTGAATGAAGGCGAAACCGTGATTCCTGATGCTCCAATACTATGGAATTGGAATGCCTATGCTCCATGCAGCCCACTAGAATGTGGGAACGTGGGAATGCTCTTGTTAGTATAGCTCGGAATGCAGAGTCAGCGCCGAGGATCCATTTAATAATAAGCCAGCTCGAATCCTTTTGATAGAATCATTGTGGTTAATTGGCTTAACAAGTCAGTCCTATATGGATTCACCTGAGAACGGATCAATTGCGCTGTAGAAAGACAGCGTTGCCACATTAGCCAATCATCTCTTACACTCCGACCTCCCCAGTCAGTGTAAAAGGAGATAAAGCCTTTGATTGAGAATTCAAACAGGTGTCATCCTGGCTCCCGAGAGGCGGCGTAAATGACAGACTACTGGGCCGTAAATAGAGGAGCAGATGATGGGAGACTGGCCATATGGTGTACTGTTTGTCTCTGAGTGCCAGCTACACTGGGTTTCGGTTTGTGATAGGATTCTTCTGGGAATTCACTAGTGAGTGTTCTGTTAGGACAGAGAGCTCTATATCCATCTCCATCTCTATTAATTTGCTCTTTTTTTTTGGTAATAAAATGCATTTCAGTCTCTCAGACCCTGTAGAGGGGTGGAAGAGTCAAAATAAGACAAAAATAGTTTTTCCTGGTCACACATCCCCAAGTGATTGAAATGTAATGAAATTATTCACATAATGTGTTTACTGGTTAAAAAGCCTTTAGTTAGTGTCTATGACGTTGAAATGTCATCTTGCTATTGAAAGATTTTTTTGACAGCACTCATGATAAAAAAATGACACAATGTTATCTGTCACTTTTAAGGGCTTTACACACTACAGGCCCAACCCGAACCATACTGTGCAGGGTCACATGTCTTCCTATCAGATTGTCCCATCCAGCACTGTTACAGCAACCATGATGGATGCATAACCAGGCCAGCTCAGTGTAGCTCAGTTTGGATCAGCTCGGTTTGGCTCTGTAGTGTTAATGAGGGTTTACGACTCCAAATGCTTCATGTAACAACAAACACATACTATTGCATTAGCCTTTCCCCTCACTACTGAGAGAATATGCAATGAGAGGGATTGCTGGGAGGTGTGTGTGCGCACACATGCATGGGTGTTATACAAGGATTCTCTGAGGAGCACACCACTCCATCTGGGCCAAAGTAATTGGTCTGCTATTCATATTTCAGCAATGAAATAGCCTAGGGCTATTCATACATTCACACATGAACTAGTTACATGGAGGTCAATCAAAAGATGGGTTGACCTTAATGTCACAATATCTTCAGGAGGGGTTAGTGGGGGACAGTGTGTGAGATGACCTGGTTAGTTGGGTTGAATTTGGAGGCTAGAATACCATAGGGTTAAGATGTTTCATCTAACATGTTGAAACTATATAATAAGACTGCAACAGAAACAATATTTACAGTTTGGATACTGAGGCACTTCATTGCTGTTAAACAGAAGAGTTATTCAATTTCAGGAGCAAAGGGTGGTGAGTCATGGGGGGCTTTAAATCATGCATTATGATGAACTGCCATCAACATAACCTGTTTGCACAAATTGCACTTAGAATAAAGAAAACGTCCCCATCCCAGTCAAAGTATGCAACATTGTCTGTAACCCGCAATGTATGTCGTGAGTCATCGTTTACAGTGGCAGCTTATGGTGAGTTATTATCTCCTTGAAATTATAATTATTATTAAAGTTCCAAAGGGTCAAACAAAGGGACAAACAAACTCATCATCGTGACAACATAAACTCTCCTAAGCACTACAACACATTCTAGGAGTCAACATCAATGTTTTTCTTTTTAAACATACCCATAATTCTAGAGAGAAACCCCCCCGCCCCCCTATCGTTTGATCATTCCTCAACAAGATAAATTCGGCGGTCATGGCATTTAGAGACAAATGCTGTCCTCTTGGTCCGCGAAGGGTTTGGAGTGGTTTATTTATCATGGTTTGAAGTGGCGTCTGGGTCCATCCAGAGGTACTGATATTCAGAGTGAAGAGGAGCTGCCAGCCCATTACCTTTTCCGGAACACAACAATGTGAACACCAGCCTCCCCAGGCCTCTTCCAATGTAGTCTGTCAGAGCTTGTCAGCTGCAGCACCATTCATTCAATCTTCGACAAGCTGTGTGTGCTTCAGTCCTCATTCCCTGTCCTTGCTATCTCTTCCTCTTCCCTCCCTCCCTCCCTCCCTCCCTCCCTCCCTCCCTCTTTCCCTTGCCACTCTTGGTTTCACTCCCTACACCGCCTTCATCAGGTCCCTCAGTCTTGCTGCGGCTGCGACTCCCTCCTACCCCCCCCCCGCTCCCCCCACTCCAGCCCGATGAGCCATTGTGAGATCCAAGCAGATGGATGGCGAACAAAGAGGGTGAGAGAGGGGGCCCCCTCTGCCTGTCCCCCCTCAGTATCATTGCCAGCCAGGCCCTGGGTAATCTTCTCAAGCTTTCACGGCAAGGCCATGAATAACCTCAGCTCTCCTCTCTTAGACCCAGGCTCCACCACAGCCTGCCCCCCCGCTCCCCCCTCTTATCTCACCCTCTGCAGGCTCGCCAGGGCCCGGTGCTCCCTGGATAGCATCTCTCACCCTCCCTTCTCACTCCCACCGCCTCTGTCCGCCGTACCCAATCAGATTTTTTTAGTTTTCTTGGGGCGTGTTACAAGGCTTGAGGATTAATTGGGGCTGTGGCTGGGTGACATCTGGTCCAGACCTCATAAAGGCCTGGGTCCTTGAGGTCTGCTAGGTTTATAATGAAGTGTACATAAGTTAATTTTCTCATCAACAGAGCGTTCATCAAAGCGCCTACAATAGCATTTTCCACACCCATTTGGAGATGGCTCCGAAAACACAATTCTGGTCAATTTTACCACAATTATGATGTTTTGCAGCATATCATGCTTTGTAATATTTTACACAAAATATGTGTTTTGTACTTTCTAAAATTACAGCGACAAATGCAACTGTTTTGAAATACGATGAAATAATGTAAAATTAATGGGAAAATTCATGAAAAACAAACAGTTTAACAAACAGTTCTTGACACTATTCAAACATGGAAGCCAAATAAGAATGTACAGATGGGTAGCCAGAGAGGGACCTGCAAGGCCAACATGAGCTACAGCCATCAAATTCACTTTTCAATTCAAATTGATTTTTTTTTATTCCATCGTTCATTTCATGGAATTGGTTTGAGTCCTCCACCATGGTACTTGGACAGTGATGTGTGATGCCGAGTGATCAGTCATAACAGTGGCTCTACAGTGACACGACACGGGGCTCTATCCAGACTGTTGCACAGCTCATCAAAGACACAATCCACCTGTGCTAAAACGGCTGCCATGCCATTCTGTTCTTTCTTTCACGGTCCCTGTTAAAATATTGAGCAGGTACTTAAGTGCTATTTGGCAAAGTGTCATTTAGACTGAAGGGCTCTCCATCCACAAAAGATGCTTCCTTGAAGTGACTCTACCAGAACTGGTGGTGAATCACTGAGGGAACACTGAAGTGTTGAATTATTTAATTCCACATCAAACATTAATGCTATTGTCCTACAAAACTTATTACTTAAACTTAAGAATCCGTCAACAACCCACGTTCACATTTGAGATGAGGAAAAAAAAGGCCACCACAGGTGCATTATCTATTTACGTGGGTAGAAAGCCTCTAAATTGTAGATGATTCTAGGGGGAGTAGGGGACACCATTATTGCAGTGATACGGGTATTTACAGTACATATTTGTCATGGTGTTTATCAGAGGAGCTGTCATCTCTGCGGTTTAACTACAGGACACATATAATTGTCTACGTCACACACACAGATCCTGCAATGTCTGCACGACCCTACATTACCGTGGACTGTTCATGCTATAGGAGTTGTGAATATTGTTTTGTTCCGTCTCTGTTCCGAGGCTGAGCCACGACAGTGAGACGTGCATATCTAAGTACATTCATAGGTTCCTCAGACACGACACCATGCTGCAGGCACACACTCATTACCCCAGTATCCCGTGGCTGCTGTCAGTATGTGCCCATCACAATGGCAAAGAGACAAAGACAGTGTATATTCATCATACGATGGATCTTACACACTTGTAGCCAAGCTCAAAATGAAATCGTTATTGGTTTATTCCTTTATTAGGTACCCATATTTCATAATCTAATAAGTCCTACAATAACAGTTGTCTGAGGAATCCTTAAAAAAAGCCTCCCGCATGGCTTATTGATGCTGTAAATGAGCCTCGTCTGAGAAACAGAGCACCTTGCGCACACACACAGACTCTATGCATTTTAATTTTTGTAGCATCTGTGACCAGTCCGTCATGTCCCTAACCCCCTCGGGGGACCCCCAACCTCTCCTGCAGCAGACCCCCAAAACCCAGGGGGGGTGGGGGTGGGGATGGGGGACTGGGGGGGAACGGGACACATTTGATTGATGATGGTGTGAATTAAACAGAAAGAGATGGAGAGAATCCTTTTATCAGGCCTGAAACACGAGTGGATTAAAATGTAGTTGTACAAGCCCTCTCTGTATAATGCAGGAGGCCCTCCCCGGTATCGCAGGGCACCAGGAGCCCAGATGAGCACCGCCCTTCATCACTGCCCCCTCCACTTCAATGAACCGGGAGGTGGAAGGATGGCGCTTAAACATGTGGGAAATATATTTTCAACAATCTCCGCCAGATCGCGATCTCATCGTTTTCAAAGACATAGCATTTTCCATAATCCATAGCATGGAATTCAGATCGACCTTCAGTTCTCATGTTCTCAGTGCAACTACACATCATAACGGACATGTCTGTAAACATTAAAAGGCATACATAGGATGTTTGTCTATTGATGTACGGACCAGCATGCACATTCAATAACTACACTACACGCGACATATAGAGCGTTACATTAGATAAAAAATAAAAATAAAATAAAAAATATATATATATATATATATACACATCTTTTAAAACAGGCACACTTTCTGCATGCAGTAGCTCTGGGAAGTGTCTTTAAACAGTGTCTCTATACTGCACTCCCTTCATGACTACGTATGCTGCCTTAATGGGTCTGCTGCATGTCTGTCTGGCGGGACACACTGGGCACACTGTGCTGCTGACTCCACCACTGCTCTCCACTCATGTATTTGTGCCACACTGTATAATTTATTGGCCTCTCCGCAGGCCTCTCTCTGCCCATCCTCTACTCAGGGGGGCAGGTGAGAGTTCAGCTGTTCAGTTTAACACATCACTGCTAAAGGGGGCCTAGACCAGGGTCCACTGCACTGCAGACCCCACATGTGACAACTGCAATTAGTGGGAAATATGCAATTACTGCAATCCCCTGCTCTCCTATGTAGCCAGACAGGGACAATTTGTCAACAGGCCCCAATGGTATCACCCAGGCTTGGTTGGGGGAGCGGTGAGTAAAAGTGTCTCTCTTTCTCTCCCACCCTGGTCTGTGGCCCCAGGGAACCATTGGATTCGTACAGTAGATATTGGGGGATGCATGGGTGGTTCACTGACAACAACCCTCTTGCTTGTCACTTGTATCTATTTCTTGGCCTGTTGGTTCCACAGTAAACCACAGAGAGGCTGGAGTGGTTGCTGCTATATGCATGCTTCAGGGGTAGTGCTTTAAAGGTCCCAATATAGCTGACAATGATGGAGAGACTGTGTTTGGTTTTTCCACCCAATGCCTACAATGAAAAAACGGGTGAGCATTTAATTCTCTTGTTCCATTTCAGACATTGCCAGTCGTCTGACGTGTTAAACACTAGCCAAGATGTGGTACACAACACTGCAGCACTGAACATGCTGCCAGCGTTGCTCCCCATGTTCGAATGGATGATGATAGAATGATGGGACTGGGGCGATGAGCGGCAAAGACCATGAAAATTTGAGCACTGACCTGGTTTTCTCTGATGTCATCATAAAACACAGAGCCAAGCTCCAGGGGACACGTAATAACATCAGGCCTTTGGTGTAATTCAGAACCTCAGCTTGCAGCAATATAGGAAAACCCATTACATTTGCCTTATAATTCCCCCACCGCCCCCCCCGCCCCCCACACCGCCCCCCCCCCCCTGTCCCAGCCGGGGATTCAGGTGACTGCAGTCCCAGTTAATGGAGTTCCACTGATAAGGACGGGTCTGTTTATTAGCCACGTGCGGTCAAGCGTGGCGAGAGCAGCTGAGCGTGGGCAGGTGTCGAGCCCCACCAAGCGCTCAGGCACCGCTGGCAGGCCCCGGCGTTCATTTCACGCACGTTACCGTCACGCAAGCTGTGTTGAAAAAAGGAGGTCGCCGGGTGCATGGCAGTATAAGTGCTGAGTGATGAGGGTCTCCTCAGAGTCGCACGGGGGGTACGCCATTACCGGCAATTTGGTTTGTTTGTGAAAATCAATGAGTCATCATGGCTGTTGTTTTAGAGCCCAAGTGGGTGCACTAAGAAGAATAACTGGAGCAGATGATATTCATCTGTATAACCACGTCTGTGCATCGCCACATTATTCAAGCTGAATATGCTTCTGATATCAAGGAGTCCCCACTAAATCTTTATTTCCAATCTTCTATACTTCTTTCACTGCAATTTTAGTACATGTTATCCCAAAGCATGCCTGTCAAAGTGGAATAAAATAAACGATAGCACCTCATCAGCAGAGTTACATTTTTAAATGCAAAATGGGAACAAATGCTGAAAGATAATACGTGGCCAATGTTGCACATTAAAGGTTAGTCGTTTCAGTTAGGCGCGTGCTTGCAGACATCTACAGACCCTTGAGGAGAAAATGAACTTCAAATTAATATGTCCTTTTGATGCATTATCTTAATGGGGAAGGATGAGAATAGAGAAGTGTATGGTGCTCTCGTCCCTCAGCCTAAGGGGACAGACTAGGGGAGTTGTCATCACCAACTCAGTCCATCAGTATATCAGCCCATTGGGAGGCGGTCCCAAAGAGACAGTCGGCTGTTTTGACAGGTGTCTTTTGTGGTTAATTTATCAGGCAATTACTGATTTAAATTGCCTGCACTATCCTTATTCGGGCAACCATTGGTGTTGATTGGTCATGTGTGGAATTAATCACACATTTACCGGAGTTGAGTAGTAGTTTTAGGCAATTCTGCTTTTTCCTTTACAATGTACACTTTTAATTACTGTGTTGTATTTTTCCTGTGACATATGTTGTTTTGTTTTTAGCCATGGAAGCTGAATATGAATGTCAATTTCTATCCTAAAAATTACCAATAAAGCTTTTGAACTTGAGTATATTGTGGGCATGTGAAAAGACCCTCATTGACTTCTTATGTGTTCAAAAAGAAAGGATGTTTAAAGTTAACACCTTAAAATAGACATTAGCAATGGCGGATACAAGGATATACAATGTCGCTTGTAACACAAGGCACTAAAAAATTTTATCTGACATAAATGAGGTGATGAGTTATTGGGATTGAGCAACTACATATTGTTGCTGTACTTTTCAATCTGTGCGGTACAGCCGTTATCGATGGACTAGACAGCAGAAGGGGAGGCAGAAGCTTTTATGTACCCTATATAAAGTGTGACCCGGGAGCCAGGGCCTTTCTGTAAGTGTGCCAACTTGGACACGCTTCCAGCAACAGTCATGCTTCTGCCAGCTGCATCGTCTGTGCCCGCACAAAAGAGTGCCCTTTGAAAAGAGCTAAAGACACACAAACGCACTAATGCATACACACTTACGTACAGTGCATGCACAGATGTGCAAACATGCATGCTTGCACAGTGAAATTCATATTCATATACTAAAATTAATTTGTATATATTTTTTTTTTTCATCATTAGGAAATAAAACTTGACTTTTATATATAGTAGTCAGTCCAAAGAGGGTTAGGATTCATAGTCAGCATTTGCCTCTTGTTCATACAGTAGGACCTGTGCTATCCTCTCATAAACATACATAAAATGAGAATCTGAATCTACATTGAATAGACAGTTTAAACTAAAATCCTAATCCTGCAGTACTGGATGTAATAGGGACAATACAGCTAGTCCTATTAGCAATAAAGACAGGAGCCACATCAGCCATCATTCACTTCCAATGTACTGTAGAAACTCAATTGCGATTTGAATCTCTTTAACACTTTAACAATAAAGCTGTAATTGTCATGTGACTTTCCACCCTGCTTCTCCCTTTGTTCTGCCTGAATAGTCAGTCACCACGTCTGCACTGCAACCGGGGAGGGTTGAGATATGAGTACTCAATCTCAATCAGTTTGATAAAAATGCCGAATACATTAAAAAAAAAACAATTTCTAGATGATTAAAAAATGAATAATTCTCATGAAGCTGAGAGACACAAAAGGAATCTGCCCCTGTAGGCAATAACAGGGGGGTTTGTCTTTGTGGCATCCTGTTGTAGTTAACTGTTTATATCTGACAGTGTGTGCAGTGAAAGAGCATCACCACCACACCAGTGCAGTGGGATCTTATAGTCTCACCACCATAATTATTGCCTGCCTTAGTCCCTCAGTGATGTTTCTGGACAAGGGCCTCATAACAGGTGACAGAACGCCTGCCAGCTGCCCCCACCACCCTGCTCCCCACCCCGCCCCCACCCGGGAATGGCAACTATTATAAACCAAAAACGTATGCTCTCAATATATATGCAAATGATGACTGGTCCCAAGGTGAAGTTCGCAGAGCAGCAATGCCCGCCTCTGCCTCTGTTTTGCTCATTTGCGAAAAATGTCGAGAGTAACAAAGACCACATGAAATTGAAAAATTGTTACTAAGTATTAGAAAAAGCAATCATTTCCCCCCAGGCAGCCTAATCCTGTGGAAATTGATCCTCACCTCTTCTTTGACAATTGGTAGGGAAAACACATAGGAGAAAAAGCCTGGTTCAATGTTGCCTGATGGAAAATTAGCTTGCTTGCAGATTCCTTCATTTTATTCATGAAAGGGACCCCTCTTTTGGCATCAAGGACCCATCTCTTTGTCTGTCCCTTAGCAAACAGGTGTTCTGAATACGCACACAACTGGATTGAGTATGTGTGTTTGGACTCTCTTCTCAACAACTTGTATTATCTTTTGTCTGTGTTGCTTTTAGGCCATTCCCTGCTGCAGATATGCAAATCTACTCATTTGTTGTCTAATTTTAAACAGACTGATACCATCATACTAATGCATTTGCGCTTCTTTTTCCGTGGGAGTACAAATTGCAAGCGACAGTCTATTATCCAGCGGCTTGACCTTCTTCACCAAACATAATATGAAATGCCTTTATTTGGGGGGGGGTACTGTTAGTGATTAATTAACCAAATTAATTTAGAATATGATTACTGAAACAATCGTTTCGAGATAACACAGAGCAAGGTGTGATGATGGCTATTATAATTAATATTTAATCATCACTAGAAAGGGAAATGGTAAAAATGAAAAGATCGAAAATCTTTTAGAAAGTGGCTCTTAGAATATTAATCAAATTAAGATTCTCTTCATTTTCTGAAGGTACCAGGGCTGTTTACCGTAAGATCCCTTTAGAAAATATTGAGTCAGTTAGATGTGTCTTTTGTGAAAATATAATATAATGAATAATATTGACTTTACAAAAAATCGGACCCACTTTTAGATCAAGTCAATTTCAGGCAGCTTCCGATTCTCTGATACAGCACTTTGAAATTATGACTTTTTTTTCTTTCTTCTTCTTCTTAAAAACAGGGTTCCTGTGCTCTATAAGACAAAAGGAATTACGTTATCCTTGGCAGTGAACACATTCGTCATGGAAGGGTGACAAAAAGAGCTTCTGACTGTGCCTGGTAGTGGGCAGCTAGCTCCCATATGGCGCAGATTGCCTATGTTTTATTGCCCCCACTTTCACCAGTGTTATTTATTGAACTGCCACCATGGGCCCCGCTCTGCAGCACAGCAAGTTGAAGCCCTCCTCATCCACAATATGATCAAAGAATTTATACCGCAAGAACAGCATACTGAGCTCCTGTTTAAATGGTATTAAGCAGCATCATTCATGCACTGTATTTATTACATTCACACACATCCCCTGGTTCCCTGTGATGGCGGCTACTGAGAGAGAGGGACAAGTAAGGGGAGGTTGTCTAGGTTTCAAATAATTCAGTAGGCTAAATGAGGAACAAATAGTTGCTATGCAAGACAGTATTGGGGAAAAATGTGTATCTTTAGGAAACACACACACACACAGAGAGACAGAGAGAGAGAGAGAGAGTGAGAGAGAGAGAGAGAGAGAGAGAGAGAGAGAGAGAGAGAGAGAGAGAGAGATGTTCATTCATTGCTATGCAGCTGTCTTCTCGTCTTGCAAGGTGTTGAAAAACAGCTTTTTTCTTGAGGATAAAAAGGATTTGTGGAAGGGAAAAGGGGTCTGCTATCATTTTTGGGCAGCCTGAGCGTCTGAGATGTTATTTGCATAAATTATCTCACCCGCCAACGAGATAGGAACATGTTAGCTTCTTTCTGCCTTTCACACTTAATTGCCCCATTTACTGTACAGTTGCCCGTGGACAGCAAAAGCGCACACACTCTGAGATGCGCACAGGACAACAGGCAGACACAAGCCAAATAGGGCATGAGTGATATACTGAACTATCTGCCAACTAGCATTTGATACAGTATGGCAGTGGTAGCAGTTAGAGTCCATTCATTCACTCTGTATTGGACTTGTAGTCCTCAATAAGAGGAGAAATATTGTCTGCGCGACCTTCTTCTCTGTGCTATGTCTGATCAGTGGCTGTGTAAATAAGAAAAATAGGGTCTGTCTGCCAAACATTGTCCTCGAGAGAAAAATAGAAAGAACGTGTTGTCACCTCTCCCTATCTTCTTGGTGTGCTATTCTTTTTTGTAGATGAAAAGCTTTATAAGTGAAAATGTATATCATTCACTTGACAATCTCTCAGCTATTCATGCTTTAACATTAACCTACTTTGTTCAAAAGAATACTATCTCCAAGACAGACCAAGACAGAAAGTGTATCTATACTGTGATAAAACAGTATAGACGGATGTAGTTTAGCATTGACCCAGTAAGCAAGAGTGAGGTGAATTATAGATGGTCGTGCCTAATGGACAGCATCTCGCCACCGCGCCTCATACGCTCATACGGTAACATTCTATGTGGCACAAAAAACCACAGTATATCCTTCATCGCTGTAAATAAACAGCTGTTTTCAGAGGCCTATTTCAGAGACATCTTCTCTTCATACTGTAGAAAGTCCCTGACATCTGAAGCCATGTTCATAGCCTTGAGCCTTGATTAGATTACTTTACGGGTCAGTCAAAGGAGACAATAGAAAGGGGCTACAGGTCATTGGAACTTGGTACAATGTGTCTAGTGAAGGAATTACCTCACAGAGAGAGAGGATGGACTATTATTCAGCCAGCCAGCCCTCCACAGTCCACTGAAGCCATACAGTATGTTAATGAGGTTGAGATAGTGCTATTGCCCCCCCCGAGCAGAATGTGGACACAACCCAAGCCCCCTACTACAGGAGAGGGTAAACCCATTCCACTCGCCCAAGGGGGTGAGTCACCATGGAAACGCTGGTCCCGAGGCAGTGACCAGATGTCTGAGTGAGTCTGAGGGTTTCAAGTGGACTGTAACTACAGTCAGTGATAGGGGGTGAGAGAGGACTGAAACTACAGTGATAGGGGGTGAGAGAGGACTGAAACTACAGTGATAGGGGGTGAGAGAGGACTGAAACTACAGTGATAGGGGGTGAGAGAGGACTGAAACTACAGTGATAGGGGGTGAGAGAGGACTGAAGCTACAGGCAGTGATAGGAGGTGAGAGAGGATGAGGAGGACAATGGGCAACCTGTAACCTGTAACCTGTAACCTGTAACCTGTAACCTGTAACCTGTGAACAATCCTTGTTCACTTGTTGGCCTCAATAATGAATCATTCTGATTTTTCACGAAAGTATATGAATTAATGATTTTTATCGAATACTGCAAGCGAACTGAAAGCTGAAAGCATGTGAAAACACACAAATCGCTGTCCAAACATTTTGCCCATAACACAAATGTTCACAAACAACAACTACCAAATAACCATACAATCGTTGCATTGTGGAACATAGAACGCAGTGCAACCACTGATAATCAGGCCAATGGCTCCGGGAGTGCTGACTTGGAGGCGCACGCGGAGGATGCCTGCTCTTAACAGCAGTATATACAATTCTCCATTAAGTTGCCTCTGCGTCTCCATGTTTCTCCCGACCATCGTCTTGAGTTTGAAATATTAATGTCTGCGTGCCGTGTCTGAACCTGAGTGGGGTGCGCTGGCTGCGCTCCGCTTCACTGTACATAAGGCAGAATAATGAGGAGTGCGTCTGCCAGAGGTGAATCCTCGTTCAGACTAAGAGTCAAACTGGAGGGCGGTTCTGCTGCCCCAGCAGCTCAGCAGAAGTCAAAGAGGGCTCAGTGTTCCTTAAGCCTCCCAGTTGTCTTTTATGGAGTCGGAGAAACACTCTGAACGCTTCATAGCGTCATCTTTCCCATGTTAGAATGATTATATCTACAGAACAGCAAGGACGGTGCTGAAAACATTTGAATAATACATTTTCTCAAGAACACCCTGAAAATAAAACAACATCTGAAAGAAGATGCCTTTTAACACAACGTCAGGGAGATGTTAAACACAGCCCTCCATCCACACTACATACACACTAATGTAAGATAATAATATATGCCATTTAGCTGACACTTTTATCCAAAGCGACGTACATTGCAGTGAGTGCATACATTTTTCAGTATATATGGTCCCACCGGGAATCTAACCCCCAACCTAAGCGCTGTTAGCGCCATGCTCTACCAACTGAGCCACAGAAGGCCACTACATACTACATGCATGTGCAAGATGTGTGTCTATGCACGGCGGAACCTTCACCAGAAACCTTTGGAATTGTTCAGGGCATGATGCACAGGTTTTCCCCAGTCTTTCACAGTTTTGTCTAATCCTCCCAGATACACTATTACGGACCAGATAAGTGAACTTGGCAAGCATGTCCACATTGATGATACAAAGTGCCTAAAGTGATACAAAGTGCCCTGATGAAAGCGTCTCATGCAATAGTCTCATACCCCTGCTCTCTCACTGCTGCATGTACACTACACCAGGGGAGGCTGGTGAAGGTAGAGATTGGAGGACGGGCTCATTGTGATGCATGGAATGAAATTATTTCAACCTCCACAAGCCTCCACTGATATACACTAGCATTATCATGCATGTTTTTTGTGGTTGATTATTGTAAATGATGAGTGCTTGATATTGTATGACAGGCATACCGTATGATATGCACCATACAAGGCACCTCAATGTCCAATAAGCCAGTAATCAAGCTTGGTTATCTATGCTGTTTGTGAGATACAAATGCAGTGGTGCTACTGGCATCACTGCATGAAACATGGAGATGGCATCAGTCTACAATATCTTGTATGAACAGCTGCAAGCGGTGGCAACATGAGGGATTCCAACAGGTCGACCAATCTATGTCCTTTATTACATCATTATTCCACTACAAACACATTTTGATCGAGATAAAAAAAGAAAAGGATTCAACCTTTTTGTCACAGATCAACTGTGGGGGGAATTATACATATTATTTAGTATTAAATTATATATACAAATTACAGATATATTATTCTGAGAATGTCAAGAACAAATCGGAATGTGAGTCTAATTCTACATTTCATTCCAATCAAAAAATATGTACAGTAATTAATTAATCAGATAATTAATTTTCATGCATTGCAGGACACACATCTCTGCCATATCTCCATGAGAACAAAAATGATGGACACGTTGCCAGCAGCACGCTCCTAATAGGTTCAGATAAACAGTGCTCAGTAAATCACTGCTATACAGTCTGTGTGCCTATGTGTACAGTATTTGTGCTGTGCAGCGTGTTTTTCCAGTACCATATGTCTGCCATAGACCCCGGGACGGTTCTGAATGGCGAGAGAGGGGCTTTGAGGTAACAGAGTGGACATGAGGGAGGCAGTGCCTGTACAAGGCAAACATAAACTGTGCCACTTCATCTGAAAACAATGGGGGACAGGACACTGAATGCGCTCTCATCCACATGTCTCCATTGTCTGCACTCCTACTTTACTCCTCCTCCGAGCATCGAGCATAAGCGGGGGTGAAAGAGGGAGGGATGGAGGGAGGGAGGGAGGGACGGAGGGAGGGAGAGGGGGGTTGTGTGGGGGGAGTGGTAGTAGGGGGGCTGTGTGGGGGTCTGGGCTGTGTTCTTTCTCCTCTGTCTGTGTGTGCGAATGCACAGACGGTTCAGTAGTAATTTGATGTGTGTCCCGAGGGACGTTGATGGATTAAAGCTAAGCAGCTCCATTTCGCAGCACCACCTGATCTTCCTCTGCCTGTGCCCCATATAAAGGCTGGCGTGATTGCTGATCTCAGCTAGTCTGACAGTCTCTCTCTCTCTCGTTCTCTCTCTCTCTCTCTCTCGCTCGCTCGCTCGCTGCTCCCTCCTCTCTCTCTCTCTCTCTCTCTACTGCCTCTATCACATCTTCTCTTTCTCTCTGGTCCCTGAAGCCTGCTGCATCACAGGAGCTATCCAGTGCTGAACAGGATTTTTTTTATTTTATTTTTTTGAAAGCTGGGGGAGCCATAGAGTAACACACAGCTTCACCGCCCGCCGCTAAGCCTTGTTGTCTTCTGGTTTCCATTTTCTTTCTTCTCTTATGTTTTTTGGAGGTTGTCTTTACGTTAAAAAACACAACAAGGATTACCGTCAAGCCAGCTCTGCCTGTTTACCTGCTTTCTTTGGGGGTCTTTTGCTTTTTTCTCTCTCTCTCATGCGTGTTTCTCGGCTCTGTGTTTTTATTCTTTGAAACATGCCCCGTTCTTTTTTGGTGAAGAAAATCAAGCTCGATGATTTCTCTTCGTCCAATGTCGCCACCTCCAACCACCACCACCACCATCACCACATGGATGACTCGTTTACTTTTTCACGCTCCATCACAGACTCTGTGACGAGCCTGGGGGTCCGTCTCAGTGAGAATGGTGAGTTTGCATGCCTCTGCACCCTCTTCCCCCGTCCTACCTTTGTCTATAGGGTGTGCTAGCACCGCTGCCCTTACCCTGTACAGAGCTTAGTGGTTGATTTCAGCAAGCTTAATGTTTTTTCAGTAGTACAGTACAGCACCATTGGAATTCTCTCTCGTGTGTGTGTGTGTGAGAGAGTGTGTGTGTGTGTGTGTGTGTGCAAATTGTGTTGGGTGAAATTGTGCTTCACCCCATGACAACACATGCCTTTTGTCTGTGAATTAATAACAGATGTTACATACTGTAAAGCCGGCTGATTTTTGCATCAGTATCCCAAATAATCCCCTCCAGCACCACCACCCCACCCCCACTGGGCTCCCAGACTTTTGTTTTTTGACACTGATGACGGTCAGACACAATTCAGGTCACAGTGGAGGATCAGCTTATGCAAATAGGGAACACAACGTGCCTCCCGTCAGTGGACATTTCTCACTATGTATCTGTATTACAACATGCACCAAACACTGTGGAGCATGAACACACAGGCTGACCCTCTCTGGTCTTTGTGTGAACTGAAAAATTCCGGAACGTGAGAGAGATGAGTGCCGGATGATACATTTGTCCTTAGCTGTTATTGTCCTTGAGTTCCCATCACAGTCCGAATAGCCCCCCCCCCCCCACCCCGTCCACCCTGCCCCGTCCCCCTCCCCTTCCCACCCAACTGGAGCATGCACTGTCTCCCCACCCCCACCCCCATCCCCATCCCCATCGCCATCTCCATCTCCATCCCCACATCCCCACATCCCCACATCCCCCTGCTACATCTCTCTCCTCCTTCCGGGCGTTTGAAAACTAGCAGGGGTAGAGTTTCAGCCATGCAGGCCTATTGCCGACCACAGGAGACATCAAGGCACTGTACAGTACAACCGATGTGAGGTGGGGAGCTCGGTTAGAGAGGCGGGGGGTGGTGGGGGGGAGGTGGGAGGAGGGGGGTGAGGAGAAGGAGAAAAAGAAGACAAAAATGCTTAGGGTAGCATTGAGGGCTATCACGTGACACGCGGTGTTACAGTAAACATGAATAAAGGGCACATAGCTGCACAGTGGACAGCACAGGACTGGGCTGCACGCTAGCTAAGCTCCAGTCAGGGTTGAGAGACGTCCTTCACTTTCAGAGTGCATGTTTTAAGCTAGCTTCCATTTTGTGGCCATATTTAGGATGCCAGATGTCTGTCTCTCTTTGTTATGATTTTGTATTTGCAGTAAAGAAGCACATTTCTAGAGTCCAGATCAACACGTGAATGATGCCCACTTGTTATTCAATAACGTTAATACCATGATCCAGGGAATATTAGATTAGCAGCAACCAAGAACAAAAAGCACATGTTTGTGCAGAGAGTTGTTAACGACCAAATAAGGTTGTAATAAATGGTCTATTACACTAAAGATACATCTTAATGTTACAGGATGCTGATAAATGAACTTGTTGTTTTTATTTAGAAAGAAATGCACAAGGTCATCATAAACTCAAGAAACCAAATTAATTATAAAGCTTCAGTGGGTGATTTTTAAGTGTTAAGATATCTTTTTGTATAGACGCATCCTAATACAAACATTTTCAACCCTTTGTTAGACATAAGAATAAGGATGTTCTTCTCACTCTCTATTGTTCTGTCTTTGCCAAAACAATGCTGCTCTTGCTCTGAGACAGATACGAGCATTTTGAGGAAAAATGAATACAAAAATATTATGGATGACTACATTAGCTTTAACAATCACCATTTTATGCAGACAAAACAACCTTGCTTTCCTTTGTGCTCTCTTAAAATGCAAGAGAATTCACAACATTGCCGAAATGCCTAGTGTCAGCACTTCTGCTGCGCAGACAGATTTTTTTTCCCCATTGTGGAGACATTTGACTTGAAGTGTCTGTCGAACAACAAAGAAGGGTGGCTGAGACCCACCATTAATTACATGCTTGCTTTGCATTAGACGAATGAGCCTGTGAACCGCAAAGGTTGATACAACATTAGCCCGACATGATGAACTACTCGTCTGACCTTAAGTAATTGAAACCTGTTACACAAGCATGTTTACGTTTTCCTTTGGGTAAAACTAAAATATTGTTCCATACCATATGTCTCTATGACAACCCATACCTTTGTCTATTTTCCTATGCAAACATGCACTCTCTCTAAAAACATTTAGTCTGACCAGAATGGGTTGGTGTGCCTGTGGCAGGTTTTTTTGGAGGGGGGGGTGGATAGAAATAGAAGAGGTTAACAATAGGAGTGGGTGGTAAAGCCCAAACATAGCCGTTGCCTTTTATTAGGACCTGTGTCCCCCAGTCCCATGGTATCAATGGAGACGGTGTGCCAAGAGAGCATTCAATTGATTTTCCAATGACCTGTTTCTTAAAGGCACCTCAGCAAGCTTGCTGTTGCATGCAGGCGATCCTCTTCAAAAACAATACAGTGATTTTGCTTCCGTTGTAATCCATGTATCACGTTTCAGCTTAAGCCTCTTCACCATTGAACCATGCTGAATAGGATATTACTGTGTGGTCCTGTCACTAGATCTGTGCCTTGCATTATCTTCTTCCCCAACAGCCCGCTGTTCTAACAGCTGTACTATTTTACAGACGATGGGCTATTGATCAGGGGCAAAACTTTGAATTTCATTAAAAAGCAGTCAATACTTAATTTCCACCGCTTGCTGCACACAGTGCTTAGGATTGGCTTTTTTCTGCAGTTATGCACTATTTCTCTCAGGGAAGAAATTGCACCACATGTAGTCTTGCAATCATATTTTTGTATTATTTTTCAGCAACCTTTCAAGGTAAAACATTCAGATGAATGCATGCCACTGATGCACTGGGTTAGTGTTAGTGAATGTACAGAGATGTTTAGCTCTTTACAGCTGCCAGGAAGCCTTTTAGCTCCACTTGGCTGCCTCACAATAAAGGTAGCGTATATAGCAGGCATTAGGAAGAATAGTCTAGACCTAGAGTACCGTACCTGTCTGTAATGCAAAATATGTCAATAATATAATGAGGAATATCAAAAACAAACCCGAGGTGCACTATTGTTGAGAGGATGATTCTATTTGTATCTAGCAAACGTTAGCTATCACAGTACAAAGAATGAGTAAAATTTATGAATTGAATGCGGAAAAAAAGAAACCACCACTTGTTGAAGTTGAATTGGTCAAACAGATAGATAGGCCACAGTCATGGATGATTGACATACCTTATTATGGGAGAATATTATCTTGGGGAGGGTGGCTAACCAATGAGACCACTTCGGGTAAGGCAGCTTCACTTCACACAGGGGCCTCTGTAATGAGCTATTATCTCCATGTTGCAGCCACCACTCATCTATGCTGTGTAACAGTGCATATAAATGTATCTGAATATGAAATGTTTTCCTGCATTATAGGGCTGTGGTAAATATAGGTATTTCAATTCAAAGCCGTGTGATTTGGAAAATCGCAATTAGTTTGTATTGCTTCATCATTTACGAGAGGCAATCACAGGGTGTAATAATCATATAATCACATAGTCACACACTTGAATCCACCACAACCGCTGCCTAACTGTCATTGTGTGTGTGTGTGTGTGTGTGTGTGTGTGTGTGTGTGTGTGTTCTCCAGGCTACATCCAGGATTACATCACGCCATCTGTATACCAGGGGGAGAAGAAGATGGAGCTCAAGCTGGCCTCCCCTGTCTCCGACCCCCTGTACAACCAGGTGAGCAGTGGGGGGGGGGGTTACTGTGACCCCAACCTGGAGCACCCCGACCTGGAGCACCCCGACAGCCCCCAGTCTGGCATGACGGCCAGCGGCTTCTACAGTGGCGAGTCGGAGGCCCTAACCGAGGGTTACACCATGGATGCCTTCTTCATCTCTGACGGGCGCTCGCGGCGGAAGGGAGAGGGTGAGGGCCGTGGGGGAGGAGCCAAGGGCGGTGCTGCCGCCACCTCTGCAGCCGAGGAGGAGGGGGAGGCGGGCCCCGGCACAGCACGCTACTCCTGCAACGAATGCGGCAAGACGTACGCCACGTCCTCCAACCTCAGCAGGCACAAGCAGACGCACCGCAGCCTGGATAGCAAGATGGCGCGCAAGTGTCCCACCTGCGATAAAGTGTATGTGTCCATGCCGGCACTGGCCATGCACATCCTCACCCATGACCTCAAGCACAAGTGTGACGTGTGCAGCAAGGCCTTCAGCCGGCCCTGGCTGCTGCAGGGCCACATGCGCTCGCACACCGGGGAGAAGCCCTTCGCCTGCGCCCACTGCGGCAAAGCCTTTGCTGACCGCTCAAACCTCCGCGCCCACATGCAAACACACTCTGCCTTCAAGCACTACCGATGCAAGCGCTGCAATAAGACCTTCGCCCTGAAGTCCTACCTGAACAAGCACTATGAGTCAGCCTGCTTCAAGGGCTCCGCGGACGAAGACGACTCCGGCTCCGAAGACTAACAAACTAACTACAATACAGGAAGGAAGCAGAATTTGAAACCCTATTGTAGGTTCTCAACCAATAACCCCCTTCACTCTGCCCTCCATGCCTTTTTTCTTCCCTTTTTTAGAAAGCAATATTTTCACTGAGATTACGTGAAGAAACTATTATGATCATGGCAAGACAATTTCAAAAGATGCTGGATTTTTCTCCCCCGCACAGTAGCTAATCGTCCACAGATACAATCAAAGACCCATTGCCCAAAATACTGTAGTTGTAATAACTAACACACACACGTGTGTATCTGCACACGCACACACACACACACACACACACACACGCACACACACACACACACACACACACACACACACACACACACACACAATTATATATGAGGCCTGGCATGTGAATTTTTATCAATGACTATAATGATATTGATATCAATAGTAATAATATTTAGATTCCTGATATTTTATAGCAAATAGTATGGGGAAAAAGAAAAAAAAAAAAACAATAAAAAGGACTGTAACAGTGTTCTTTTGTTTTTTAGAGACAAAAATGACCTCTTGTATTTTTATGCTGCTTTTTATTTGCTAAGAATTGAATTCTTTTGCAACTGCCAACATGAACTTTTTATGAAAATGTGAACTATGACAGTATTTGCAAAAAAGGGAAATAATTTCAAAGTTAAAAACATACCCTTTTTGTCACACTTATATGTTTTAATTCAGCGGGTGTTATTTTTCTATTGTCAGTCTGAATAAGTTATTTTTTGTGCCAATTATTCCTTGATTATGAAAAGCAAAGTATCTTTGTAACTGTGGGTATTCAGTGGACAACTTCTAGCAAAACCAATTCAACAAATATAAAAGCAAATCACATCAGCTAAGAATCATCGGATCATGGTCCATGGGTCATTTTCAGTTCTATAAAAGCAGTCTTTTTGATGTTTTCTAGAGACCTGTTGAACAGGTTCTGGTATCACAAGATACCAATCAAAGTACCGTTCTTTAGATACTGATAACTAGGACAATAATACTGGGAGCCAAACCAAATTATCTGTTGTTATAAGTGCCATGTGCAGTGACCTGTCTATAGCAATGAAAACCCTCTCTGTTCTTCCTCCACCATGGTGGCTTGCATGATCCACCTCTATGGTGCAATCTCTCAGTCTTAATAAGCAATGTTTATCCATTATTTGAGGTGCTCCCCCTCTTCAACAATTACCTCAGAAAGAAGAAGGTATGAACTCACGCGCCCTCAGTTACAAAGTAATTGTCCAGTCATTTTGTCTTTTTATTCGTTGCTGAAAGCTCTGTCGACCATTAAGCTCTGTCTACCATTACCATCCTATGACCTTGTAAATCATTTATTTATTACTTATTCATCTGTTTATTTATCTGTTTGTTTATTAATTTGTCTATTTATTTATTTATGTATCTATTTATTGTCTATTTATTGACCGATTTATTTATTGACTCAGTTATTTATGTTTGTTAATCTATTCATGTGTTGAAATACTACTTTCCATTGACCTTGTAAGATGCTGCTGATCTTCAAAGAAAATGTTTATATGCATGAAACTGTAGAGAGTCCATGGGACTTAGTTTTTTAAAGAGGAACAATGTATAGTGTCAGCGGTACTTCAAACAAATGAATGCAGATTATATTTGTTCACGGCAATAACTTCACTGGTACGGCAATTGACATGTGTAATAATCATAGCTGACCTGTTTGCAGTCAAATTAGGGCAATAAAATGAAACAAATGAACAAGAAAAGCAAAGGAATCCTCCATCTTGTTTCGAAACGTAGAGTCCACTTTCTCCACATTTTGAGTGAATATTGCTTCCCTTTGAATTCTCATTATGGTATGCATTAATCTTCAGAGATAAAAAATATATATATATATATACAAAAAATTTCAAAAATACACTTGTAAAAAATAATTCCAAAAAATGAAATTGCCAACACATTCGAGCTTCCATATTCTTCAAAAGTAGTGGTGGAACTGTTATTTTTGACATGTTAGACACATGTTGATAAACCAACAGGTTGACTTCCACTGCTCAATAGGTTGTTCAGACTGAGAAGCCACAATCTGTCATCCCAGAGCAGAGAACGACAGTGAGGAAGGTTGTTTATTCCCAGGTGGATTAGCTAGGTGATAATAACAGCAATGCAGTAATTATAAAACCGTGTCAACACAATTGCTTTCCAGATTACTGAGAGCTTTGTTGCACGTCACTAATGCTTGGTAAAAGTCTTCAATTGCGGGATTGGTCAGTTTATCTGTGAGATAGAGGGTCCCTGCCTGTATGTATGGACATGGCTTTGCAAGGGAAATATACACTGAATATACCATAGAGGCTTATCATTTCAAAGTCTGCCGCAGACAAATGAAAAATTAAAACAACACATCCAATATTAGAAACGTGTGAGTTGCTTGGCAGGCTGGGACGAACAGTGTTAGACAGCAGCAGTATTTCGAGCATCATCTGTCATAACGGGGCATTAATTTCAGTCACTGTGGCATCAGAAATGCTGTCAGGTGGATCACACTTCAGTTTCAATGCAAGTCTGTGTTTTTTTCCCCGCGAGCGGTTTGGATCGACTCTTTAAATGTAACAAAGACTACATTATTGAAGTGAGAGACGATAATAATGCACTGCCTCCTCTCCCTCCTCTCCCTCCTCTCCCTCCCACCATGGCCTCTGTGGTCCACGCCCCCTCTAGCAAGTCTCTGAGCAGGCGTGCGGTGGGGTACGGGATGTGCTGGACCGGGATTGGTGGAGGGCCGTGGCGTGTAGGAGGATAACAGGTGTTTGCAGACAGACTGCAGATAGGGAGAGTAATTGAGTTGGTGAGCGACCTCCAAGGGGGAAGGTCAAGCACCAGCAGGCAAATGCACTGTCAGCTATTTGCATATTCTAAATGGATGACACAATCACAGTAATGTCGAGCTCTCCTTAAAAACCTGTGGGGGAATAAACTCCCTTCTTTTCCTCATTCCCTCCTACCTTCCCTTTTATCTCTCATCCCGCTCCCCCTGTTGATGACCCTGTCCATCTAACCATCTAGTATGGTCCTGGTAGCTCACAACAGCCTTGATCGTTCTGTATGTGTTGTTCAAAGCCGTCTGTATCCTGAGCAACTTGTGGCATACAGTGGTTTATTTGCTGAGTATTTCTTAGTAGAAAAGGAAAATATTATTTCCAGTAAAAATAGGGTGTCATCTTACTGGGACAAAGATATGATCAATTCTACAGCAACAGATGGAATTAAACAAACTAGTTTCTGCAATACAGTTTGAATAAATGTTGTTTAACAAGCTTCCCTTTTTAAATTATTTTGTAGCTTATTTTTGTAATTACATGATTGAGGGATCCTTGTCTGTTTTGAGCAATATCTCAACCAAGTTGCACTGTATTTCCTGTTTCTCTTCGGTTGTAAAATCAAGCTTATATGGTCCAAAAATGAATGCTTAATGCAGAAAAGGAGGTAAATTTTTTCTTCTGAAACATGGTGGATTTTATAAAGGGAAAACATTGTTCCTCTTTGATGATTTTGTAAATATATTTGTATATATATCACAGCAATAATATGACAATGCATGTGGACATTTAATTGTTTGCTCTTTTTTGATTATGTTGTCTTTTGTAAAGAAGACAAATACAGGTACCAATTGCAGTCTGGGTGGCAATGTGAATCAGGGAAAGTCTTAATTAAAAGCTATCTGTCGTAGGTTACCAACAACACTCCACTACTCTGTGTATTCTGGAAGATTTGTCCATGTTCTTTTTCTTTTCCTTTTTTTGTTTTCTTTTATTTATGTGCCCGGCTTGGCTGCGTAATGATGAAAAGTGCCAAAAAGTATGATTTCCATGACAAAAGCCTTCAACATATGGTAGGCTGCTTGAAACCTTCCATATGGTCCTCAAATTCAGATTTTCTACTTTCTTTCTCACTCTCTCTTTCTTTCTTTCTTTCTTTCTTTCTTTCTTCCTTCCTTTCTTCCTTCCTTTCTTTCTTTCTTTCTTTCTTTCTTTCTTTCTTTCTCTATCTCTCTCTATATCTCTTTCTGTCTTTCTATTTTCAACCAAGTGTGAAGAAACTTAAGCCATGATTGCTGAGGGGTGTTTTGGTTTCTTTTATTCTGCTACAATTAATAATGATGATAACAATAATGGTGATAAAGTAAATAAAAACAATAGCACAAGTAATCCACAGGTCCGTTTTTATTTCCATGATGTGGCCGCAGAGTTGGATCAGGCCAACTGTTTAACAATTTAATCTATTGTTTTTCAAATCCTTTGAGAAGTAACTGATTTGTCATGTTCTCCATAACAATGGTAGCTATCAGAGGGTAATTACATTAGATTAGATTAGATATTTCTTTATTGTCTGATTTTCATAGATGTTTGCTTTGCGTATAGAAAATGCACTGCGATAGGATACAAACGTTACAAACACATACATTCATGTGTAACAAGACATAAATGCTTTAGGACTTATGTCTTGCTTAAGGACTTCCCCATAACATAACCGTAACCCACCCTCCCTCATATACTCAATATTGCTCATCCCCTTATTGTCCACGTCCCTGAACATTGCACATAAAGTTATTGCACAAACCTAGCTTTCAATGTCCATGATTCCACATTTCACTATTGCACGTTCCAGAATGAGTGGGTCCATCCCCATGCCCCTAATGTCCTCCATACTTGTTCACAAGGGTCAGTGTGTGTGGTACAAATTCTTTTTTGTGCCTGACTAGTTTGCACAGGTAGCAGTTCCTGAATGGCTCCCTGAATGGCAAGAGCACACACTCTGAGTTGAGCACATGAGAGGGGGCCTCTGCTATTCTGTTTGCCATCCTCAGCATGTTTGAGTTGTAGCTACCCAGCAAGGTTTTGCCTATTATTTCTGGGGCAGTTTTCAGCAGGCTTGTCAGCCTGGCTTTTGCCTGTACTGTGACACTGTTGTACCACACAGCGATGCAGTACTGCAAAAAGCTCTGGAGAGTGGAGCAGAAGAACAAGTTGAGTATTTCCGAGCTTGTCCCAAAAGACCTCAGCCTGTGCAGAAAGTGCATGCACTTCGGCACCTTGCCACACACATAGTCCACATGGACACTCCATTTTAGGACATAGTCAACATGCACTCCCAGGTATTTATAGAAGTGAACCTGCTGGATGTGTTTGTTGTGAATGATGACCTGGCTCAGCCACTGACCTGGGGTAAAAGATAACCTCCTGTGTTTTTGTGACATTCACACCACTGTACTAGGCTGTTTACACTGTCTAGGTACTTGTGTGAGGTCGCTGTTGTCATCCATCAGGGCCAGCATGACGCTGCCGTCTGAGTATTGATGCTTGTTGTTTTGACTGGTGAACAGAATGAAGAGGATGGGTGAGGTCACACAGCCATGCTTTACTGTAACAAATTGGCACAGTATATGGGATGCTGCATCTACTGATATACTGATATGCAACATATTCTATTAGAGAGGAATAGATCCAGATCATATCAGCTTTCACTGACTCTTTATGTAATCAGTGACTCATTTCAGATTTAGCCATGTCATTCAATGGATCTCCTATGAGAGGAAATTATTATAATCAAATCAATTAGATAACTTGTAATTTCACTGCCAATAATCAATGTTATTTTCTGTCAGAAACATGACAGTTATTTTTCTCAATGCCTTTGGCAACTGACAGGCAAAATAGGACAGATATAAACCCTGGTTACGGCAATATATTTCTGTAATTGAAACATAGGGTAATATTAAAAGCACAGGCATCTGTTCCAGCGCTATTAAGCCATTCTTGATCATTACATTTTAATGGAACATCGATTTTATGCTGGAGTCCTTCTTTCACAGTGACTCAAAAGCCAGAGAAAAATATGGAGCAAAATAAAAATGAATCATGGCGGTGGATGGGGATTATTATTCTGGGGCTTTTCTTGATTGGTTTCCAGGGAATATACAAGACTTGAATTCAATCGCTGGTGTCCTTCAGTGTCCTCCAGCAGCAATAAATCAGTATAATGAGACAGCGTGCTGGGTGTGGGAGTCGGAGGCGGATGGTCTGTAGCACATTCATTCATAGGAATACTCCCCCAAGCCTGGGAAAACTGTTCAGCATCATATGCTGCCACAACACTACCTGTACCTCCCTATTAGTTATTGTACAAAATGTTTATTTTATTTTATTGTTGACACATTTGTTCATACACATCAACAAACTGTAAGTGCTTCTTCATATGGCATCTATTCAGATGGCTCAACTCTATTGTGTACGCAGTGGTGTTTCTCTCTAGATCTGATATCTGTAAATCATACCGTATGCCCAAATTCCTAAAGTGATCTGACAATTACTCAGGCAAAGTTTGGCACGGCAGATGCTGTCCTAATCCTGTGTTTAGGATGAGGATAAACAGGTCATGTCATTACACAATAAATACACAGTAAAGTAGAGATCTATGGAATCCAATTATATCACTATAACTTACCTCCCGTGTGCTGTGTGCAATAAACATGTTGCTGTAAACAGTCAGACTGGGAGACTTCTGGATGGGAAGGTGTCCTCACGGCGTTCCACCGCCTGACAGGCTGCCCGCCATCTCCTCCACCCAGCCATTAAGAGGGTATCAACTGAATTATTGAATACCACCTGCAATATTGAACATGCTACACTTATTCCTCTTCAGAGAGATTGACCTCAGATCACCCCCCCATCTTTTAAAGTAACTGTCACACAGAAAATCTATCTCTATCCCCTCTGAAGAAATGGGGGGCTTTATGTAACTCTACGACAGCGTCCTGTCTGTTCTTCAGCACCATGGACAGGGGAAACCAACAAGGCAACACATTCAATTCTCAATGATGAACAATTATGATATGATGGGCAGTATGATCAACATTGTATTAGCTAGTCTCCTGGACTGTTGCTCCAGCCTGTCCGTTCTACACTACTGTGTAGGAAATGCAATTATACGTTATTACGGCAACAAATGTAAGTAAAACATTTTTTTTTTAAAAACTGTTTGCTGCCCATGAAGAGCTTGTTGATTATTGAGTATTCTGAATTGCCAGTTCTGCATGTTGCAAGGTGCAATTTCCCCTCTGTCATTTTGTAAGTACAGTAACTCACAGTACTGCTGAAGCTAACATCTAGTGCTATTTTCACCTGGCATGGTCCCATACATTGATTCTAGCATACATCTGGCGCCATCTGATGGCTGATTCACTCACATGTGATGGATCCTGCTCTTCACAATAAAATACTCTGCTAACCTGGGAGCCTTGGTTCAGGAGGGGCAAAAAAAAAATCTTATCTCCAGAAGAGTGAGAAGATCTGTGTGTTAATACTGTATTTATCTGTAGTACTAACTTTCAGTGACGAACTATGATTCAAGTTCATGAACTTTGGTAATCATCATATGTAGTGGCTCCTTTTAAGATACAAATCAATAAGATACACTTACCGACAGACATTAACAGTTGAAGAAGCAAGACGAACACCTGAAGAAGAAAACATCTTTTACAATGTTACAACATCTAAAGCCATTATTATTGGCTTTATTTATAGTATCAACAAGGTGTTGGACTCACCAGTTGGTTCAGGGGCAGTCAATGCACTGTAACTGCCCCTTTAAGAGCCAACAGTTTGTCTTTGCACATTCAGTGTCAGTTGAGTCTGCATCACAGGAGAGAAAAGCTCATTAGAGCATCTCCATTCCTCCCTGTTTCATCAAGTGAGACTGCCAGGCTCTTTAGCTCACTGTTCTTGATGTTTGCGCGCTGTTTATGTAAAACCCATCTGTTTCCTCCCCTCTCTCTTGGCAGAGGGTCCACGCCGTCCTTATGCTTCCCTTTTTGAAGTCATGTCAAAATCATATTTTTGTGCATTCAAAACATCCAAGCTTCACTTTTCATCAACGTTCAGGCGAGGAAAAAAAGAAAAGAAAGAAAACACTGTTTGATGAAGGCACAAGTCCAACACCTTGCCAAGCAATTGTTCTCTTTTTCTCCCTTAAAAAAAAGTAAATGAAGCGCAATACATTTTTGAGTAATCAAGTGTTTCAGGGGCAGAGCAACTTCATATTCCTGCTTCTGTTTAATGGTCCATAATATCAATGTGTTCATGTGTATAACTCTGATATGAAAAAATCTATTACAACCACTAATTGTAATAGTTGTAAACACACCTTATTGAAGTTATTATGATTGAAAAAGAGATTATTCATTTTGTTGATTTATTTTGTTTCAATTGTGGGATCGTTGATATTACAAGCAGGGTTGGATGGACAGTTAAAACAGTGTCTTCTCTACCCCTCTGGATATGCTTGGTCAACCTGCCAAAATGTGTCTCTCTACAAGGCAAGAAAGAAGCTGGTCGTACACTCACTAAATACCCCGATCTGAGGATCAGTGCTGGATAGAGTGTTGTAAATAACTGCAGAGGTTTGGCCAAAAAATCCAAAGACCATGCATGACCATCACAGTGTGAGAAGCTTCAGTAACAGATTCAACTGTAAAAACACCAACAGCCAGTGACGTTAATAAACCATGTCACAATTAAAGACACCTTCATCTATCACAGAGTTGAGTTTAAAGATTGAAAATCACCGTCAGAATAATAATGATCACTTTAAAAGCATGTCAATGTGTAAAAAAACCCCGCCAGATATAAATAAAAATAGCTCATATCCTTGTCGGGGAGTTGGCAGGTAATTTTCTTGTGGAGCTCCAGCGTGACAATCCTATGGGGACTGAAATCTAATATTAACAGCAAATCATTATGTGGGAACTATTCTTCCATGACCTGCTGCTGTACCTGTGTGACTAACTCAATCTCGGTAATTGAGATACGTTAGTGACTGGAATATAATGCTGCCGTGACTCCTTGAAATACATCCAGGCAGTGTTGGTAATTTACATGTCTGTGGGATTTGAGTGACAATGCCTGTTTCTTCCTTCCCTGTGATGCTCTGTTGCAGTTCATGGTGTGTAGTGGTGGTTTGGGTGATTGACAGCAAAGTGTTGACTTGGCTGTGGCATAAGATATAAAATAACTGATGTACAGACGAGCTACAGTGGATGGATGTGTTTTCAGGCTCATATTTGCACATATCTATATTTAAAACAACACAGAGTCGTGTAAATATTTACACCATCAAAGGTTAGCAGACAAATGGTGATGTCAACATTTCAATGATTTTCACAGGAAAGTGAAAAGAGGAAAATGTTTAGCAGAGTGAAAATATCTCTATAATCTATACAGAGTACAGAGTGCTGTTGAGATAGGGCTGCAGTGACAATGATGAATAGGAATGCTCTCTGCTCAATTAGCTATTGTTCATAACAATCATAAATTGTGGTGTCATTGCTGATTGACTGAATCATCGAATCATCACAATAATTCCAAAAACAACGTAACTAAACCCGAGTGTATTTGAGATTTTACCCCACATCACTGCTTATTTTATATTTCTCGTAGTCTCTGTCGTGTTGCTGATTGTATGTATTGTTTTGTACTGTGCCATAAATGGACTTTACATGTAAACTGCAGCTGATCCCCCTTGTGACCAATTAATCAACAACATACTTAATGCACTAACATTGTAGTTCAGAATTGTGATAATTCAATGGAATGACCTGTCTCTCCTGTCCAGGAAATCATTTTTAATGGTCTCATTAGTAGGAGAATGTGACTCTGGGTTGGAGAAACAAACAATGGTCTATTTCCACTAATGTACTAAAGATCTTTGAAGCTTCCCAGTTACCTGGGAGGAGCAGTGAGCCCAGACGTCCTATTTGTTACCACAGCAACCTGTCTGGGTCTTTGAAATTCCTACAAAAATAGAATTTTATACACACATCCAAGTGCTCTTTGAAGGAAAAGGCATAATATCATGTTCTAACACTCAACAATATGACAACATGCACCTCATTATAAAAGATTGTCACCTAAAGAGTCTGTGCCCATGTATTTTGCGTGCATTTATTATTTTCAACTGCACGACTAATTGCTAGGATGAATTTTAATGAGCAATATTATCTATTTCTTTTAATCTAGTCCCACTGCAGTTTTTGATTAAACGGCTATGAACTGAAGCAGAGGACGTTTCTGTGAACATTTACTTTATTTGTTTGTCTGTACCCAAGATTTAAAAACACAGACAAAAATAGCAACATTATATAGTAAGCAAAGGTCATATCTTACTTTTATGTTAGCAAGTAGCCTTTGTTTGCATGAAGAATATGCCTACTAAACTAAATAATAATAATAATGCCTACAGTAGCAGTGAATGACGCTTGCGGGCAATGCGCCGACGGGCACACTCGAAGGCAAATGGATTGCTTCAGGCGTAATGAGGCTTGTGTTAAAAATGTGTTGACGTTTACGCGTGCTTATGACCTGTCTAGAAAATACACTCTGTACGACTTAAAATTACAAATATTACGTTTGTGGACGAGTGTGTCCAGTGGAAAACAGATAGTAACACCTCTCAGACAATTGTGCCCCTCAATAGAGCCTAGCATGGATACTAAGAACAGCGAAAACAGGTCTATTAACTCGGACAACGTCGAGGATAACGTGCCAATGGATGTTATCATACGACCCATCTCTACCGTGCTCGATGACCTCGAAGTTCAGAGCCTTATGAATACTGTACCGTGAAGGTAAACGTTACCGTAGTCTTGGCACAGTAGAATGTAGAACCTGTTGATTCAATAACATTAGGCCTACTTCCATAGAGAGTTATACGATTACTCCTATGTTATTATTACCATTAATAAATACCCTGGGGATGTGACAATTTGCATTATGAATGTTTCAAACTACTTTTTATCATAAACCAGCAAAGATAATCAAGTCAAGTTTCAGACCTACAGACTTATTTGGGCACCTCAAACCCAAATCTACTGTAAAGTTGGAGTACCAGGGATTGGCTTTGAATCACCGTCAGTAGGCGTACATTAGGCCTGTTGTAGACATGCTTGTATTATAATCAACCACATCTGATGTAGAATCAACAGAATCTGATTTAACTGCACTGCAAGTACTGACCAGCAGATGGAAATGTAACTCTTTACAGAAAGCTTACAGTATCAGGCTTGTACACAAAAGCATAAAACATTCTCATTAGTAATCCCCTTTTTTTACATACAGTGTGAGTATCCCTACACTAGACTACTGCTTTTTATGGGAGCGAACAAGTACACACTTCAGAAAGGTAGACACAATCATACTACAGCCCAAGTCTCCTCAAGTCCCCATATGAGACGACAGACAGGATGTGGGAGGGGTCAGGTGGTGTCATGAGAACAGAGTATCTCCACACTCCAGACCAGAACGACTGGAAAAAGACAGTGTCCACTCGAAACTATGCAAGGCTATTTTAAGACGGGCTTTGAGACATGCCCCTTCCTCTCAGTGCACCATTGGACTCACCTACTGGAGCCACAGTCTGTAAAAGGATGCCTCTTGTTAACCCTCTGACCCCCACCAGATTGTGTTTGTCATAGAGAGCGAGAAATTAGGAAGAGCTAAGGCTTTCTCGGGGGAGGCAAGGCCGAAGGTGAATTCATAAGGAAGAAAACTCTTCTACAACAAGGCCTTTTTTCTTTTGCCCTTTGACCTTGCAAAACAGGGCATGAAATAACAATAGACAAAATGGGGCAAAACTTTACAATAAGTTGCTCTATACCAGTGTAATTGTCTAATCACAAAGTAATTATTGGACAACAAAGTAACAACATTATAGGACAATATTGTTCCTACAGTAATTACAGTGTGACTACACAGGCATAAGACAAACTCAATTCAAAGAATAACCAAATAGGGTTAAACGATATGTAGCACAGGGTTTTCTCTACAGGTCTGTGTGGTTTAGATCTTGGATTTCAGTCCTGATTTTCAGTTTCATAGCCATACAATTTGCCATTGTACTATACTGTACATTCCATGACATAAATTGTATGATGATGATGATGATGATGATGATGATGATGATGAGGAATCCAGGGACATCATCGTCATACATTTATACAGCATGCATGCTTTATGTAATACAGTTTGTCGTGATCGAAAAATATGGACCTCCCTCGACCTGCAACGCCACCTGGGTGGTTCCAGGCGGGTCTGTGTGGAGTAATAATGTTCTGAAATATAATCGTACATAACCAATAAAATGCTAAATAATTAAGAAAAGGTTCCAAATGATTCTGAAATGATTCTCTGTAATGATTGATGTTGAAATGCAATCAAGTTTGAAATGTTTTATGTTTGGTGTTGAAACATAATCAAGTTTGAAAGGGAAGGAGAGAAAGAGGAACAGGGCTGAGAGAGGGTTGGGATGGGATCACACTCGGCTGAGGGCACGGTGCTGCTCCGTAGCCATTGAAGCTAGTCTGAGTCATCGAACTGGGCTGATAGAGGAACCGAGAGTATTTTTGCCGTTGCAAATGTCGATGCTGGATGGGGCCTCTAAATTTATATCAAGTCAGATAGAGTAGGGACGGGTAAGGTTTTTATTTCTTTCTATATTTTATTTCTTTTAAATTGCCATGATGTAACGTTTAAAGCTTAAATAAAGTACAAACCCGTATTCAAAGAGAAATAAGTAATGTAGTTCTTGTTAGAAGGTTAGTTAGGAATGAAATTGTCACCTAAAGTTGAATTATCCTCCTTGTTAATTGTAAAAAGTTAGATTTCATTGCGTATATTACATCATAGGATCTTAATGGTTAGTCTAGCGTCCTTTTTAAATATCTCCTTTGGATGAATTGACCTCAGTGATAAATTGAATTCCTGCAACCACACCAACTGGCACTCATATTAGAATAGAGCTGTCGTTAACTATAGGGGCTTTTTAGCTGTGTTCCATTGTGGGTCACTTATGGATCATTGCTGAAAGAGGAAGCAGGGGAAACTATAGGAAGTGGAGAGTTAACAGCAGGGTGAATGCCATTCGCCTAAGTAGATTTTTAGAGATCCTACTAGGGTAAGACCCTTTAGGCTGAAGATCATACCTGTTAGATGGAGGGCTAGTCCAGGCCTCCTGTACAGGGCCAATTTTGCCGGGAGACAGTCGTCATAAAGACATCTGGCCTTGTTTGATCAGTTGTACAGTCAGAGTACTCACAGAGTTCACAGACAAAAGCCCCTGTTTATATGGCCCTGTCTATAGGTTCACATGTACAGTCAGGCCTTTGATCTAGGAGGAAGGTAGCTAAGCAGTGAAGGACAAGGTGATTGCTCCATTAGAGATCGCTGCGCCAAGATAAAGGTTTACCTAGGCATAGCAAACTCCAACCTGCCTCTTTGCCCTCCCTCAGCAGCTATGGAGGAAGTGGAGGGAGACTAGCAGCATGAAAGACAGTACAGTTCTCCAAAGAATCATCCCGTGTGAGAAGATTTCCTGTTGCTCTGTAACTGTTTGGAAGTCACCATATCCTCAAAGGGTTCTTGACACGCAAAACGCTTATTAAAAAATTACACCCATGGGTGTTAGAGATTGCACCTGCTATTTGAGGGGATTGATTCCATGGCTGGTGCTATGCCTTATCTTTAAGGGTTTGTTTGTAGGGTGAAGGGGATGAAGGGGATTTGGAGGAATGTAGAAGAAGTCAACTTTGAGTTACACAGTGGTCTCACATTCTTGCTCTGGCTGTTCTACTGAAGTCAATTTCATAGGCTGCCAACATGAACATTTCCATTACATGCTTCCAGGCTTCTACTTTTTTGAGATTTCATTGTAGATCTAAGCCTATACGGTCTTCACATTAAAATTACAATGTGAACTAACTACTCCATAGCAGAGAATTACCACTGAAACTAAGATTGGATTTTTTTCCAGGCAGAAGCCTTTTCTTCCTTGGCTCTGTATGGCAGCCTATCTCTGGTGGGTCTGTAACATGATCCACTCCAGTGGTGAAACTAGAATCTACAAAGTCCTCAAAGAACATTACGCTTTCTCTTTCCCTTGCGTCGACCAAAGCTTCCACACAGGAGTCTTTAACTGCACCCTTGATCCCTATTGCCTCGCTAGAGTCAGTTTCAATAAAAAGGCTGGAAAGTCACCTCCGGTAAGCCAGCTCAGCTCACCCATTTGTTCCAGTTTGGGAGGGATTACTCCAGAGCACTTTTGAAGGGTCTTTGTTGGGGGAATGAGGGGATGTTGCCTCTCTAGAGCTCCCAATCCGGAATTCCATCAGACTGCTGGCCACCACAGGCGTGTAATGTGTGCCAGACTAATTTTTTCTGATGCCTTCTTCTTGACTGCTGCTCCAAAGATACACAGTACATTATGAACTCTATGAATATGACATGAATACTGTAATTCAAAGTGTGACCTTTTATCTCCAACAGCAAGGTCAAAGGAACACACTAAGATTATCTCACAGGGACAACCGAGGAACCCTTTTGGAACTCTTTTTTCTAAGAGTGTAGAGATCCACTTTATGAATGGGCTTTTTGTCCATTTTAGGTAGGAACCTACCCCCTGACCCCTTCTATGGGGGTTCAGTGAGACTCAGTGTGGGACGGTCTCCTTGTTTAAGATATTCTGGATGGTATGGATGAAGACAGCTTTAGAGTTTGTCCTCTCTGACACTGAGTTGCGGTTCCCAGACCTGCCTGGCTGAATAGCATGGGCGTCTGCATGTGGTAAAGCTGTCGCCTCATCACCATGGATAAATGGCAACACTTCCTCCGGATAGACATAAGAGCCTTGCAAAACCCTGTGAAAAATGAGTGTTGTTCTTAAATATGGCTTAACCCTCCCCTTTGCCTGACACACACACAAGCATGCACGCATGCACGCACACTCACACTCACACTCACACACACACACACACACACACACACACACACACACACACACACACACACACACACACACACATTGATATAATATACCCTCATGTGTCATAGCATGATTATTTCAGCATATGGGCTTACTTTGTAATACTATTGACACCAGTTATTGAGTAATGGATGGGATTAAACCATGTACTGAGGTTTATTAAAGGGATGTTCCACATCCTACATTTGTTTTCCTATTTTGGGTGTAGTTGATTAGCCCAGACTGTTTTTAGTTACATATATTGCTTCCTTAGATACTGATTAGTCATATTTTGATGTTGAAAATATGTCCAAAACACCTTGCAGACACTCCAATCTAATTAATAATATGACTTAATCCCTCTCTGAAGACTGTCTGAATTTCTTTTCTGAAAAGTCAATTGTTACTGTATGCTGTAATACACTTTTGCATTTTCGTTGACATTGTTTAAAAATACTAAAGTGGATTACATCATTCTTTGTGGGTGGTTTTACTTAGCACCTTTTTGTCTAAGGAGTGTGAAGTTGAATTCAATTTGAGAATAATTACCATATCATAACTTGCTATGATATGGTATCAAAAAATGCATTATTTCGAAGGTGTTTGATTTCCACCTCAGGATAATTTGTTACCTAGAAAATACCTTGTAGGAAGAGTCTTTATTTATAGACAGGTTCAGAGTAACGTAATCTCTCTGGAGTCATTTAAGGTCTTAGTACCTCAAAGGGCCCCAGTGCTTCTTTATAAAGTGAGATTGGATCTTGTGGGTCAGAGTTGTTGATGCAGCTGAGCCACATTGCGGTGGTTTGATGTGCTGGTCACAGGGGGTTGTGGGGACATGTTTGTGAGACCTGGCCTTTGGTGACATGACTGTTTTAAAGTCAGGGGTTTCTAAGTCAGCCATTTGCCCCCTTACTTTGTTTCCTCAAAACCAGACCCAGTAAGCGCACGGGTGTCCCTGGATCACCCCAGGACATCTGCTCAACGTTTATTTATTCAACACTTAACTTTCTCCCACTGCCCAAGCAAACCTACTCAGCATGGGGTGGGACAGTTTAGCTACTGAGGGAAGATGCTCCTTGTAGATAGGCTGATGTCCAAACTGAAATGGATAGTTATTTACCAAAAGAAGCATGCAAAATGTGATTTTCCCCTGGGAAAATGTTTTTTCCCCTGGCGCTGCTTACAACACACTGCATTCCCTCCACAGCTTTTTGTGTCAGCAATGTTAGAATATTATGAAGCTTTTCACAAATCAGACACATGGGCATATCTATCTACTTATGTGTTTCCATTGATCTATGTAGAGGAATACAGTGTTTATTCAGAATGATTTAATGATGGATTATTATAAACAACCCTGCTGTATCTCTCTGTATAGTGACATACAGTATGCAATTATATTTGATGGGTTTCTATTTGGAAAGACGTTGGAAAGTGTAATCCTATTATTACACATACAGTACCATCAAATTACATGTGCACAATCATTATCTGGAAGGGTTCCCCTATGGACCCAATGCCAAAAAGGGACTGAATTATGCTTCACGTAATAGCAGACACTGAACTGTCTATAATTACTGAAGCAACATTTATAGTGCCTTGATATGTGCAACATGTATCCCATTTATATGGCTATATTTACGCGATGTATAAGGATGCACCAATATTCATAGAAGATTTTCCGAATTTATAATGACTCTACGGATGTGGTTTGATGCTCTTCGGCAGCGTTACTTTGTGAAAACGGATTGCGCGCCATCCACTGTGTTTGTGCTACTGAGAGAAAACAAACCTCAGTGGGTAACAGGACCATAAACGTGTCAGACAAACACGCAGTAGCCTACCGCAAACCGTTAATGTAGCCTACTATGCATGCATGGGATATGAGCACAGATAGGCCTAATATTGTACAACAGCCGCAATAACATACAGTAGCCATTCATGTAAATAGTCACTTCAACAAAGTTTATGATAATAATAATGATGATAATTATAGCAATAACAATTACAAACATAGTACTAGTTATAGACCTAATAATGATAACAACAACAACAATAATAAAATATAAGATAATGGGATGAAAGTCACCATTATTATTATTATTATTATTATTATTATTATTAATAATAATAATAATAATAATATTTGTTCATTATTATTTGTTTATAATTATTACATGTCTCAGGAGTCACGTTATTGAATGTTATAGAGATTAGGAGAAAGATTAGGAGATTCGTTTTGTGGTAACAGGCTACACCTCGATTGGAGGTTGAACATTGCATGTCCATTGAAGCACCTCCTCCCATCATCAAGATATAAGAGCTCTGTAGGCCAGCGCACCTACTTTTTGAACATTTGGTTAACAGACAAGAGATCCTCACTCCATGAACAGACATGACTTATGAGAAGTAAACATTCCCAAAACGTTTTTGGGAACTAGTATACATGTAGTCTGCGTTAGGTACTCGAGATGCATGCATAGAGGTTTCTTTTGGTGTTTCTTTTTTTCATTTTATCTTGGGTCATCGTTTAGATACCCAGACCATTTCAATGATGACTTTTGCCATGTTGCGGCCGATGGCGACTCATCTGATCTACCCGGACCTAAGTATGATGTCCGAGGATGAGGAGAACCGCAGCGAGAGCGACGGCAGCTCGGATCAAAGCTATAGGTGCTGCCCATCCTCTGACAAACGCCGAAGGCTGTCCCGAAAATCGGGTAGTAATGGTGTTGTTATTGTGAAGCCGAGGAACGCAGCGAATGCCAGGGAGCGAGACCGAACCCAAAGCGTCAACTCTGCCTTTACTGCGCTTCGGACTCTAATACCCACGGACCCAGTGGACAGAAAACTCTCCAAGATAGAGACCCTTCGCCTGGCATCCAGCTACATTTCTCATCTAGCCAACGTGCTGCTGGTCGAAGATGGCAATGGGGATGGACAACCCTGTCTTGCCGCGGTGTACGCGCAAGGAGAGAGTGGGAAGCAGAGTGGAAAGCAGCCGCGCACCATCTGTACCTTCTGTTTGAGCAACCAAAGAAAAGGGGTACTTTTATGTTTTTACTTCAACGTAATAATCAAAATGAACGAAAACATAGTTATGGTTAGCGCGCAAAATCAGTAGGCCTATAGTTGGACCTCTTGTTTTATGGACAAAAACGTCAATCGCATGAAGGATGATACGGTATTTTCGTTGTCATTTAGAACAACTATCTTGATAATTCCAAGTCACAGTGGAGACATTTTAATTTTACATTTGGATTGCTCTATTCTGCCTTGAAATCTGCGCGTAACCCCAACTTTTACGCATGACTATGTTTTACTGTCGATGTTTTGATTTGCCGATGCTTTTTAGCCTCTTATGTATCCCACGCCGCATTAGCAGTGCACTTTTATAGGCCAACGCATTATACAGTCAGATAATTACATCTTATCTTGACAGCTTATAAGTTATTGCAATATTGGATTCTTTGGCAAGATGTGTTAACGCCGACAGCTTGGTTATTGTTTTGCCACCCTTATTAAAGGCTTCAATAATGATTGAAGAAAATTGACTCATTTTAGTGGGCGATTACTAATAATACTAAACATAATATAGAAATAATAATATATAACAAGCCTATGGAAAATACGAACATGTAGGTTTAGCATTTCAAAGAGTTTGAATGGGCCTATATGCATTGTCAACGATTTAAACCTTTTACGAACATGCAAGTCACATTCAATCATATATTACTATCATCATCATCATCATCATCATCATCATCATTATCATCATCATCTGCACTACCACCACCACCACCACCACCATCATTACCATTAACACCACTAGGCTCAGCATTTGACGTGTTGTTGCATGCTTTCTTGTCTGTGATATCGTTTGAATGAAGACGTTTTTGTCTCATCCGTTGTCCCTAATATCGGCTTTCTTTTTTTCAGATAAAGGATGGCAAAGACTGTCTAAAAATGCGAGGCGTTAGTTCACTGAGAATGAGCCGTTATTAAAGAAGACTTTAATAACAGCAGCCACAACTCCTCATTTACAACTCAGGGAACATTCAAAGCAGGCCTAAAACAACCACACACATGCTGGAGAAGAGGATGGATCGAGAGACTATTTATACTTGAGAAATCGCCAAAGAAAGGTGCAGGACAACACAAGGCCCATGAGACGCCTTTCAAAAATGCAGTGCATTTAAAATAATTATTAGATTTTTTTTCTATATTTGTGTCAACACAGTACTTGTATTCCATATTGAAATAAAATCTATATTTTTTATTGAAATGACATTTCCCCGACTTGTGGGTAATTTTCTTGAACAGTACGTGAGTAGTGGCGTTTGCCTCTTCTTTAGAATATCTGTTTTACGTCAAATACTGTATGTCTCATGTTGATGTGATTTATTTTATAGTGACCAAATATAGATTAAAAGACACTCGTTATATGACAGACAGCATCTATTCAATTTGATTCCTTGTCTGGCCCGGGGCACAAATGTGAAAAACAGGAACATGTGGAGACCAAGATTGGCGGACTAAAAGATTTGCAGATTTCTATGTTTTTTTTCCCCTTTCTCTGTTGCTAAGGATTTACTTGTGCTAGCCTCTGACATAATGGTGTCATGAGAAAGGGACATTGCCTAGTATGAATCATTTCATTTAATCAAAAAATCTAACCCTTTTTGGGGGTGTAAATACCTATCACCTGTGTGTGTTATAAGATGTATCTTGATGATTTTAAATATCCTCAACAACATGGGTCTCTCTTGGAGCCATCGTCATCAACAAGGCCTGCCATTATTATTTTTTGTGAGCAGCCTACTGTACCTCAGACACGGGGACAGTCTACATCAATGAAAAAAAACAACTGTGACCCACAAGTAATGATTCAGAGATGTTAGATACTGTAGGCTAGTGTTTTCTCTTTCTAAGTACCCTTATAAGTAAGTATGTGTTTTGATGCACTGATCCTTATACGTTATTGAAATGTACCCTTGAAATGTCTCTTAGAATCAAACTTGTTTTAAGTCTGATTCCATGGCGAAGAGTGGGTTTCTTGTGTCATTGACTGGTGTGCTTTTGCAAATCTCACGGTTGCCGTTTTTGAAGTCTGGTATCGATTAGTCACGGCAAATAGTAGCCCGCACTCTGCTCCGAGCCCCCAGCACAGCTGTTGGGATGTCAACAGTATAAATCACTGGTGTGGGCCCAGCGGAGGAGGAAGGAGGGTGAGAAGTTGGAGGTCCTGGTGGAGTGGAGCAGAGGGAAAGTGGCTAAAGAAGTGAAATGAGACCCTGTTGACATCCAGCCCAAAGTCCTATTTCAGCCATGCTGATAAAATATTGTTTTTTATATGGAAAGGTGGAAGGAATCCTTTCCTTGATATCAGGGAAATTATGCAATATTCTTGTTTGCATAAACTTGTTTCGTGAGTTGGCATGACAAGTTTGATTGATTGATTGACTTTATTTCAGATACAAATAAACATACTGTACATCAAAGATGCAATTGATCCCAGAGAATAGCACATGAAAGCATTATTGAAGAAAATATATTTCCTGTGATTCTCAGTCTGAAGCTTTTCTGTCAGGAAGACATTTCACAATTTGGTTGAATAAAACATATTCAGAAATCAAATAGTTAAGGAAAGAATGCCCAAAAGTTTGGATTTTAAGTCAAACAATTACGATGAGGTTAAAGTAGAAATTGTATTTGATGGTATTTGTGTACATATTGGTTTCACCATTCAAAACATTACAACACTTTTTATGTATAGTCCTCCTATTTCAGGGTACCCAAAAGTGATGGGACAGATTTATCAAATGTCCTAATTAAGCATTCATGTCTAGTATTTGACTGACCATCCTTTGCATTGAAGTCTGCGACCCATTGAACCAGACGCTGGGTATCTTCTCTGGTGATGCTCTGCCAGGCCTGTACTGCAGCCATCTTCAGTTGTTGTTTGTTTTGAGGAGATCTAACTCAAGGTCTCCTCTTCAGCAAATTAAATGCATGTTCAATAGGATTTAAATCTGGAAATTGACTTGGCCAGTCAACAACTTTCCATTTTTTGGCCCTGAAAAACTCCCTAGTTGCTACAGTATGGCAGTAGGTTTTCAGTTATTGTCCTGCTGTATGATGAGACGCAGTCCTATAAGTTTGGAGGCATTTGCTTGTACTTGGGCTGACATGTTCTGTACACTTCAGAATTCATCCTGTTGCTACCATCAGCAGTGGAAGCCATACATGCCCAAGCCATAACACCCCCTCCACGATATTTCACAGATGAGGTGGTACAGTATGTATTTTCTTACTCTTGCCATCACTTTGGTACATGTTAATCTTTGTCTCATCTGTCAGAACGTTATTTTTAGCAAACCACAACCTGGCCATCCTGTTTTTGTGGATAATTAGTGGTTGCATCTTGCAGTGTAGTCTCTGTAGTTGTGCTGTTGAAGTCCTCTGCAGATGGTAGTCTCTGACACATTCAGGCCGACCTCCTTGGGAGTGTTCCTGATCTGTGGGACAGTTCTTTTGGGGTTTTTCTTAATAATGGTGAGCATTCTTCGGTCATCTTCTGTCAAAATCTTCCTTGGCCTACCAGGCTATTTGCTATTTCTGAGCTCACCAGTGCTTTTTTCCTTTTAATGATGTTCCAAACTGTTGATTATGGTATGTTTAAGCTTCCCTGACTTCCATTGATGTCTCTTTGGTCCTCACATTCACAGACACCAATAGCAGACCAATAGCAAACACAAAGCCTAGAATCAATACTAGACATTGAGAGCTCACTTATGACTGCAGAAATGGTGTGACAGAACACACCTGACAATTGATCTAAACCGTCTAGATTTTGGTAGGTTTAAGATTTTGGCTATATTTCTGCTATTTTTTCTGCTACTTTTTGCAATTTGTGATCAGATTTGTTGTATGGCTCTGAGTAATGTAAGTTCTATGGTTTCTACATTAGGCCTATGTAGACTTTCTATACGGCAGCTATGCACCAGAAAGCTCACCACACATCAGCTGTTAGTGGTGACGTGAAGAAAGAATCATGCCAATTAGGAAACATTTGTTATACAGTGCATTCGGAAAGTATTCAGACCCCTTCACTTTTTCCACATTTTGTTATGTTACAGCCTTATTCTAAAATGGAATCAATTAATTTTTTTCCTCATCAATCTACACACAATACCCCATAATGACAAAGTGAAAACTGGTTTTTAGAAATGTTTGCTAATTTATTAAAAATAAAAAACTGGTAATTACATATCACATTTACATAAGTATTCAGACCCTTTACTCAGTACTTTGTTGAAGCACCTTTGGCAGCGATTACAGCCTCAAGTCTTCTTGGGTATGACACTACAAGCTTTTTGGGGAGTTTCTCCCATTCTTCTCTGCAGATCCTCTCAAGCTCTGTCATGTTGGATGGGGAGCGTCGGTGCACAGCTATTTTCTGTATATAACAAATATCCATAGTAGTAGGTAGGCCTGAACTATGGAATCCATCCATTTTAAATATTTCATAGTGAGTCAAGACTTGTGCTTTACTGTGTCTGTGAGTTGCTTAGCTACAGTATGACCATCTCTGTGGCTTTCCTTCTCTCCCCTTCCAATGGCCACATTTGTGATCGGTCTAGCAGGCAGAAAGTAGAGCTGACACACAGACACACAAGCTTAGTGCTCACACTGTCTCCTGCCTGGGATCACTTTGAATCAGAGCACAGACTGAGTCCTCCTGAATGGCAGAGGAAGGCTCCCTGGTGATAGGGGTAGGCTATATGGAAAGTTCATTTCCAGACAGTAAACGAAACAGGCTGGGGGTCCATGCCCCCTCCCCCCCCCGGTCCCACAACCTCCTCACTCTCCTCCCTCCACCCCCCACCCACCTGCCCTGTCAGGCGCAGCCTAATTAGAATTGCTGTGCTCAGCCCCTCATGCTCCGAGTCCAGGCCTCCTCCAAATGGCTCCCAGAGGCTCCCCCAGGCAGGAAGATGTCACCGAGGCACAGGAAGGAAAAACACGCACAGCCGACCTCTCAGAGGTACTCTCTGTGCGGCAGGCTTTGGGTCAGCGCCAGTTTTGACATCATCCGGCGTTGGGACCCAGATGTACTGCTCCCTGTGGTAATGCCTGAGTCAGTGAGTAAATGAAAAAAAAGTGTGTTTTCAAACAACAAATTCAGGAGGTTTTTCCAAGATGACAGGGAGAGATTGATGGAGGAAGAGGAGAAAAGCAAAGGAAGCAGAATAAAAGCCACTGTGGATGTGTTTAATATGTCATACCGGCATCCACCTTGGGGAACATTGTTTTTACATACCTTATTTTTGTGTGTTTTTTTTCTCTCTCTCTGAAGCTAGCGTCTCCCTATTGCCCAAAACGGTTTCCTGCAGGAAGACTTTCAGCAGAGGTGTAATGAAGCTAGAAGAGCACTTCCACCTCCTCTCACTCTGACACCTACAATGAAAAATGGCCTGTGTGTGTGTTCTATTGTTTGTGAAAGAGGATAGTCGAAAAGCAAACCAGTCACTTTTGTCTTTTTTTCCAGAGGTTTTTCCGAGATGGAACATGTCTAACTTCCCCATGGGCATTTATTGTGCAACAGTATTGTTTAGCAACAGTGTTGTTTTTTTTAACATCATAATGCCAATGCTGGAGCTCTGTAGCTCTTGCAATGATGGATTGACATTGTTGCTATATGATTGCAGATGGGTTGAATGTGACCGTTTTCATGTCAGAAAAAAAATAAAATCAACATTGTGAAAAGGTTGTCCATGTGTTGAAACTGAATGTTGACGGTCAACCTCAGACCATCTCATGGTTGAAAATAATAGTTTTTTATAATAGTTTTTAATACAAC